>NC_041393.1:191907083-192044340 GCF_002162155.2 Triticum dicoccoides | reverse complement strand
GCCTGCGTGCCCGTCGACGCCTCCGTCACCTTCCTCGCCTACCGGAGGCCTCAGCTGGAGCTCGGAGGCGCTGCAGCATCGGATCCCCTTCGTCCCCTTCTCCGGCTGCCATCGATCTTCTTCGTCTCCGGCGCCGCCCCTGCAGCTCCTAAACCGCCACCGAGCCTTCTTGTGTGCTCCACGGTGAGCTCTCCTTCCTCTCCGCTCTCTTTTCCTCGCCCCAACGTGCTCGTAATCACCGCCTCGTACGTGCCCGAACCCATCACCGCGGGAGCTCATCGCCGACGAGCTTTCGGCGACCAAATGGTCCCGCTCCAGTGCCCGTTTAGCTCACCCGCGCACGTAGAGCCTGCCTAGCCTCTTCTTTTGCTCCGTAGCCCGCTGTTCCGCCGTCTCCGACATCCACCCGTACGAGTCGCCGCCTCCGCTGCTCGCCGGCGTGGTTCCGGTCATCCCCGAGACCAACCCGTAGCCCCATGCGACGCGCGACGCCGTTAGCTTTCGAACGGGAGTAGCCAGACCCGTTTTGGGCCACCGTGGCAGAATCCCGAGGCTCGTCGGCGTCCTCCGCCGTGTTTTGGCTTGCCAAAGCCAACTCCGGCGCCGGCATCCGACGTGGCTGACCTGGGGCTACCACCAGGGTCACTGCCAACGGGCCCCACGGGCCCCAGTTGACTGGGTTGACCAGTCAACCCTGCTGACTTGGCAACCCCCAGCCACTGACCAGTGGGGCCCACCCCCCTAATTAACAGGAATTAATTAAATTAGTTTAGTTAACCTAAATTAGACAATGACAGGTGGGCCCAGTAGTTAAATAACTGAATTTAGATTAGTTTGAACCCTGTTTAACCCACTGTCTATGACAGGTGGGTCCCCCATGTCAATTTGACTAGTCAACCGAACTGCTGGTTGCTGACGTCACTCTTATGTCATGCTGACGTCATAAATTCATTTTCGAATTAATAATTAATTAATTAAATTTCAGAAATTAATATAATCTTTAGAAAATCATATCTTTTAATCCGTAACTCGGATGAAAATACTTTCTACATGAAAGTTGCTCAGAACGACGAGACGAATCCGGATACGCAGCCCGTTCGTCCGCCACACACCCCTAGCATACCGAACACGCAACTTTCCCCCTCCGGTTCACCGGTCCGAAAACGCGAAACACCGGGAATACTTTCCCGGATGTTTTCCCCCTTCGTCGGTATCACCTACTACCGCGATTGGGCACACCTAGCATTGTTACTTGTCATGTCATGCATCGATATGCATTTGTTTGCATTGTATTCATTGTTTCTTCCCCCTCTTCTCTCCGGTAGACTACGAGACCGACGCTGCTGCTGCCAGTTCGACTACGGAGTTGACGACCCCTCTCTCTTGCCAGAGCAACCAGGCAAGCCCCCCCTTTGATCACCAGATATCGCCTATTCTACTCTCTATACTGCTTGCCTTAGAGTAGTGTAGCCTGTTACTGCTTTCCGTTGGTCCTATTCTGATGCATAGCCTGACATTGTTGCTACATCTGTTGATACCTTACCTGCAATCCTAAATGCTTAGTATAGGATGCCAGTTTATCATCATTGGCCCTACATTCTTGTCAGTCTGCCTTGCTATACTATTGGGCCGTGATCACTCGGGAGGTGATCACGGGTATATACTATACATACATACATACTATACAGATGGTGACTAAAGTCGGGTCAGCTCGAAGAGTACCCGCGAGTGATTCACGGATTGGGGGCTGAAAGGACCTTTGTCCCGACGGCCCTCTGTGTGGATCTTTGAGGCGGAGCGACAGGGCAGGTTGAGACCGCCTAGGAGAGAGGTGGGCCTGGCCCTGTTCGGCGTTCGCGGATACTTAACACGCTTAACGAGATCTTGGTATTTGATCTAAGTCGGCTACGAGCCTATATGCACTAACCATCTACGCGGGAGTAGTTATGGGTATCCCGGCGTCGTGGTATCAGCCGAAGCACTTCAGACGTCAGCGACGGAGCGGCGCGCGCCGGATTGGAACGTAAGCCTGCTCTTGTATTAAGGGGGCTAGTTCTGCTTCCGGCAGCCCACGCAACGTGCAGGTGTGCTATGGGCGATGGGCCCAGACCCCTGTGCGCTTAGGTTTAGACCGGCGTGCTGGCCTCTCTGCTTTGCCTAGGTGGGGCTGCGACGTGTTGATCTTCCGAGGCCGGGCATGACCCAGGAAAGTGTGTCCGGCCAAATGGGATCAAGCGTGTTGGGTTATGTGGTGCACCCCTGCAGGGAAGTTAATCTATTCGAATAGCCGTGATCTTCGGTAACAAGACGACTTGGAGTTGTACCTTGACCTTATGACAACTAGAACCGGATACTTAATAAAACACACCCTTCCAAGTGCCAGATACAACCGGTGGTCGCTCTACCTCAGGGATATGAGGAGGGGATCGCCGGGTAGGATTATGCTATGAGATGCTATTTGGAGATGCTACTTGGAGGATTTCAATCTACTCTCTTCTACTTGATGCAAGACGGTGGCTGCGAGAAGCGTAGTCTTCGACAGGATTAGCTATCCCCCTCTTATTCTGGCATTCTGCAGTTCAGTCCACTGATATGGCCTCCTTACACATATACCCATGCATATGTAGTGTAGTTCCTTTGCTTGCGAGTACCTTGGATGAGTACTCACGGTTGCTTTCTTCCCCCTTTTTCCCCTTTCCTTTCTTTCTGGTTGTCGCAACCAGATGCTGGAGTCCAGGAGCCAGATGCCACCGTCGACGACGACCCCTACTACACTGGAGGTGCCTACTACTACGTGCTGCCCGCTGATGACGACCGGGAGTAGTTTAGGAGGATCCCAGGCAGGAGGCCTGCGCCTCTTTCGATCTGTATCCCAGTTTGTGCTAGCCTTCTTAAGGCAAACTTGTTTAACTTATGTCTGTACTCAGATATTGTTGCTTCCGCTGACTCGTCTATGATCGAGCACTTGTATTCGAGCCCTCGAGGCCCCTGGCTTGTATTATGATGCTTGTATGACTTATTTATGTTTTAGAGTTGTGTTGTGATATCTTCCCGTGAGTCCCTGATCTTGATCGTACACATTTGCGTGCATGATTAGTGTACGATTAAATCGGGGGCGTCACAGAGCTATATTTTTATTCATCACATAATATGTGTTTTGCTTGGAGCGTCATTTTATTTTCTTGAGATTTGCTTGCTGTTATTTATAATAATGTTTTGTGTCTTTTATTTCAATAAATGTGTCAAGTATAGTCTTCACCATGCATAGTTTGCAAGTATATGTGTTGCTGTTTCAAAACAGAAAGTTTGCCGTTACTGCGTGAATTCTCTAGAAAATTTAGAATGTGATAAAATGTTGAAATTTTGACACAATAATCTATGATAAAATTTCTACAGTGTGGTATTTTTAGATTTTTTGAGTTAAATAAGTATGGATCCTTGTTCATCCTTTACAGACTGTCCTGTTTAGACAGATTGTTGTTATGTTTGCATTGTTTCATATGTTTTCTTATTTAATGATTCTATTTGAGGATAGGAGTATTAAATATGTAGAGGCACTTAGTATGCAGTGTTAAATTATAATTTTGGTGATTTGTTACAGTAGATAATAATAAGGTTATGTATTTATTTATACTAACTTATCTCACGAGTTCTTGTTGAGTTTTGTGTGGATGAAGTTTTTGATATTTAGGGAAACCGTGATATAAAAGGAATTAAGGAGACACAAAAGCTCAAGATTGGGGATGACCAAGGCATCACAATATAATATTCCAAGAAGTCTCAAGCATCTAAGCTTGGGGATGCTCGGGTAGGCATCCCACCTTTGTTCATCAACAATTATCGGTTAGTATCGGTTAAGCCTAAGTTTTTGCTTCTTTCATGAGTTGTGCTATTCTTGGAATGTCATTTTATTTTGTTTTGCTTGTTGTTTTAATAAAATACTTAGATCTGAAAGTTTAAATAAGATAGAGTCCTCACATAGCTATCTATTTACTTAACTACTCATTTGATCTTCATTCATATCTTTTTGGAGTAGTTTGTCGAACACTCTCATGCTTCGCTTATATCATTTTGAGAGTTGATAATAGTGATGGCAATTTGCATAAGCTATGAAATTGGTCCCAACGTGATGGATATTCAAGAAGGGTATAATAAGAACTTTCATGTAGATCATTGGATATGATAAGTTTGATTCCCTTGCAATAGTTTTGCGATATGGAGATAATAATATGTGAGTCATGTTGGTGAGTAATTGTGCTTTAGTAGGCGTATTGGTGTTAAGGTTTGTGATTCCCTATGCAAGCACGAGAAGTCAATAGTTATGCAACGAAGTTATATCCTACTTATGGTGCATTATTCAGTGTTAGTTATGTTTAATGCGTGTTTATGACTGTTTTCGTTTTTTGGCTGGTCGCTTCTCAATCTAATTGCTAGCCTTCATTTGTACTAAGCAGGAATGCTGCTTCTGCATCCAACTCCTAAAACCCAAAGTTGTGCCACATGAGTCCACCATACCTACCTATATGTGGTATTTCCATGTCATTCCAAGTAAATTTGCATGTGCCAACTCTAGTTTTCAAAATGAATTTCCATTTTGTGTGCCCGTACCGCTCATGAAGCGGCAGGGGGTGGCCAATATTTTCCATGCTAGGTACTTCATTCTCAAGATGAGTGTTTATTCACTTGTCATTTGCTACTTCTTGATCTTGCGTTGATTTTTTCCTTGAAGAGGAAATGGTGATGCAGCAAAGTAGAGATAAGTATTTCCCTCAGTTAAGAACCAAGACATCAATCCAGTAGGAGGCACAAGCAAGTCTCCAATATATGCACCTGCACAAACTAACAAACACTTGCACTCAATGCGAAAAAGGGGTTGTCAATCCCTTTACAGTCACTTGCAAGAATGAGATATAATAGAGATAGATTAAAAAAGTAAAAGTAAATAAAATCAGCGAGGTATTTTTGTGTTTTTTTGGTTTTATAGATCTGAAAATATATGATGGAAAATAGACCCGGGGGCCATAGGTTTCACTAGAGGCTTCTCTCTTGAATAAAGCATACACTGGGTGAGCAAATTAATATTGAGCAATTGATAGAAAAGCGCATAGTTATGACGATATCTAAGGCAATGATCATGAATATAGGCATCACGTTCGAGACAAGTACACCGAAACGATTTTGCATCTACTACTATTACTCCACACATCGACTGACTCCTGCCTGTATCTAGAGTATTAAGTTCAGAAGAACAGGGTTACACATTAAGCAAGATGACATGATGTAGAGGGATAAACTCAAGCAATATGATATAAACCCCATCTTTTTATCCGTAATGGCAACAATACAATACGTGCCTCGCTACCCCTACTATGTCACTAGGTGAGGACACCACAAGATTGAACCCATCACAAAGCACCTGTCCCATTGCAAGAAATACAATCTAGTTGGCCAAACCAAATCGATAGATCGGAGAGAAATACAAAGCTATCAAATCATGCATATGAGAATATAGAGGAGACTCAACTAATATTCATAGATAATCTAATCATAAATCCACAATTCATCGGATCTCAACAAACACACCGCAAAAGAAGATTATATTAGATAGAACTCCAAGAACATCGAGGAGAACTTTGTATTGAAGATCAAAGAGAGAAGAAGCCATCTAGCTACTAGCTATGGACCCATAGGTCTGTGGTAACTACTCACACATCATTTGTAGGGCAGCAAGGTTGATGTAGAGGCCCTCCATGATCGAATCCCCCTCCGGTAGATCACCGGAAAAGGCCCCAAGATGGGATCTCATAGGAATAGAGGCTTGCGGCGGTAGAAAAGTATTTTTTTGGACACTTCTGATATTTGGGGAATATTTGAGAATATATAAAGGTGGAACTAGGGTTGGAGGACACTCGAGGGGCCCACAAGCCAGGGCCCCCCCTTGGGGCGCGTCCTAGAGGCTTGTGGCCTCCTTGGGACTCCTCTATCCCTCTCTCCAAGTCACGTAGGAGTCTTATGGTCAAAGAAAAATCATCGTAAAGTTTTATTCCGTTTGGACTCAGTTAGATATTCCTTCCTGAAAAAGTCAAAACAAGGTAAAACAACAACTGGCACTGGGCACTAGGTTAATAGGTTAGTCCCAAAAAATGATATATAATAGTACCAAAATGCATATAAAACATCCAAGATAGACAATATAATAGCATGGAGCAATAAAAAATTATAGATACATTGGAGACGTATCAAGCGTCCCCAAGCCTAATTCCTGCTCGTCCTCGAGTAGGTAAATGATAAAAACAAATTTTTTGATGTGGAATGCTACATAACATGTTTATCAATATAATTTTCTTTATTATGACATGAATGTTCAGATCCATAAGATTCGAAACAAAAGTTTAATACTTACATAAAAACAATAATACTTCAACCCGATGCTAGAACCAAGATATGACTCTATATGAATGCCTCATGCATATGAGAACAATATGACAATGATGGTATGTGTCATAATAAACGAAACGGTGGAAGTTGCATGGCAATATATCTCAGAATGGCTATGGAAATGCCATAATAGGTAGGTATGGTGGCTGTTTCTTGGAAGGGTATAATGGTGGGTTTAATGCACCGGCGAAAGTTGCGCAGTACTAGAGAGGCTAGGAATAGTGGAAGGGTGAGAGTGCGTATAATCCATGGACTCAACATTAGTCATAAAGAACTCACATACTTATTGCAAAAGTCTATTAGTTATTGAAACAAAGTACTAAACGCATGTTCCTAGAGGAGAGGTTGGTAGGAGTTAATCATCACGCGATCCCGACCTCCACACAAAAGAAGACAATCAAAAAAATAAATCATGCTCCGACTTCATCACATAACGGTTCACCATACGTGCATGCTACGGGAATCACAAACTTTAACACAAGTATTTATACCAATCCGCAACTAATCACTAGCATGACTCTAATATCACCATCTTTATATCTTAAAACAAATGCAAGGAATCAAACTTCTCATATTATTCAATGCTCTTTATATGAAAGTTTTTATTATATCAATCTTCGATGCCCATCATATTAGTTCTAAATTAATAACCTAAGCAAATCACCATGCTATTTAAGACTCTCAAAATATTATAAGTGAATCATGAGAGTTCAACAATTTCTATAAAATAAAACCACTGCCGTGCTCTAAAAAGATATAAGTGAAGCACTAGAGCAAACTGCCTAGCTTAAAAGATATAAGTGCAGCACATAGAGTATTCTAGTATATTGACGATTAATATGTGTCCCTTTCAAAAGGTGTGTACATAAAGGATGATTGTGGAAAACTAAAAAGCAAATACTCATATAATACAAGACGCTCCAAGCAAAACACATATCATGTGGTGAATAAAAATATAGCCTCAAGTAAATTTACCGATGGATTGAAGATTAAAGAGGGGATGCCATCCGGGGCATCCCCAAGAATGGATGCTTGGTTTTCCTTGAGTATTACCTTGCGGGGGCTTGAGAATACCCAATCTTAGGCTCTTACCACTCCTTATTCCATAGTCCATCAAATCTTTATTCAACACTTGAAAACTTCACAACACAAAACTCAACAGAAAACTCACAAGCTCCGTTAGTATAATAAAGCAAATCAGCACTTTTAGGTACTGTTGTGAACTTATTCTAAATTTATAATGGTGTTATATCTACGGTATTCCAACTTCTCCAAGGTTCATACCCGCCGATACTACCCATAGATTCATCAAAATAAGCAAAGAACACAATAAAAACAGGATCTGTCTAAAACAGAGCGATTTGTAGTAATCTGAAAACTTAGTACACTTCTGTAACTCCAAAAATTGTGAAAAATTAGGAAAATGTAGGAAATTTGTATGTGAATCTTGTGTAAAAATTTCATATCAAAATCACGCCTTTGTGATTTTCTAAAATTCTGGAAACAAGCGCAAACGTTTCTGTTTTTCAGCAAGATCAAATCAACTATCACCATAGACCATCCCAAAGGTCTTACTTGGCTCAAACACTAATTAAAACATAAAAACACATCTAATCAGAGGCTAGATGATACAAATATTGATAAACATAAGAAAAAGGGTAAAAACAAAAATAAAATTGGGTTGCCTCCAAACAAGTGCTATTGTTTAATGCCCCTAGCTCGACATATTGCGATAGATCTAGGTATTGTTATCTTTGGTATTTATTCCATAAGTAGACCTCATAATAGATTCATATGGCAACTTAATTTTCTTTCTTGGAAAGCATTCCATGCCCTTCCTTAATAGAAATTGAAATCTCATGTTTCCTTCTTTCATATCAATAATCGCACCAATTGTTCTAAGGAAAGGTCTACCAAGAATAATAGGACATGTAGGATTGCAATCTATATCAAGCACAATAAAATCTACGGGCACATAATTCCTATTGGCAATAATAAGAACATCATTAATCCTTCCCATAGGTTTATTAATAGTGGAATCCGCTAGATGCAAATTCAAAGAACAATCCTCAAATTTGTGGAAACCGAGCACATCACATAAAGTTTTCAGAATAATGGAAACACTAGCACCCAAATAACACAAAGCATTATAGTCATAATCTTTAATCTTAATTTTTATAGTAGGTTCCCACTCATCATATAGCTTTCGAGGGACTGAACTTCCAACTCAAGTTTTTCTTCAAACGATTTCATCGTAGCATCAACGATATGTTTAGTAAAAGCTTTATTTTGATTATAAGCATGAGGCGAATTAAGCATGGATTGCAACAAGGAAATACTATCTAACAAAGAAAAATTATCATAATTAAAGTCCTTGAAATCCAAAAGAGTGGGTTCATCGCTACTTAAAGTTTTGACCTCTCAACCCCACTTTTGTCAATTTTTTCATTAAGATCTTTAAACTCCAAATTATTGAGATGCCTTCTAGATAAAGTTGACTCATCTCCAGTCCCATATTTATCAATATTTATATTAGCAAACAAAGATTCAATAGGAGTCACACTAATCACTTTAAGATCTTCATCATTATTATCACTAGAAATAGAAGAACACGCTTTTACAGACCAATCTCGCTTAGCCCCATCCTAGCGGTTCTTTATTTAATTTCATTCATAGAAATTATAATAGATTTTAGAGATTCATTAATATCATGCTTGGGTGGCATACATCTCATCTTCAAAGAATCAATCTCAAGAGAAATCTTATCAACGTTTCTAGACAAATCATCAACCTTAAGCAATTTTTCTTCTACCATAGCATTGAAAATCTTTTGAGAATTAATGAAATCTTTAATATTATTCTCAAGATCAGAGGGTATTTTATTATAATTTCCATAAGAACTGTTGTAGGAATTACCATAATTATTAGAGGAATTACTAGGAAACGTCCTAGGATTAAAATTGCCTCTATAAGCGTTATTACCAAAATTGTTCCTACCAACAAAATTCACATCCATAGATTCATTATTATTATCAATCAAAGTAGAAAAGGCATATCATTAGGATCAATAGGAGCACCCGTACTAGAAATCAATTTCATAAGTTCATCCATCTTTCCACTCAAAGTATTAATTTCTTTAATTGCATGCACTTTTTTAATATTGGAAGATCATTCGATATGCCATTGAGAGTAATTTGCCATAATATTATCTAGGAGTTTAGTAGCTTCTCCTAATGTAATTTCCATAAAAGTACCACCCGCAGTGGAATCCAAAAGATTTCTAGATGCAAAATTGAACCCCACATAATTTTTTTGTATAATCATCCACAAACTTAAACCATGAGTAGGGCAATTTCTTATCATCAATTTCATCCTCTCCCAAGATTGTGCAACATGTTTATGATCTAGTTGCTTAAAATTAATTATATCGATCCTAAGGGAGATGATCTTAGTGGGGGGAAAATACTTGGAAATAAAAGCATCTTTACACTTATTCCATGAATCAATACTATTCTAAGGCAGAGATGAAAAGCAAGTTTTAGCATGATCACGTAGTGAGAACGGAAATAGCTTCAATTTAATAATATCATTATCCACATCTTTTTTCTTTTGCATATCACACAACTCAATGAAAGTATTTATATGGGATGCAACATCTTCATTAGGACTACCAGAAAATTGTTCTTTCATAATGAGATTCAACAAAGCGGCATTTATTTCATAAGATTCCGCACTAGTGGCGGGAGCAATTGGAGTACTAATAAAATCATTATTATTAGTGTTGGAAAGGTCACACAACTTAGTATTCTCTTGAGTCATTGTGACAAAGCAAGCAATCTAGCACACAAGCAGACAAGAAAGCAACGGAAAGGCGAACGAAAGAAGGGCGAATAAAAATGCAACTTTTTTTGTGTTTTTATGAAAATGTTTTAGAAGTGGGGGAGAGGAAAAAGAGAGGCAAATGGAAAATAAAGTAATGCAAGAGATGAGAGTTTATTATAGGTACTAGGTAGGCTTGATGTAGATCCTCCCCAGCAACGGCGCCAGAAATTCTTCCTGCTACTTCCTGAGCTTGCGTTGATTTTTCCCTTGAAGAGGAAAGGGTGATGCAGCAAAGTAGAGATAAGTATTTCCCTCAGTTAAGAACCAAGGCATCAATCTAGTAGGAGGCACAAGCAAGTCTCCAATATATGCACCTGCACAAACTAACAAACACTTACATTCAACGCGAAAGAGGGGTTGTCAATCCCTTTACGGTCACTTGCAAGAGTGAGATATAATAGAAATAGAGTAAGAAAAATAAAAGTAAATAAAATCAGCGAGGTATTTTTGTATTTTTTGGTTTTATAGATCTAAAAATATATGATGGAAAATAGACCCGGGGGCCATATGTTTCACTAGAGGCTTCTCTCTTGGATAAAGCATACGGTGGGTGAACAAATTACTATTGAGCAAATGATAGAAAAGCGCATAGTTATGATGATATCTAAGGCAATGATCATGAATATAGGCATCATGTCCATGACAAGTAGACCAAAACCATTCTGCATCTACTACTATTATTCCACACATCGACCGACTCCTGCCTGCATCTAGAGTATTAAGTTCAGAAGAATAGAGTAATGCATTAAGCAAGATGACATGATGTAGAGGGATAAACTCAAGCAATATGATAAAAAAACCATCTGTGTACCCTTAATGGCAACAATACAATACGTGCCTTGCTACCCCTACTATGTCACTGAGTGAGGACACCAAAAGTTTGAACCCATCACAAAGCACCTCTCCCATTGCAAGAAAAACCAATCTAGTTGGCCAAACCAAATCGATAGATCGAAGAGAAATACAAAGCTATCAAATTATGCATATAATAATTCAGAGGCGACTCAAATAATATTCATAGATAATCTAAATCATAAATCCACAATTCATCGGATCTCAACAAACACATCACAACAGAAGACTACATCGGATAGAACTCCAAGAACATAAAGGAGAACTTTGTATTGAAGATCAAAGAGAGAGAAGAAGCCATCCAACTACTAGCTATGGAACCGTAGGTCTGAGGTAAACTACTCACACATCATTGGTAGGGCAGCAAGGTTGATGTAGAGGCCCTCCGTGATCTAAGGCTCCTCCGGCAGATCGTCGGAAAAGGCCCCAAGATGGGATCTCCTGGGAACAAAGGCTTGCGGTGGTGGAAAAGTATCTGTGTGGATGCTTCTGATGTTTGGGGAATATTTGAGAATATATAGAGGTGGAACTAGGGTTAGAGGACTCTCGAGGGGCCCACAAGCCAGGGGACACCCCCTCGGGCGCGCCCTAGAGGCGTGTGGCCTCCTCGGGATTCCTCTGGCCCTCTCTCCAAGTCACATAGGTGTCTTCACGTCCAAGAAAAATCATTGTATTGTTTTATTCTGTTTGGGCTCAGTTTGATATTCCTTTTCGAAAAAGTCAAAAACAAGGAAAAAACTGCAACTGGCACTGGGCACTTGGTTAATAGGTTAGTCCCAAAAAATGATATAAAATAGTACTAAAATGCCTATAAAACATCCAAGATAGATAATATAATAGAATGGAACAATCAAAAAATATAGATATGTTGGAAACATATCATCATTGCACGAGAGTGTGGCAGGCAGTAGTGATGGCAAGTCCCAAAATGAAAAATACTATGATAATAAATTCCTTGGAAAGTGTTGGTATGGAAGGCACCCATGGATACGGCTACCATAGATTGTGAAATAATGGTGGAAAGGAAATAAACTTTACTTTCTATTTGCGAACCGCCTATAATTTGTCTAGCATGGAAGATATCGAGAATTCTCGGTCGTTTTCGTTGACAGGAAAAGCATGCCTCTCAAAATAATTTTTATCTCTCAATTTAATCCTTGAGCTCTGGCACCTCTACAAATCTCTACTTCCCTCTGCGAATGGCCTATCTATTTATTTTTATGCAATTTTTATTTTTATTTTGAGTCTCCATCTTCTGTTACAAAGCACCAACTAGGGAACACTATTGCCATACTTATGCATTGGATGTAGCTAATATTTGAGTTTTTTTCATGATTGGATCAATGATTGAGCATAATGGGCTAGGGATAGCTTTCTTTAGCATTAATATTTTGAAATACATGGTTGCTTTTTAGTATGCTTGAGTATTGATGTCTTCATGTCAAATTATAGACTACTGCTTTGAATCATTCAAGTCCAAATGTCGATGCTACAAAAGAAAAGAGTATAGGATGAATATGATAGGTAGCATTCCACATAAAAATTTCTGTTTTCAATTGCTACTTTATCACGTTGAGTTTTATGAGAAAGAGTTGCTGTTATGAGGCTAGGAAAAGTGATTGAAATTATCATTGATCAAACTTATGCACTATGCTACACTACAAAAAAATGCACTTCCGTGATGATACGTGTTTGTTACAGTAGGTCATGTTTTCTGTCATGCATGTACATCCATGACGATTTTTTGACATAATCAAGATAGTCATACCTGTGCTGTCATATAAGTGTTCCATGACAATAGTGAAATTATCATCACGGAAGTGTCCACTTCCATGGCGATAAATGTCGCGTCATGGAAGTGTTTTCATCAAGGGTAACCGACACGTGGCTTCCATCGTAACGGATCGCAAGTTAAGCTATCGGGTTCCGGTTTGCATCCAATAACCCATTAACTGCCTAGACCAATGGGGATTTTCCACATGTAAAATTCTCATTGGCCACAGGAACCATGTGTCAGCTCGTCATTGGGACAGAGAGGCGCCTATGATATGTCGAGACGTGGCACGGCCCAATAGTGGCCCATTTAGCCTACAAAGGCCAGCCCATTTGACTTGGTCAAAAGCTAGCGGACCAACCCATGAAAAGCTTGTTAATGGTGTGTTCGCATATAGCCCATTTTACGGCCCGGTAACTCACGACTCATTATGGCGTCCCCGAATTTGGCCCAACAGCGTCATGTGGGCCATCCAGTATAATACCAGCCTGTTTCACTTCCGGCCCATGTATGGCCCACAACATCTTTCGGCCCATATGAGGCCTTTCGTATCTTTGGGCCCTTTAGTTGCCCGTGGTGACTCTGGCCCATAATAAACAGTAAATTTCTTTATACCCATTATCGGCCCATGATTCACATGGGCCGTTTCCAGCCCGTGTTAGCTTTCGGCCTACTGATGGCCCATACATTCCTGGGCTCCTTTCCGACCCTCGATTACTTCCGCCCGTTATTGGTCTGTTCTCCTAATGGGCCAATTTCAGCCCGTGGTTAGAATCAGCCATTTGTGGCCTGTTAACCCGTTGCTGTTTCCAAACCGTAATGTATTCTAGCCCATTAACGACTCGTTATGCATGTGACAGAATTAAGCCTTTGCTGTCTTCCGACCTGTTAACGACACGTTACCATGCTGGCCCGACACCAATTACGCCCGTTTACGGCCCATGTTGGCCCATTTATCCGACGGCCCATAGGCGGCCCATTGATTCTATGGCCCGTTGGAGGCCCATTTTCAAACGTCCCGTAGGAGGCCCATTGATCCTATGGCCCATAGCAGGCTCAAGGTTACCACGGTCAGTATCTGGCCCATGGTTGTTGCAGCCACTAGCAAACCAAGGAAAAAGAAGACTAGGGAAATAAATAAGCTAGAAACTAACGCTAGACTATTAAGGCGATTGCACATATTGCATCCACTAGGCATCAAATTTTGCCACCAGTGCAAATATAGGGACCCTACACTATACAAAAATGGCTTGCTGTTTTCTTCAGCCAGTCGCTGCATGTTAAGAACAAATTTCGTATCGTAACAAAACAAATTACAACCATAAAACAAAAGGAAGGTTGGCATAAAAGTTAACGGTCCGGAAGATAAATGCACCACCAGAAGTTCAGAAGCTCGGTTTAGTTGACCTAACTGTTATGTTTTCATATTGTATTGTCCAATGGAGCACCATAACCTTCGACTTCATTTCTCCTGGGCTCCTGAACAACATAACAAATGTCTGATAGTCTGGTTTCAAAACCATGCATATCTTGACGACATCGAACAATGGTTGTCCTTGTTTCACAAAGGGTTTCTATTAGGGATTAGACTTGTGTCTGGAGCGCAGATATAACATTGTTTTGAGCTTGCATATCTTGATCATGAGGCAGTTTGGACGAGATTGCCTTAACAACCAACCCAGTATTACACAAGAACATGCTTTTGGCACTGTTAGTGGACAGGTACCGACCCACTACAGCAAGAGGTGACATTGCGGTTATATTTGCCTCGTCAGCTTCAGAAGGTGGTGGTTCCACCATTTGTTCCATAGCTTACTGAAAAGTTGAGTTTGTACATTAGTAGTACTAGAACAGAAGATATTAAGGAGGCAACAAAACCAAACAGAATAGCTTTGGTCTATATACAGAACTTATTTTGGTGAACCCATGTAAAATATTAGTTGTATTTTACTACAAAGTACATAATAAAACCAGGTTCCAAACATATGACCATGTACCATGACTAATGTATTGTCTATTTCTTCACATTGTATTGATAGCTAAGGATAAAGAGACAAAGTTTATAATACAGTAAGCATAGTATGACATCATTCATATCACAAAACAACTAAGAACAGACAAACATGCAATTGTAACGTTGTGTGGGCAAGTCCAGCATGGAACTAGATTACAGATCAAGATCAAAGGAACATCATTCCTCTCTTTTAAACCTTGTAAGGTGCAATGATACGGTAAGACAATTGTGTATAAAATTGAAAAGAGTAATAGACATTGGCTGCAAACCGTGCAGTTCAATGCACAAGTCAGAGTAAGTAGTAGTTAAAAGGCATGAGGATTAAGGACTTACAACAGCGGCTTTTATTAGTGTAGTCATGCCCTTCGTCTTGCTAGTATGACAGTCCTTGAAGATTTCCACAGTATTTGGTTCAGGTACTTTTTGGTCCATGCGTGCTTTCCTCTGCATTTGGAACAAGTCAATATAGATCTGATAATATGGCACAATGAAAAGAGTGAAACTAAAGCTAGTTACAAGAGTCTCAGTGTGCAATATAGCTACAAGGTCCTATCGTCTTTTAGAATTTCACTTTCGTACGGTTAGCCTTGTTCTTTGAACAGTTCACCTACAAGAAGATAGACTTGTGAGGCACATGCATAAATAGGAGTTCAACATGTGATCTGATCACATATATATAACGTACTTGATACTTTGGATTAGACCAGTGTTTAACTGGAGATGTTTGGGCAAGTTCACTGTTAGCCTTGCCATCAAAGTGAGTTTTCCTCAAGTTATACCGATACTGTCGCAGAGCAGACTTGAAAACATGGGTGCATGCTTGTCTGGTTGCATCATCTTGGCTATCCAACTTGAACCTTGATGTCACTAGAAACTGCGTAGGTATTTCCCCAAAGAGGAAGGGATGGTGCAACACAGCTATGGTAGGTATTTCCCTCAGTTATGAAACAAAGTTATCAATCCAGTAGGAGGACCAAGCCAGGCTATGTAAATGGTACCTGCGCACAAAGAACAAATACTTGCAACCTGACGCGTAAGAGGGGTTGTCAATCCCTCTCGGGTAAAAGATTGGTAAATAGATAGATTGGTAGATGCAAATAGAATAACGACAAATAAAAATCAGCAAGGTATTTTTAGGTTTTTTATAATATAGATATGAAAACAAAAGAAGCAAATAAAAAAAAGGCAAATAGCGATTGCTACGTCTTGAGCTTGCATTGGCTTTCCTTGAAGAGGAAAGGGCGATGCAGCAAAGTAGCGTAAGTATTTCCCTCAATTTTTGAGAACCAAGGTATCAATCCAGTAGGAGGCTCCTCAAAAGTCCCACGCACCTACACAAACAAACAAGAACCTGACAACCAACGCAATAAAGGGGTTGTCAATTCCTTCACGGCCACTTGCGAAAGTGAGATCTGATAGAGGTAATATGATAAGATAAATATTTTTGGTATTTTTATGATATAGATTGGAAAGGTAAAGATGCAAATAAAAGTAGATGGTAAACTTATATGATAAAATATAGACCCCGGGGCCATAGGTTTCACTAGTGGCTTCTCTCAAGATAGCATAAGTATTATGGTGGGTGAACAAATTACTGTCGAGCAATTGATAGAAAAGTGCATAGTTATGAGATTATCTAGGCATGATCATGTATATATGCATCATGTCCGTGACAAGCAGACCGACTCCTGCCTGCATCTACTACTATTACTCCACACATCGACCGACTCCTGCCTGCATCTAGAGTATTAAGTTCATAAAGAACATAGTAACGCATTAAGAAAGATGACATGATGTAGAGGGATAAACTCATGCAATATGATATAAACCCCATCTTTTTATACTCGATGGCAACAATACAATACGTGCCTTGCTGCCCCTGCTATCACTTGGAAAGGACAGTGCAAGATTGAACCCAAAGATAAGCACTTCTCCCATTGCAAGAAAGATCAATCTAGTAGGCCAAACTAAACTGATAATTCGAAGAGACTTGCAAAGATAACTTAATCACACATAAAATAATTCAGAGGAGATTCAAATATTTCTCACAGAAAAACTTGATCATAAACCACAATTCATCGGATCTTGACAAACACACCACAAAAAGAGTTACATCGAATAGATCTCCAAGAAGATCGAGGAGAACTTTGTATTGAGATTCAAAGAGAGAGAAGAAGCCATCTAGCTAATAACTATGGACCCGAAGGTGTGTGGTAAACTACTCACAACTCATAGGAGAGGCCTTGGAGATGATGTAGAGGCCCTCCATGGTCGATTCCCCCTCCGGCGGAGCGCCGACGAAGGCTCCAAGATGGGATCTCGCGGATATAGAAGTTTGCGGCGGTGGAAAAAGTTTTTCGTGGTGCTCTTGGATGTTTTCGGGGTACATGGGTATATATAGGAGGAAGAAGTAGGTCGGTGGATGCTCGAGGGGCCCACGAGGGTGGGGGGCGCGCCCACCCCTAGGGGGCGTGCCGAGCACCCTCGTGGCCGCCTCCTCTGTTGCTTGACGTCCACTCCAAGTCCCCTGGATCACGTTTGTTCCAAAAAGATCACCCCCGAAGGTTTCATTCCATTTGGACTCCGTTTGATATTCCTTTCCTTCGAAACACTGAAATAGGCAAAAAAGCAACAATTCAGGCCGGGCCTCCGATTAGTAGGTTAGTCCCAAAATGATATAAAAGTGTAAAGTAAAGCCCATAAACATCCAAACCAGGTAATATAATAGCATGGAACAATAAAAAATTATAGATACGTTGGAGACGTATCAAGCATCCCCAAGCTTAATTCCTGCTCGTCCTCGAGTAGGTAAATGATAAAAACAGAATTTTTGATGTGGAATGCTACCTAGCATAATTCTCAATGTAATTTTCTTTATTGTGGCATGAATGTTCCGATCCAAATGAATCAAAATAAAAGTTCATATTGACATAAGAAATAGTAATACTTCAAGCATACTAACTAAGCAATCATGTCTTCTCAAAATAACATGGCTAAAGAAAGTTATCCCTACAAAATCATATAGTCTGGCTGTTGCTCTATCTTCATCACACAAAGTATTTAATCATGCACAAACCCGATGACAAGCCAAGCAATTGTTTCATACTTTAGTAATCTCAAACTTTTTCAACTTTCACGCAATACATGAGCGTGAGCCATGGACATAGCACTATATGTGGAATAGAATGGTGGTTGTGGAGAAGGTAATAAAGAGGAAGATAGTCTCACATCAACTAGGCGTATCAACGGGCTATGGAGATGCCCATTAATAGATATCAATGTGAGTGAGTAGGCATTGCCATGCAACGGATGCACTAGAGCTATACATGTATGAAAGCTCAACAAAAGAAACTAAGTGGGTGTGCATCCAACTTGCTTGCTCACGAAGACCTAGGGCATTTTGAGGAAGCCCATCATTGGAATATACAAGCCAAGTTCTATAATGAAAAATTCCCACTAGTATATGAAGGTGACAACATAGGAGACTCTCTATCATGAAGATCATGGTGCTACTTTGAAGCACAAGTGCGGTAAAAAGGATGGTAGCATTGTCCCTTCTCTCTTTTTCTCTCATTTTTTTATTTGGCATTTCTATTTTTTATTTGGCCTTTCTTTTTTTATTTGGTGGGCTCTTTGGCCTCTTTTTTTACAAAGTCTGAAGTCTCATCCCGACTTGTGGGGGAATCATAGTCTCCATAATCCTTTCCTCACTGGGACAATGCTCTAATAATGAAGATCATCACACTTTTATTTACTTACAACTCAAGATTACAACTCGATATGTAGAACAAGATATGACTCTATATGAATGCCTCCGGCGGTGTACCGGGATATGCAATGAATCAAGAGTGACATGTATGAAAAATTATGAAGGTCGCTTTGCCACAAATACGATGTCTACTACATGATCATGCAAAGAGCATTATGACAATGATGATCCATGTCATAATAAACAGAATGGTGGAAAGTTGCATGGCAATATATTTCAGAATGGCTATGGAAATGCCATAATAGGTAGGTATGGTGGCTGTTTTGAGGAAGGTATACGGTGGGTGTATGGTACCGGTGAAAGATGCACGACACAAGAGAGGCTAGCAATGGTGGAAGGGTGAGAGTGCGTAATCCATGGACTCAACATTAGTCATAAAGAACTCATATACTTATTGAAAAAATCTACAAGCCTTTGAAGACAAAGTACTACGCGCATGCTCCTAGGGGGATAGATTGGTAGGAAAAGGCCATCGCTCGTCCCCGACCGCCACTCATAAGGAAGACAATCAATAAATGAAATTGTGCTCCAACTTCATCACAAAGCGGTTCACCATACGTGCATGCTACGGGAATCACAAACTTCAACACAAGTATTCTTTAAATTCATAATCACGCAACTAGCATGACTCTAATATCACCACCTCTACATCTCAAAACAATTATCAAGTATCAAATTGATAATAGCATCCAATTCACTTTCTATGATAGTTTTTATTATACCCAACTTGGATGCCCATCATTCTAGGACCAATTTTATAACCATAGCAAATACCATGCTGTTATAAGACACTCTCAAAATAATATAAGTGAAGCATGAGAGACCAACAATTTCTACAAAATTAAGCCACCGCCGTGCTCTAAAAGATATAAGTGAAGCACTAGAGCAAATATTATCTAGCTCAAAAGATATAAGTGAAGCACATAGAGTATTCTAATAAATTCTAATCAAGTGGGTTTCTCCCAAAAGGTGTGTATGACAAGGATGATTGTGGTAATCTAAAAAGCAAAGACTAGTATCATACAAGACGCTCCAAGCAAAACACATATCATGTGACGAATAAAAATATAGCTCCAAGTAAAGTTACCGATAGACGAAGACGAAAGAGGGGATGCCTTCCGGGGCATACCCAAGCTTAGGATTTTGGTTATCCTTGAATATGTTGGGGTTCCATGGGCATCCCCAAGATTAGGCTCTTGCCACTCCTTATTACATAGTCCATCAAATCTTTACCCAAACGTTGAAAACTTCACAACACAAAACTCAACAGGAAATCTCATAAGCTCCGTTAGTGCAAGAAAGAAAAACCACCAGATAAGTTACTGTAATGAACTCATTCTTTATATATATTGGTGTTAAACCTACTGTATTCTAACTTCTCTATGGTTATACTAGCCATAGATGCATCAAAATAAGCAAACAACACACGAAAAATAGAGTCTATCAAAAACAGAACAGTCTGTAGCAATCTGTAACTCTCGAATACTTCTGGAACTCTAAAAATCCTACCAAAATAGGAAGTCCTGGGAAATTTGTCTATTGATCTGCAGCAAAAATAATCAACGCAAAAGTACATTTCTGTGAATTTCTAAAATTATATTCATGCGTGCAAAGTTTCTGTTTTTCAGCAGAATCAAATTAACTATCATCGTAGGTTATCCTATAGGTTCTACTTGGCACAAACACTAATTAAAACATGAAAACACATCTAAACAGAAGCTAGATGAAATATTTATTACTAAACAGAAGCAAAAAGCAAAAAAACTAAAATAAAATTGGGCTGCCTCCCAACTAGCGCTATCGTTTAACGCCCCAAGCTTGGCATAGAAGCGAGGATATATCTAAGTAGTGCCATCTTTGGCACTCAATTCATAAGTAGCTCACCTGATAGATTCATAAGGTAATTTAACTTTCTTTCTAGGTAAGTGTTCCATGCCTTTCCTTAATGGAAATTGGAATCTAATATTCCCTTCCTTCATATCAA
The DNA here is from genome assembly GCF_002162155.2 of Triticum dicoccoides. Classification (NCBI taxonomy): domain Eukaryota; kingdom Viridiplantae; phylum Streptophyta; class Magnoliopsida; order Poales; family Poaceae; genus Triticum; species Triticum dicoccoides. The sequence goes on along the minus strand of NC_041393.1, from coordinate 192,023,627 downwards.
TAATTGCACCAATCGTTCTAAGGAAAAGTCTACCAAGAATAATAGGACATGAAAGATTGCAATCTGTATCAAGAACGATAAAATCTGTGGGCACGTAATTCCTATTTGCAACAATAAGAACATCATTAATCCTTCCCATAGGTTTCTTAATGGTGGAATCGGCAAGGTGCAAATTTAAAGAGCAATCATCAAAATCATGGAAACCTACAATATCACATAAAGTTTTCGGAATCGTGGAAACACTAGCACCCAAATCACACAAAGCATAACACTCATGATATTTAATTTTAATCTTTATAGTACGTTCCCACTCATCATAAAGTTTTCTAGGTATAGAAACTTCCAAATTAAGTTTTTCATCATAAGATTGCATCAAGGCATCAACAATATGTTTGGTAAAAGCTTTATTTTGACTGTAAGCATGAGGAGAATTCAACACGGATTGCAACAAGGAAATACAATCTATTAAAGAACAATTATCATAATTAAATTCCTTGAAATCCAAGATAGTGGGTTCAATGCTATTTAAAGTCTTGACCTCTCCAATCCCACTTTTACCAAATTTAGCATCAAGATCTAACAACTCCGAATCATTGGGACGCCTTTTAACTAAAGTTGACTCATCTCCAGTCCCATCATTATTAAGATTCATATTGCAAAACAAGGATTTAATATGGGACACATCAATAACTTTTAGATCTTCATCATTATTTTCATGGAAACTAGAAGAACACGCTTTTACAAAGCAATCTTTCTTAGCACGCAACCTAGCGGTTCTTTCTTTGCACTCATCAATGGAAATTCTCATGGATTTGAGAGACTCATTGATATCATGCTTAGGAAGAGTAGATCTAAGTTTCAAAGAATCAACATCAAGTGAAAGTCTATCAACGTTCCTAGCGAAATCATCAACATTAAGCAATTTTTCTTCAAGCAAAGCATTAAAATTCTTTTGAGAAATCATAAATTCTTTAACACTATTCTCAAAATCAGAGGGCATCTTATTAAAATTTCCATAAGAGTTGTTATAGGAATTTCCATAATTATTAGAGGAATTCCTAGGGAACGGTCTAGGATAAAATTTCCTCTATAAGCATTTTACCAAAATTATTCCTACCAACAAAATTCACATCCATAGATTCATTATTATTCTAAATCAAAATAGACAAAGGCATATCATTGGGATCAATAGGAGCACTCTTAGTAGCAAACAATTTCATAAGTTCATCCATCTTTCCACTCAAAACATTAATTTCTTCTATAGCATGCACTTTTTTACTAGTAGATCTTTCGGTGTGCCATTGGGAACAATTAGCCATAATGTTATCAAGGAGTTTAGTAGCTTCTCCTAAGGTGATTTCCACAAAAGTGCCTCCCGCAGCCGAATCTAAAATATTTCTAGAAGCAAAATTCAATCCGGCATAAATTTTTTGTATGATCATCCATAAATTCAAACCATGAGTAGGGCAATTGTGAATCATTAATTTCATTCTTTCCCAAGATTGGGCAACATGCTCATGATCAATTTGTTTAAAATTCATAATATCGTTCCTAAGAGAGATGATCTTAGCGGGAGGAAAATACTTAGAGATAAAAACATCTTTGCACTTATTCCATGAATAAATACTATTCTTAGGCAAAGACGAAAACCAAATTTTAGCACCATCTCTAAGTGAAAACGGAAATAACTTCAATTTAACAATATCATTATCCGTATCTTTCTTATTTTGCATCTCACACAAATCAACAAAGTTGTTTAGATGGGTAGCAGCATCTTCACTATGAAGGCCGGAGAATTGATCTTACATAACAAGATTCAGCAAAGCAGCATTGATTTCACAAGATTCAACATCATTAAGAGGAGCAATCGGAGTGCTAAGGAAATCATTATTATTGGTATTGGAAAAGTCACACAATTTGGAATTATCTTGCGCCATCGCGACAAGCAATCCAACACACAAGCAAACAAAAAGGCAAGCGAAAGAGAGAGGAGATTGGGGAAGAGAGGGCGAATAAAATGGCAAGGGTGAAGTGGGCCATAGGAAAACGAGAGGCAAATGGCAAATAATGTAATGCGAGGGAGATGAGTTTGTGATGGGTACTTGGTATGTCTTGACTTGAGCGAAGACCTCCCCGGCAACGGTGCCAGAAACCCTTCTTGCTACGTCTTGAGCTTGCGTTGGTTTTCCTTGAAGAGGAAAGGGTGTTGCAGCAAAGTAGCGTAAGTATTTCCCTCAGTTTTTGAGAACCAAGGTATCAATCCAGTAGGAGGCTCCTCAAAAGTCCCACGCACCTACATAAATAAACAAGAACCTCGCAACCAACGCAATAAAGGGGTTGCAATCCCTTCATGGCCACTTGCGAAAGTGAGATCTGATAAAGATAATATGATAAGATAAATATTTTTGGTATTTTTATGATATAGATTGGAAAGGTAAAGATGCAAATAAAAGTAGATGGTAATCTTATATGATAAAACATAGACCCGGGGGCCATAGGTTTCACTAGTGGCTTCTCTCAAGATAGCATAAGTATTACGGTGGGTGAACAAATTACTGTCGAGCAATTGATAGAAAAGCGCATAGTTATGAGATTATCTAGGCATGATCATGTATATAGGCATCACGTCCGTGACAAGTAGACCGACTCCTGCCTGCATCTACTACTATTGCTCCACACATCGACTGACTCCTGCTTGCATCTAGAGTATTAAGTTCATAAAGAACAGAGTAACACATTAAGAAAGATGACATGATGTAGAGGGATAAACTCATGCAGTATGATATAAACCCCATCTTTTTATCCTTGATGGCAACAATACAATATGTGCCTTGCTGCTCCTGCTGTCACTGGGAAAGGACACCACAAGATTGAACCCAAAGCTAAGAACTTCTCCCATTGCAAGACATGAGGGCCCCCCGCTGTAGGGTGTTTCAATACGTTCATGATTCGCTTATGGTGGGTTGCAAGAGTGACAGAAGCTTAAACCCGAGTAGGTGGGTTTTTGCGTATGGGATAAAGAGGACTTGATACCCTAATGCTATGGTTGGGTTTCACAACCTTAATGATCTTTAGTAGTTGTGGATGCTTGCTAGAGTTCCAATCATAAGTGGATATGATCCAAGCAGAGAAAGTATGTTAGCTCATTCCTCTCCCTCATATAGAATTACAAGAATGATTACCGGTACTTGTTATCGATTGCCTAGGAACAAATGACTTTCTTGTTGACAAAAGCTATCTGCTTTTATTACCTTGCAATTTATCCATAGTTTTATTCTCATAAGGTACTCGTAGTTTTATTCTTGCAAATTAGTTTCATACTTGTTCTAGGTAAAGCAAACGTCAAGTGTGCGTAGAGTTGTATCGGTGGTCGACAGAACTTGAGGGAATAATTGTTCTGCCTTTAGCTCCTCGTTGGGTTCGACACTCTTATTTATCGAAGAAGGATACAAACGATCCCCTATACTTGTGGGTTATCAGTATTTATGAGCAAGCAAGTTGGATGCACACCCACTTAGTTTCTTTTTGTGCTTTCATAAACTTATAGCTCTAGTGCTTCTATTGCATGGCAATCCCTACTCACACACATTGATATCTATTGATGGGCATCTCCATAGCCCGTTGAATTGCCTAGTTGATATGAGACTATCTCCTTCTTTTTTTCTTCTCCGCAACCACCATATTCTATTCCACCTATAGTGCTATGTCCATGGGTCACGATCATGTATTGCGTGAAAGTTGAAAAGGTTTGAGAATACTAAAGTACGAAACAATTGCTTGGCTGAAACTGGGGTTGTACATGATTTTAATACTTTGTGTGATGAAGATGGAGCGTAGCCAGACTATATGATTTTGTAGGGATAGCTTCCTTTAGCCGTAGTATTTTGAGAAGACATGATTGCTTTATTAGTATGCTTGAAGTATTATTGTTTTTCTGTCAATATTAAACTTTTGTTTTGAATCTTATGAATCTGAACATTCATGCCACAATGAAGAAAATTACATGGATAAATATGTTAGGTAGCATTCCACATCAAAAATTCTGTTTTTATCATTTACCTACTCGAGGACGAGCAGAAATTAAGGTTGGGGATGCTTGATACGTCTCCAACGTATCAATAATTTTTGATTGTTCCATGCTATTATATTATCTATTTTGGATGTTTTATATGCATTAATATGCCATCTTATATTATTTTTAGGACTAACCTATTAACCTAGAGCCTAGTGCCAGTTTCTGTTTCTTCCTTGTTTTTGAGTTTCGCAGAAAAGGAATACTAAACGGAGTCCAAAAGGAATAAAACTTCACGATGATTTTTTTGGACCAGAAGACACCCAGGATACTTGGAGTTCAAGTCAGAAGAGCCACGAGGCGGTGACAAGGGTGGAGGGCGCGCCCCCTACCTTGTGGGCCCCTCGTGACCCCCCTGACCTAGTTCTGCCTCCTATATATTCACATATATTTACAAACCACCAAAAGCATCCACGAAAACACTTTACCACCGCCGCAACCTTCTGTTCCCGTGAGATCCTGATACGTCTCCAAAGTATCTATAAACTTTGATTGTTCCATGCTATTATATTACCCGTTTTGGATGTTTATGGGCTTTACTTTACACTTTTGTATCATTTTAGGATTAACCTACTAACCGGAGGCCCAGCCCGTATTGCTGTTTTTTTTGCCTATTTCAGTATTTCGAAGAAAAGAAATATCAACTGGAGTCCAAATGGAATGAAACCTTCGGGAGCGTGATTTTTGGAATGAACGTGATCCAGAGGACATGGAGTGGAAGTCAAGCAACAACCGAGGCGGCCACGAGGGTGGAGGGCGAGCCCCCTACTGGGCGCGCCCCCTATCTCGTGGGCCCCTCGGGCGTCCACCGACCTACTTCTTCCTCCTATATATACCCACATACCCTGAAAACATCAGGACAGGCTATGAAAACCTAATTCCACCGCCGCAACCTTCTGTATCCGCGAGATCCCATCTTGGAGCCTTCTCCAGCGCTCCACCGGAGGGGCAATCGACCACAGAGGGCCTCTACATCATCTCCAAGGCCTCTCCAATGAGTTGTGAGTAGTTTACCATAGACCTTCGGGTCCATAGTTATTAGCTAGATGGCTTCTTCTCTCTCTTTCGATCTCAATACAAAGTTCTCCTCGATCTTCTTGGAGATCTATTCGATGTAACTCTTTTTTGCGGTGTGTTTGTCGAGATCCAATGAAATGTGGGTTTATGATCAAGTTTATCTATGAGAAATATTTGAATCTCCTCTGAATTCTTTTATGTGTGATTAAGTTATCTTTGCAAGTCTCTTCGAATTATCAGTTTGGTTTGGCCTACTAGATTGATCTTTCTTGCAATGGGAGAAGTGCTTAGCTTTGGGTTCAATCTTGCGGTGTCCTTTACGAGTGACAGCAGGGGCAGCAAGGCGCGTATTGTATTGTTGCCATAGAGGATAAAAAGATGGGGTTTATATCATATTGCATGAGTTTATCCCTCTACATCATGTGATCTTTCTTAATGCGTTACTCTGTTCTTTATGAACTTAATACTCTAGATGCATGTTGGATAGCGGTCGATGTGTGGAGTAATAGTAGTAGATGCAGGAAGGAGTCGGTCTACTTGTCACGGACGTGATGCCTATATACATGATCATGCCTAGATAATCTCATAGTTATTCGCTTTTCTATCAATTTCTCGACAGTAATTTGTTCACCCACCGTAATACTTATGCTATCTTGAGAGAAGCCACTAGTGAAACCTATGGCCCCCGGGTCTATCTTTTATCATGTAAAGCTTTCAATCTACTTTTATTTGCATCTTTACTTTTCCTATCTATATTATAAAATAACAAAAATATATTTATCTTATTATACTATCTCTATCAGATCTCACTTCCGCAAGTGGCCGTGAAGGGATTGACAACCCCTTTATTGCGTTGGTTGTGAGTTCTTATTTGTTTGTGTAGGTGCGTGGGACTTTTGAGGAGACTCCTACTGGATTGATACCTTGGTTCTCAAAAACTGAGGGAAATACTTACGCTACTATTGCTGCATCACCCTTTCCTCTTCAAGGAAAACCAACGCAAGCTCAAGATGTAGCAAGAAGGATTTCTGGCGCCGTTGCCAGGGAGGTCTTCGCACAAGTCAAGACATACCAAGTACCTGATGTCTACTACACAACCTTCTTCTTGTAGACGTTGTTGGGCCTGCAAGTACACAGGTTTGTAGGACAGTAGCAAATTTCCCTCAAGTGGATGACCTAAGGTTTATCAATCTGTAGGAGTCGTAGGATGAAGATGGTCTCTCTCAAACAACCTTGAAACCAAATAACAAAGGGTCTCTTGTGTCCCCAACACACCCACTACAATGGTAATTTGTATAGGTGCACTAGTTTGGCGAAGAGATGGTGATACAAGTGCAAAATAGATAGTAGATAAAGGTTTTTGTAATCTGAAATTGTAAAAACAGCAAGGTAACAAGTGATAAAAGTGAGCGTAAACGGTATTGCAATGATAGTAAACAAGGCCTAGGGTTCATACTTTCACTAGTGCAAGTTCTCTCAACAATAATAACATAGATAGATCATATAACAAGTCGTCAACATGCAACAAAGAGTCACTCCAAAGCCACTAATAGCGTAGAACAAACGTAGAGATTATGGTAGGGTCTGAAACCACCTCAAAGTTATTCTTTCGGATCAATCTATTCAAGAGTTCGTACTAGAATAACACCTTAAGACACAAATCAACAAAAACCCTAATGTCACCTAGATACTCCATTGTCACCTCAAGTATCCGTGGGCGTGATTATACGATATGCATCACACAATCTCAGATTCATCTATTCAACCAACACAAAGTACTTCAAAGAGTATCCCAAGGTTTTTGGTGGCTACAGAGGTTTGCGGCGGCGGAACTCCCGATCTATCTTCTCCGTGGATGTTTTTAGGGTACGTGGGACTATATAGGCGAAAGAAGTCGGTCAGGAGGTGCTTGAGGGGCCCACGAGACAGGGGGCGCCACCCTATAAGGGGGGCGCGCCCTCCTATCTCATGGCCTCCTCGATGCTCTTCTGACGTGAACTCCAAGTCTCCCGGATCATAATCTTCCAAAAAATCACGTTGCCGAAGGTTTCATTCCGTTTGGACTCCGTTTGATATTCCTTTTCTTCGAAATACTGAAACAGGCAATAAAACAACAATATGGGCTGGGCCTCCGGTTAATAGGTTAGTCCCAAAAGTAATATAAAAGTGTATAATAAAACCTATAATCATCAAAAAGGGGTAATATAATAGCATGGAACAATAAAAAATTATAGATAAGTTGGAGACGTATCAAGCATCCCCAAGCTTAATTCCTGCTCGCCCGCGAGTAGGTAAATGATAAAAACAGAATTTTTGATGTGGAATGCTACCTAGCATGATTCTCAATGTAATTTTCTTTATTGTGGCATGAATGTTCAGATCCAAATGATTCAAGATAAAAGCTTATAAAACATAAAAATAATAATGCTTCAAAGCATACTAACAAATAATCATGTCCTATCAAAATAGCATAGACAAAGAAAGCTTATCCCTACATAATCATATAGTTAGGCCATGCTTCATTTTCATTACACAAAATACTCCCATCATGTACAACCCCGATGACGAGCCGAGCAATTGTTTCATACTTTTTAACGCGCTTCAGCTTTCAACTCTTACGCAATACATGAGCGTAAACCATGGACATAGCACTATGGTGGTAAATGGTGGTGGTTGTGAGGACAAAAAGTGGGAGAAGATAGTCTCACATCAACTAGGCGTATCATCGGGCTATGGAGATGCCCATCAATAGATATCAATGCGAGTGAGTAGGGATTGCCATGCAACGGATGCACTAGAGCTATAAATATATGAAAGCTCAACAAAAGAAACTAAGTGGGTGTGCATCCAACTTGCTTGCTCACGAAGACCTAGGGCACTTTGAGGAAGCCCATCATTGGAATATACAAGCCAAGTTCTATAATGAAAAATTCCCACTAGTACATGAAAGTGACAACATATGAGACTCTCTATCATGAAGATCATGGTGCTATTTTGAAGCACAAGTGTGGAAAAAGAGATAGTAGCAATTGTCCCTTCTCTCTTTTTCTCTCATTTTTTTTCTTTTTTCGTCTTTTTTCGTCTTCCTTTATTTTTTTTCCTTTTTCCTTTTTTTTCTTTCTTTTTGGTGGGCTTCTTTGGCCTCTTTTATTTTTATAAAGTCCGAAGTCTCATCCCGACTTGTGGGGCAATCATAGTCTTCATCATTCTTTCCTCACTGGGACAATGCTCTAATAATGAAGATCATCACACTTTTATTGATTTACAACTCAAGAATTACAACTCAAAGCTAGAACAAGATATGACTCTATATGAATGCCTCCGGCGGTGTACCGGGATATGCAATGAATCAAGAGCGACATGTATGAAAATTATGAAGCTGGCCTTGCCAAAAATACGATGTCAACTACATGATCATGCAAAGAGCAATATGACAATGATGGAACGTGTCACAATAAACTGAACGGTGGAAAGTTGCATGGCAATATATATCGGAATGGCTATGGAAATGCCATAATAGCTAGGTATGGTGGCTGTTTTGAGGAAGGTAAATAATGGGTTCAATACCGGCGAAAGTTGCCCGGTAATAAGAGAGGCTAGCAAAGTGGAAGCATGAGTGTGCGTATATCCATGGACTCACATTAGTCATAAAGAACTCATATACTTATTGCAAAAGTCTACTTAGCCCTTGAAGCAAAGTACTACTACGCATGCCCCAAGAGGGATAGATTGGTAGGAAAAGACCATCGCTCGTCCCCGACTGCCACTCATAAGGAAGACAATCAAAAGAGCACCTCATGCAACAAATTTGTCACACAAATTTTACCATACGTGCATGCTACGGGACTTGCCAACTTCAACAAAAGTATTTCTCAATTTCATAATTACCCACTAGCATGAATCTAACATTACTACCTTTATATCTCAAAACAATTATCAAGCAACGTATTGATCATAGCATCCAATTCACTTCCTATGATAGTTTTCATTCAAATTACCATGCTGCTTAAGACTCCCAAAATAATATAAGTGAAGCATGAGAGACTAGCAATTTCTTTAAAATATAACCACCGCCGTGCTCTAAAAGATATAAGTGAAGTACTAGAGCAAACGACAAACTACTCCGAAAGATATAAGTGAAGATCAAAGAGTAGCTAAATAATTATGCAACTATGCAAAGACTCTCTCTCATTAAAGAATTTCAGATCTTGGTATCTTATTCAAACAGCAAGCAAAGCAAAATAAAAAGACATTGCAAGGATAGCACAACTCATGTGAAGAAGCAAAAACTTAGGCTCAACCGATACAAACCGATAGTTGTTGAAGAAGAAAGGTGGGATGCCTACCGGGGCATCACCAAGCTTAGATGCTTGATACTTCTTGAAATATTATCTTGGGGTGCCTTGGGAATCCCCAAGCTTGAGCTTTTATGTCTCCTTAATTCCTCTCATATCATGGTTTCTCTTTTTATCAAAAGCTTCATTCACAACAAACTCAACAAGAACTCGTGAGATAGGTTAGTATAAACCAATGCAAAACCATAACATCTTCTACTGTAACAAATCACTAACATTGTTATTCAACATTGAATACTAAATGTCTCTGCATATTTAATACTCCTATCCTCAAATAGAATCACTAAACAAGCAAACATACGCAAACAATGCAAACATAACAGCAATCTACCAAAACAGTACAGTCTGTAAAGAATGCAAGAGTAACAATACTTCCTTGACTCCAAAAATTATGAAATAAAATTCCTACTGTAATAAATTTATCAGAGCTTAATATGCAAAAAGATTCAACGTTAGACCATTCTATGAATTTTCTGGGGAATTTTTGCAACAGCGGTAAACTTTCTGTTTTCAAACAGCAACATGTATACTAGCAAAATAAGCATGGCAAAGGCCATCCTTGACTTTTTTTTATTGAAACTAAAGATTCAAAACATTATTCTAAATAACAGAAAGCAAATACTAACAAAAGAAAATGCCGCTCCAAGGAAAACACATATCATGTGGCGAATAAAAATATAGCTCCAAGTAAAGTTACCAATGAACGAAGACGAAAGAAGGGATGCCTTCCGTGGCATCCCCAAGCTTAGTTGCTTGGTTGTCCTTGAATATTACCTTGGGGTGCCTTGGGCATCCCCAAGCTTAGGCTCTTTCCACTCCTTATTCCATAGTCCATCGAATCTTTTACCCAAAACTTGAAACTTCAACCACACAAAACTCAAAACAAAACTCGTAAGCTCCGTTAGTATAAGAAAATAAATCACCACTTAGGTACTGTAATGAACTCATTCTAAATTCATATTGGTGTTATATCTACTGTACTTCAACTTATCTATGGTTCATACCCTTCGATACTACTCATAGATTCATCAAAATAAGCAAACAACACATAGAAAACAGAATCTGTCAAAAACAGAACAGTCTGTAGTAATCTGTATCAAACTTATACCTCTGGAACCCCAAAAATTATGAAATAAATTGCTGGACCTGAGTAATTTGTCTATTAATCATCTGAAAAATGAATCAACCTAAAAGAACTCTCCAGTAAAAAATGGAAGCTAATCTCGTGAGCGCAAAAGTTTCTGTTTTTTTACAGCAAGATCATATAAACTTCACCCAAGTCTTCCCAAAAGGTTCTACTTGGCACTTTATTGAAACAAAAGCTATAAAACATGATTACTACAGTAGCATAATCATGTGAACACGCAAAAACAGTAAGTATAAATATTGGGTTGTCTCCCAACAAGCGCTTTTCTTTAATGCCTTTCTAGCTAGGCATGATGATGACAATGATGCTCACATAAAAGATAAGAATTGAAACAAAAAGAGAGCATCATTAAGAATATGACTAGCACATTTAAGTCTAACCCACTTCATATGCATAGGGATTTTGTGAGCAAACAACTTATGGGAACAATAATCAGCTAGCATAGGAAGGTAAAACAAGCATAACTTCGAAACTTTAAGCACATAGAGAGGAAACTTGATATTATTGCAATTCCTACAAGCATATGTTCCTCTCTCACAATAATTTTCAGTAGCATCATGAATGAATTCAACAATATAACCAGCACATAAAGCATTCTTTTCATGATCTACAAGCATAGAAAATTTACTACTCTCCACATAAGAAAAATTCTTCTCATAAATAATAGTGGGAGCAAACTCAACAAAATAACCATCATGTGAAGCATAATACAATTGAAAACTAAAATCATGATGAAAAGTTTCATGGTTATCATTATTCTTAATAGCATACAAGTCATCACAATAATCATCATAGATAGCAACTTTGTTCTCATAATCAATTGGAACCTCTTCCGAAATAGTGGAATCATCACTAAATAAAGTTGACACTCTTCCAAATCCACTTTCATATTCATCACAACTAGATTCAACATCCTCCAAAATAGTGGGATCACTACTTAAAGTTGACACTCTTCCAAACCCACTTTCATCAATATAATCATCATAAATAGGAGGCATGCTTTCATCATAACTAATATTCTCATCAAAACTTGGGGGACAAAAAATATCATATTCATCAAACATAGCATCCCCAAGCTTGTGGCTTTGCATATCATCATGGGTATTCAAGGAATTCATACTAACAACATTGCAATCGTGCTCATCATTCACATATTTAATGCCAAACATTCTATAGATTTCTTCTTCTAGCACTTGAGCACAATTTTCCTTTCCATCATACTCACGAAAGATATTAAAAAGATGAAGCGTATGAGACAAACCCAATTCCATTTTTTTGTAGTTTTCTTTTAAAGACTAAACTAGTGATAAAACAAGAAACAAAAAGATTCGATTGCAAGATCTAAAGATATACCTTCAAGAACTCACCTCGCCAATAAAGAGCTTAGTTGATGGGGTGTGAGTACCGTTTACCTTGCCTCCCCGGCAACGGCGCCAGAAAAGAGCTTGATGTCTACTACACAACCTTCTTCTTGTAGACGTTGTTGGGCCTGCAAGTGCACATGTTTGTAGGACAGTAGCAGACCTAAGGTTTATCAATCCGTAGGAGGCGTAGGATGAAGATGGTCTCTCTCAAACAACCCTGCAACCAAATAACAAAGAGTCTCTTGTGTCCCCAACACACCCAATACAATGGTAATTTGTATAGGTGCACTAATTCTGCGAAGAGATGGTGATACAAGTGCAAAATAGATAGTAGGTAAAGGTTTTTGTAATCTGAAATTGTAAAAACAGCAAGGTAACAAGTGATAAAAGTGAGCGTAAACGGTATTGCAATGATAGGAAACAAGGCCTAGGGTTCATACTTTCACTAGTGCAAGTTCTCTCAATAATAATAACATAGATAGATCATATAACAAGCCCTCAACATGCAACAAAGAGTCACTCCAAAGCCACTAATAGCGGAGAACAAACGTAGAGACTATGGTAGGGTACAAAACCACCTCAAAGTTATTCTTTCGGATCAATCTATTCAAGAGTTCGTACTAGAATAACACCTTAAGACACAAATCAACCAAAACCCTAATGTCACCTAGATACTCCATTGTCACCTCAAGTATCCGTGGGCATGATTATACGATATGCATCACACAATCTCAGATTCATCTATTCAACCAACACAAAGTACTTCAAAGAGTGCCCCAAAGTTTCTACCGGAGAGTCAAGAACGTGTGCCAACACCTATGCATAGGTTCATGGGCGGAACCCGCAAGAGGCACATGATATCCCATTGTCACCACACATAAGCACGACAAGACATACATCAAGTGTTCTCATAAAAGACTCAATCCGACAAGATAACTTCAAAGGGGAAAACTCAATTCATCACAAGAGAGTAGAGGGGGAGAAACATCATAAGATCCAACTACAATAGCAAAGCTCGGGATACATCAAGATCGTGCCATAGAGGGAACGCGCGAGAGAACACGAGAGAGAGAGATCAAACACAAAGCTACTGGTATATACCCTCAGCCTCAAGGGTGAACTATTCCCTCCTCGTCATGGAGAGCGCCGGGATGATGAAGATGGCCACCGGTGAAGGATCCCCCCTCCGGCAGGGTGCCGGGAAGGACTCCCGAGAGGTTTTTGGTGGCTACAGAGTCTTGAGGCGGCGGAACTCCTGATCTATCTTCTCCGTGGATGTTTTTAGGGTACGTGGGACTATATAGGCGAAAGAAGTCGGTCGGGAGGTGCTCGAGGGGCCCACGAGACAGGGGGCGCACCCTCCTATCTCGTGGCCTCCTCGAGGCTCTTCTGACGTGAACTCCAAGTCTCCTGGATCATAATCTTCCAAAAAATCACGTTGCCGAAGGTTTCATTCCGTTTGGACTCCGTTTGATATTCCTTTTCTTCGAAATACTAAAACAGGCAATAAAACAACAATATGGGCTGGGCCTCCGGTTAATAGGTTAGTCCCAAAAGTAATATAAAAGTGTATAATAAAGCCCATAATCATCAAAAAGGGGTAATATAATAACATGGAACAATCAAAAATTATAGATACGTTGGAGACGTATCAGTACCCATCACAAACTCATCTCCCTCGCATTTACATTATTTGCCATTTGCCTCTCATTTTCCTCTCCCCCACTTCACCCTTGCCGTTTTATTCGCCCTCTCTTTTCCAAATCTCCTCTCTTTTCTGCGCGTCCTCTCTTTCCTCCTTGATTTTGTTTGCCGTTATGTTTGAAATTGGGGAGATTATCGTCGATATGGACAATAATGAAAACATGGAAAATTCTGATGCTCCTGCTGAAGAACCCCCTATCTTGCATACCAAAAAGTTTTGAATCGATAGTGGTAATATTATTGGAAAAGGGGTTATTCAAGATTTCTTTACTTGTGCCGGTGCTTTACCCTCTATGGGTGGTTCTATTCTTCATAGAACTAGTAGTCTTACGGATGCTATCGCTATGCTTGTAGTTGAGCTTGAAAGACAATTTATGCATATGCATCCTTGCATACAAAGAATTTTCCTGGAATGTTCTAATATTGAGCATTCTTCTGTCAAGCGCGCCACTACTATGTTTTTGGCTCATGAGTTTAGATTTAAAATAAGAGAGGCGAAATAAATCTTTGCGCACTATAGGGTGGACGCCGGCCGTCCTCCCATAGAGGCGATCCTCTTTGATCAAGAGGAAATTAGGCGTTTTCAATCTTTGGACTATGTTGCTTTTAATGAAAACCTTAGAAAAAAGGTTCCTACCAATGTCCTAGTTGATAGAATTTACGAACTTAATAATGATTTTGCTCTTCGAAACAATGAGCTAGGATACTCTCTTGAGTATAGGCTTACGAAATTCTACCAAAAGAATGCTTATAATGATGAATTGGTTGTGCAATATGAAGGGCCAAAAGAGGAACCCATACCTCCAGAAATTGATCTTGGGGACTTCTGTCCCATTAAATTTGGCCCTTTTGATTACCTTTGCTTGCCTCAAAGAAAACTTGCTGCTGAACATAGAGAATATGAGATGAGTTTTCGTGATCTATCTTATTATTATGGCACTACTTAGATCTATCCTCGCTTTTATGCCTAGCTAGGGGCGTTAAACGATAGCGCTAGTTGGGAGGCAAACCAATTTTATTTGTGTTTTTTGTTTTTGTTTCTGTTTAGTAATAAATTTTGCATCTACCTTCTGTTTAGATGTGTTTTTATGTTTTATTTAGTGTTTGTGCCAAGTAGAACCTATAGGATAACCTATGGTGATAGTTAATTTGATTCTGCTGAAAAACAGAAACTTTGCACGCACAAAAATAATTTTGTTAATTCACAGAAACGTGATTTTGCGTTGATTCTTTTTTCTGTAGATCAATAGACAAATTGACCAGGACTTCCTATTTTGGTAGGATTTTTAGAGTTCCAGAAGTATTCGAGAGTTACAGATTGCTACAGACTATTCTATTTTTGGCAGATTCTGTTTTTCGTGTGTTGTTTGCTTATTTTGATGCATCTATGGCTAGTATTAAGTGGTATGAACCATAGAGAACTTGACATACAGTTGGTTTAACACCAATATAAATAAAGAATGAGTTCATTACAGTACCTTATGTGGTGGTTTTGCTTTCTTTCACTAACGGAGCCTATGAGATTTCCTGTTGAGTTTTGTGTTGTGAAGTTTTCAAGTTTTGGGTAAAGATTTGATGGACTATGGAATAAGGAGTGGCAACAGCCTAAGTTTGGGGATGACCATGGCACCCCAGGATATTCAAGAATAGCCAAAAGCCTAAGCTTGGGGATGCCCCCGGAAGGCATCCCCTCTTTCTTCTTCGTTTATCGGTAACTTTACTTGGAGCTTTATTTTTATTCGCCACATGATATGTGTTTTGCTTGGAGCGTCTTGTATGATATTAGTCTTTGCCTTTTAGTTTACCACAATCATCCTTGATGTACACACCTTTTGGGAGAATCCCACTTGATTAGAATTTATTAGAATAAGCTATGTGCTTCACTTATATCTTTTGAGCTTGATAGTTTTTGCTCTAGTGCTTCACTTATATCTTTTAGAGCACGACAGTGGCTTAATTTTGAATGAATTGTTGATCTCTCATGCTTCACTTATATTATTTTGAGAGTCTCTTAGAACAGCATGGTATTTTCTATGGTTATAAAATCGGTCCTTGAATGATGAGCATCCAAGTTGGGTATAATAAAAACTATCATAGGAAGTGAATTGGATGCTATGATCAATTTGATGCTTTATAATTGTTTTGAGATATAGAGGTGGTAATATTAAAGTCACGCTAGTTGGGTGATTATGAATTTAAAGAATACTTGTGCTGAAGTTTGTGATTCCCGTAGCATGCACGCATGGTGAACCGCTTTGTGATGAAGTTGGAGCACCATTTTATTTATTGATTGTGTTCCTTATGAGTGGCGGTCGGGGATGAGCGATGGTCTTTTCCTACCAATCTATCCCCCTAGGAGCATGCGTGTAGTACTTTGTTTTTGATGACTTGTAGATTTTTGCAATAAGTACATGAGTTCTTTATGACTAATGTTGACTCCATGGATTATACGCACTCTCACCCTTCCACCATTGCTAGCCTCTCTTGTGCCGCGCAACTTTCGTCGGTACCATACACCTACCATATACCTTCCTCAAAACAGCTACTATACCTACCTATTATGGCATTTCCATAGCCATTCCGAGATATATTGCCATGCAACTTTCCACCGTTCCGTTTAGATGACACGCATCATCATTGTCATATTGCTTTTTGCATGATCATGTAGTTGACATCGTATTTGTGGCAAGGCCACCTTCATAATTTTCATACATGTCACTCTTGATTCATTGCATATCTCGGTACACTGCCGGAGGCATTCATATAGAGTCATATCTTGTTCTAAGTATTGAGTTGTAATCTTGAGTTGTAAGTAAACAAAAGTGTGATGATCTTCATTATTAGAGCATTGTCCCAGTGAGGAAAGGATGATAGAGACTATGATTCCCCCACAAGTCAGGATGAGACTTCGGACTTTAAATAAAAGAAAAAGAGAAAGGCCAAAAAAAAGGAAAGGCCAAACAAAAAAAATGAGAGAAAACGAGAGAAGGGACAATGCTACTATCCTTTTTACCACACTTGTGCTTCAAAGTAGCACCATGATCTTCATGATAGAGAGTCTCCTATGTTGTCACTTTCATATACCAGTGGGAATTTTTCATTATAGAACTTGGCTTGTATATTCCAATGATGGGCTTCCTTAAAATGCCCTAGGTCTTTGTGAGCAAGCGAGTTGGATGCACACCCACTTAGTTTCTTTTGTTGAGCTTTCATACATTTATAGCTCTAGTGCATCCGTTGCATGGCAATCCCTACTCACTCACATTGATATCTATTAATGGGCATCTCCATAGCCTGTTGATACGCCTAGTTGATGTGAGACTATCTTCCTCCT
This sequence comes from Triticum dicoccoides, assembly GCF_002162155.2. NCBI lineage: Eukaryota > Viridiplantae > Streptophyta > Magnoliopsida > Poales > Poaceae > Triticum > Triticum dicoccoides. The sequence continues at coordinate 192,006,634 of NC_041393.1, read as the reverse complement.
TTTTTGTCTTCTCCACAACCACCATTCTATTCCACATAAAGTGCTATGTCCATGGCTCACACTCATGTATTGCGTGAAACTTGAAAAAGTTTGAGATTACTAAAGTATGAAACAATTTCTTGGCTTGTCATCGGGGTTGTGCATGATTAAATACTTTGTGTGATGAAGATAGAGCAACAGCCATACTATATGATTTCATAGGGATAACTTTCTTTGGTCATGTTATTTTGAGAAGACATGATTGCTTGATTAAGTATGCTTGAAGTATTATTATTTCTTATGTCAATATGAATTTTTTTGAATCATTTGGATCTGAACATTCATGCCACAATAATGAAAATTGCAGTGAGAATTATGCTAGGTATCATTCCACATCAAAAAAATCTGTTTTTATCATTTACCTACTCGAGGACGAGCAGGAATTAAGCTTGGGGATGCTTGATACGTCTCCAACGTATCTATAATTTTTGATTGTTCCATGCTATTATATTACCCATTTTGGATGTTTATGGGCTTTACTTTACACTTTTATATCATTTTTGGGACTAACCTACTAACCGGAGGCCCAGCCCGTATTGTTGTTTTTTTGCCTATTTCAGTATTTCAAAGAAAAGGAATACCAAACGGAGTCCAAACGGAATGAAACCTTCGGGAGCATGATTTTTGGAACGACCGTGATCCAGAGGACTTGGAGTGGAAGTCAAGCAACAGCCGAGGCGGCCACGAGGGTGGAGGGCACGTCCCCCTACTAGGCACGCCCCTATCTCATGGGCCCCTCGGGCGTCCACCGACCTACTTCTTCCTCCTATATATACCCACGTACCCCGAGAACATCAGAACAGACCATGAAAACCTAATTCCACCGCCGCAACCTTTCTGTATCCACGAGATCCCATCTTGGAGCCTTCTCCGGCGCTCCGCCGGAGGGGGAATCAACCACAGAGGGCCTCTACATCATCTCCAAGGCCTCTCCGATGAGTTGTGAGTAGTTTAGCACAGACCTTCGGGTCCATAGTTATTAGCTAGATGGCTTCTTCTCTCACTTTGGATCTCAATACAAAGTTCTCCTCGATCTTCTTGGAGATCTATTCGATGTAACTCTTTTTTGTGGTGTGTTTGTCGAGATCCGATGAATTGTGGGTTTATGATCAAGTTTATCTATGAGAAATATTTGAATCTCCTCTAAATTCTTTTATGTGTGATTAAGTTATCTTTGCAAGTCTCTTCGAATTATCAGTTTGGTTTGGCCTACTAGATTGATCTTTCTTGCAATGGGAGAAGTACTTAGTTTTGGGTTCAATCTTGCAGTGTCCTTTCCCAGTGACAGTAGGGGCAGCAAGGCACGTATTGTATTGTTGCCATCGAGGATAAAAAGATGGGGTTTATATCATATTGCACGACTTCATCCCTCTACATCATGTGATCTTTCTTAATGCGTTACTCTGTTCTTTATGAACTTAATACTCAAGATGCATGCTGGATAGCGGTCGACGTGTGGAGTAATAGTAGTAGATGCAGGCAGGAGTCGGTCTACTTGCCACGGACGTGATGCCTATATACATGATCATGCCTAGATAATCTCATAGTTATCCGCTTTTCTATCAATTGCTCGATAGTAATTTGTTCACCCGCCGTAATACTTATGCTATCTTGAGAGAAGCCACTTGTGAAACCTATGGCCCCCGGGTCTATCTTTTATCATATAAAGCTTTCAATCTACTTTTATTTGCATCTTTACTTTTCCTATCTATATTATGAAATACCAAAAATATATTTATCTTATCATACTATCTCTATCAGATCTCACTTTCGCAAGTGGCCGTGAAGGGATTGACAACCCCTTTATTTTGTTGGTTGCGAGTTCTTGTTTGTTTGTGTAGGTGCGTGGGACTTTTGAGGAGCCTCCTACTGGATTGATACCTTGGTTCTCAAAACCTGAGGGAAATACTTACGCTACTATTGCTGCATCACCCTTTCCTCTTCAAGGAAAACCAACGCAAGCTCAAGACGTAGCAGATCCCATCTTGGGGCCTTTTCTGGCATCCTTCTGGAGGGGGATTCGATCATGGCGGGCATCTACATCAACTCTATTGCCCTTCCGATGAAACGTGAGTAACCTGAGACCTACGAGTCCATAGCTAGTAGCTGGATGGCTTCATCTTTCTCTTTGATTCTCAATACCATGTTCTCCTCGATGTTCTTGGAGATCTATCCGATGTCATACTCTTTTGTGGTGTGTTAGTTGAGATCTAATGAATTGTGGATTTATGATCAACTTATCTATGAATATTATTTGAATCTTCTCTGAATTCTTATATGCATGATTTGGTATCTTTGTATTTCTCTTCGGATTATCGGTTTGGTTTGGCCAACTAGATTGGTATTTCTTGCAATGGGAGAGGTGCTTAGCTTTGGGTTCAATCTTGTGTGATTTCACCCAGTGACAAAGTAGGGGTAGCACGACATGTATTGCATTGTTACCATCGATGATAAAAAGATGGGGTTTTCATCATGTTGCTTGAGTTAATTCATCTACATCATGTCATCTTACTTAATGCGTTACTCTGTTCTTATGAACTTAATACTCTAGATGCAGGCATGAGTCAGTCGATGTGTGGAGTAATAGTCGTAGATGCAGAATTGTTGCGGTCTACTTGACATGGATGTGATGCCTATATTGCAAATCATTGCCTTGGATATTGTCATAACTTTGTGCTTTTCTATCAATTGCTCGACAGTAATTTTTTCACTCACCATATTATTTGCCTTCATGAGAGAAGCCTCTAGTGAAACCTATGGCCCCCGCGTCTATTTTCCAATATATTAGTTTCCAATCTACTATTATTCAGATCTGTAAACCAAAAAACCCAAAAATATTTTATCTTTTGTTTAGTTCTATTTATCTATCTCTATCAGATCTCACTTTTGCAAGTGACCGTGAAGGGATTGACAACCCCTTTATCGCGTTAGCTGCAAGTGTTTGATTGTTTGTGTAGGTATTGGTGATTTGCGCGTTCTTCTCCTACTGGATTCATACCTTGGTTCTCAAGCTGAGGGAAATACTTATCTCTACTTTGCTGCATCACCCTTTCCTCTTCAAGAGAAAAACCAACGCAAGCTCAAGAACTACCAGGTAGCATTCCACATCAAAAATTCTGTTTTCAATTGCTACTTTATCATGGTCAGTTTTTTGAGAAAGGGTTGCTGTTATAATGCTAAGAAAGTGATTGAAATTATCATTGATCAAATCTATACACTATGCTAGCATTCACACTTCATAAATTATTTCTTTTATCATTTACCTACCCAAGGACGAGCAGGAATTGAGCTTGGGGATGCTGATACATCTCCAACATATCTGTAATTTATGAAGTATTAATGCCATGTTTACAACAATTCTATATACTTTTGGTATGATTTGAATGGAACTACCCCAGATTGACGTTGTTTTCAGCAGAACTACCGTGGTGTCGTTTTGGTGAAGAAATAGAAGTTCTCGGAATTGGACGGAACTTTTTGGAGAATTACTTTGGAACAAAGGAAAAATACTAGAGCAAAGACCCACTAGAGGGGGGCTACTGCCCACTAGGCACCAGGGCGCGCCACCACCCTCTAGTGCACCCTGGTGGGCAGTGGGCCCCTCGAAGCCCATCTCAGCGTGAGACCGACCGCACAAAATCCTATAAATACATAAACCCCCAGAAATAACCCTAGATCGGAAGTTCCGCCGCCGCAAGCCTCTATAGCCACGAAAAACCAATCCGGACCTATTTCGACACCCTGCCGGAGGGGGAAATAATCACTAGAGGCCATCTTCATCATCCCGGCGGCCACCGTGATGAGGAGAGAGTAGTTCACCATAGGGGATGAGGGTTTGTACCAGTAGCTATGTGTTTGATCTCTCTCTCTCTCTCTCTCTCTCTCTCTCTCTCTCTCTCTCGTGTTCTTTATTTGGCATGATCTTGATGTACCGCGAGCTTTGTTAATATAGTTGGATCATGGTATTTTTCCCTCTCTATCTTTTTGTGATTAATTGAGTTTTTACCTTTGAGATTTCGCTTTTATCAGATTGAATACTTTGTTGGATTTGAGAACACTTGATGTATGTCTTGCATATGAATACCCGTGGTGACAATGGGGTATTATATTGATCCACTTGATGTATGTTTTGGCGATCAACTCGTGGATTCCCGAGCTGATATTGGGGTAATCTATGCATAGGGGTTGGTGCATGTTTTCGTCCTTTTTCTTCGGTAGAAATCGTGGGGCACTCTTTGAGGTTCTTTGGTTGGATTGAATATTATGAATCTGAAATTGTTTGATGCATATCATATAATCAACTCACGGATACTTGTGGTGACATTAGAGTATCTAGGTGACATTAGAGTTCGTTGATGTGCATCATATGGTGTATGAACTCTAGGGCTGTTTGTGACACTTATAGGAATAGCTCAATAGATCGATCGGAAAGGATAACTTTGAGGTGGTTTCATACCCTACAAACAATTTTGTCTTATGCGCTCTGCTAGATAAGAACTTTGGAGTGATTCTTTATCGCACGTTGAGAGATTGCACAAGTGAAAGTATGAACCCTAGGCCTTGTTTTCAAGCATTGCAATACAGTTTGTGCTCACTTTTGTTACTTTCTACTTTTCTGTTTTTTATTGTTCCTATTACAAAAATCAATATCTACTATCATTACTACACTTGTATCATTATCTCTTCGCCGAACTAATGCAACTATACAATTTACCATTGTATTTGGTGTGTTGGGGACACAAGAGACTTTTTGTTATTTGGTTGCATGGTTGTTTGAGAGAGACCATCTTCATACTACGCCTCCCACGGATTGATAAACCTTAGGTCATCCACTCGAGGGAAATTTGCTACTGTCCTACAAAATTCTGTGCTTGGAGGCCCAACACGAGTCTACAAGAACAAGTTGTGTAGTAGACATCATCCGCAATGAGAATGGGAATAATGTTAATTCCACAATATCATTAGCCACATCTTTTTAATTTTGCATGTCATACAATTCTACGAAAGTGTTAAGATGGAATGCAATATCTTCATTACGACTACCAAAAAATTGTTCTTTCATAACAAGATTTAGCGAAGCGGCATTAATATCACAAGTCTTCGCACTTGCTGCGGGAGGAGCAATCGGAGTACTAATAAAATCATTGTTATTAGTATTGGAAAAGTCACACAAATTTGTGTTTTCTTGTGACATCGTGACTACACAAATTATATAACAAGCAAGCAAAGAAGCAAACAAGAAAAAGGCAAACAGAAAATATTTTTGTATTTTTGTAAAACTTGTTAGAAGTGGGGGGAAGAAAACGAGAGGTAAATGGCAAATAATGTAAATGCAAGGAGATGAAAGTTTATGTGAAGGTACTTGATAGTTGTTGATGATGTCTCCCCGACAACGGTTCCAGAAATTGTTCCTGCTAAGTGAATTGCGTTGGGATTTCCCCGAACAGGAGAGGATGATGTAGTACAATAGAGATAAGTATTTCCCTCAATAAATAACTAACTTTGTGAATCTAGTAGGAACCAAGCAACAACTAGTTAGCAACACCTGCACACAAACAACAAATCCTTGCAACCCAATGCGAACAAGGGGTTGTCAATCCCTCGACGGTTACGAGCAAGATTAAATTGTATGGTATTTGATAGATAGATCGGACAAAAATACAAAATAAAATAAATAAAATAAAAACACAGCAAGGTATTTTTGGTTTTAATATATGATTAAAGATAGACCCGGGGGCCATAGTTTTCACTAGAGGCTTCTCCCATGAAAATAGCTTATGGTGGGTAAACAAATTAATGTTGGGTAATTGATAGAAAAGAAAATAATTATGACGATATCGAAGGCAATGATCATATATAGGCATCATGGCCGAGACAAGTAGACTGAAACGATTCTGCATCTACTACTATTACTCCACACATCGACCGCTATCCTGCATGCATCTAGTGTATTAAGTTCATGAGAAAATGGAGTAACGCCTTAAGAAAGATGGCATGATGTAGACAAGATAAACTCACGTATGAATAAACCCCATCCTGTTACCCTTAATAGCAACAATACATGTGTGTCATGTCTCTTTCTATCACTGAGATTGAGCACTTCAACATTGAACCCATCACAAAACACCTCTTCCCATTGCAAGATAAATCAATCTAGTTGGGCTAACCAAACCAATAAATCGGAGAAGAAATACGAGGCTACAATAGTCATGCATAAAAGAGTTCAAAGAAGACCCCAATAACATTCATTGATAGAACTAATCATAAACTTACAATTCATCGGATCCCAACAAACACACCGCAAAAAGTCATTACATCGAATAGATCTCCAAGAACATCGAGGAGAACATTGTATTGAAGATCAAATAGAGAGAACAAGCCATCTAGCTACTAACTATGGACCCATAGGTCCGTGGTAAACTACTCACGCATCATCTGAAGGGCGGCAAGGATGATGTAGAGCCCCTCCGTGATCGAGTGATCGAATCCCCCTCTGACAGAGTGCCCGAAAAGGCCTTCAAATGGGCTCTTGCGGTTCTGGAACTTGCGACAGCGGAAAAAGTATTTCATGGACCCCCCTGTTGATTTCATGATTTTAGAGAATTTATAGAGGTGGAGTTATGTCAAATGGAGCCACGTGGGCCCCACAAGCTACCAGGGGGTGCCTTTTGGGCCACTACTCCATCTTCTCGTCCCCTCCCGAGACTTCCGGGGTCTCTTACTGCCAGGAAAAAATCTCCAAAAAGTTTTGTGGCATTTGGACTTCGTTTGGTACGGATATTGTGCAAAACCAAAAACAAGCAAAAAACAGCAACTGGCACTAGGCACTAAATTAATAGGTTAGTCCCCAAAATGATATATAATTGCTTGAAAGTGTATATAAAACATCCAAGATTGATAATATAATAGCATGGAACAATCAAAAGTTATAGATATGTTGGAGACGTATCAGCTTGCGGCAGACCATGAAACATTGGTGTACACCACTCTTGGTCAGTCTCGGTGGCCGGTGGGTAGCCAAATTTTGCCTAGTGGCAGCAATGACCTCCTGGTGGACAGCTCTATGTCGATGTGAAGGAGAGGGTGTAGCAGAAGTGGTGAACGAGGAGGATCAGGTAACTGTCGAGCGATGTGTCCTCCCGCGACTGCAGGTAGCACCACAAAAAAAATACACTTCCTGGATGATACGTGTTTGTCACAGTAGGTCACGTTTTCTATCATGCATGTACATCCATGATGATTTTATGATAGAATCAAGATAGTCATACGTGTGCTGTCGTATAAGTGTTCCATGACAATACCAAAATTATCACCACGGAAGTGTCCACTTCCATAACGATAAATGGCACGTCATGGAAGTGCTTTCGTCAAGGATAACCGACATGTGTATCCACCATAACGGGTCGCCATTAAGCTATCGGGTTCCGGTTTGGATCCGATAACCCGTTAATAGCCCGAACCAATGAGGATTTTCCACGTGTAAAATTCTCAATGGCCAGAGGAACCACATGTCGGCTCAGTGTTGGGACAAATTGTAAGTGCATCTAGTGCCACCCCTAGTTGGTTTTGGAGTATTGACGACAAAGTTGGTTGAGGGACTAATGCGTTTGTGAGAATTGCAGGCTAACGCATGTAGTGTCCCTCATTGATTCGGTTTACCTATCGGAGATGACCCCTAAAAATGTATGAAGACATTGAAGACAATGGTGGTGTGTGAATATATTCACATTGAAGACTATGACATGAGAAGACATTGAGTGAAGACTATGGAGCGCGAAGGCTGAGTTGTTTCCTTGTTTCCTTTTCTTCTTTGTTGAGTCATAGGAACCACCGTACTGTTAAGTGGGGTCCAAGTGAACAAAGTCAGAATGACTGAAGTGATGCTCAACCCAAATCCTATGTCTTCGAGTGAAGACAATGAGAGCAAATCTTATCCAGAGCTGGATGAGTCAGCTTTGCTTGTAGCCCAAGTAAAGTTGCTGTGTGTGTTTGAAATCTGACCGTTGGAACACGTGTTAGTTCCTTAGTGACCCAGGGTCATTTCGGGCATATCAGGTCGGGTTGCCTTGTGGCTATAAATAATTAGCCCACCCCCTACACCATAAATTGGTGGCTGCTCAGAGTTAGTTTACGACTTTTGTCGTTTTCAGAGCAACCCACCTCGAAGGCTTTGAGAGAGAAATCCTTGCGAGGACAAAGCCCAAACACCCAGAGCCAAAGAGTGTTAGGCATCACTGAAGTTTTTCTATCTGAGTGACCTGAAGACTTATTACACTTGAGGACTGTGTATCCTCCAGCCGGTTAGGCGTTGCGTTCTGAGCATCCAAGAGTCATTGTGGATCGCCGGTGAACGAAGTTTGTGAAGGTTTGGAAGTCTACCTTGAAGACTTACCAGAGTGATTGGGCGAGGACTGTGTGTCCTTAGCTCAAGAGGAATAAGGTGAAGACGCGGTCTTCTGAGTTGAATCTCAGCCTCCCTAACCAGACGTACAGTTGTCACAGCAACTGGAACTGGTTCAACAAATCCTGTGCCTTCAACAAGTGACTGGTTCTATCCTCTCCCTCCCTTTACTTCGAGTTTGTCTTCATGAAGTCATTGCCTATTTGTCTTATCTGTTTGACTTCATTGCTTGACTACTATCGTTGATTGGCTTCACACTATCTTCCATCCTGATCCTTACTACCTAGCTGCTATTAGTCTTTGTACGTTCACATTATTGCATACTTGACTGTGGCTTGCTTGTTGTAGTTTATCTTCCGCTGCATATCAATTAGGTCATTTCTATTGCTTGTCTTCGAAACTTCCACATTTTGAAGACTTTGATAAAAATCGCCTATTCACCCCCCTCTAGTCGATAACTAGCACTTTCAATTGGTATCAGAGCAAGGTACTCCCTTGTTCTGTGTGATTCGGTTTAACCACCTGGAGTTTAGCTATGTTGACTGCAGGGATAATCAAAGTCTCCGCTGCTTGCCCCGTGTTCGATGGAACTGAATATCCCTACTGGAAGAATAAGATGCGCATGCATCTTGAAGCCATTGATGTCGACCTCTGGTATGTCGTCAAGAACGGCGTTCCCAAAACTGGTGAAGGTGTCTCCCCTGCTGATGTCAAGAAGTTCATTCAACTGGACTCGACTGCAAAGAACATCATCTGTGGTCATCTGACCAAAGGGCAGTATGGCCATGTGAGTGCTCTGGATATGTCAAAGCTAGTCTGGGACTGGCTATCCAAGGTCAACGAAGGCATCTCAACTCAGGGAGATCAAAGGATCAGTGTTCTTCGCAACCTCTTCAACCGCTTCAAGAGAAACGACAATGAAAATGTCCAGCTCACGTTTGATCGCCTCACCGACATCACAAATGAGCTTCAGGCTCTCGGCGCCACTGAGATTACCAAGCATGAAATCGTCAAGACACTACCGAGATCTCTTGACAGCTCCTTTGACACCCTTGCCCTCATGATACAAGAACACCATGACTTCAAGACTCTCGATCCGTTTGATATACTTGAGAGGCTCAACACACATGAGTTCCAGCTTTCTGAGAAAAGAGATATCTATGGTCCTAACTATGGACGAACTCGTACTTTGAAGGCAAAAGTTGTTTCCTCATCTGAAGAAGAATCTGACTGCGGTTCTGATGATCCTGAAGACATTGGAAAGGGACTTGCTATGCTTGTGAAGAAGTTCCAGAAGTTCACCAAGAAGAAGGGCTTCAGAAAGTCTTCACGATCCAGTTCAAGAAATGATGAAGCTTCCACTCAAGATAACAAGAAGAGAACATGTCACAAGTGCAAGAAGCCTGGGCACTACATCTCTGAGTGTCCACAGTGGGACAATGAGAAGAAGAAGAAGAAGAGCAAGGAATATGATTCTGATGACAAGAAGAAGAAGAAATCTTCAAAGTCTTCTTCCAAGTCCTCATCAAGGTCTTCATCTCATAAGAAGAGCTCATCTGGCAAGTCTCGTGCTTTTGTTGGCAAGGAAATGGATTCAGAGGAGGAGTCTGCTTCTGAGGAGGTGGAGGTGGAATCTGAAGAGGAGTCCGACCCTGGCATTGCAAGTCTGGCTCTAGCCACAGCCTATGTTGCCAAGTCCATCTTCAACACTGAAGACAATGACTTCCACACCAACGCCGATGTTGATGACAAGGACGATCCTGCTCCCACCTACTGCTTCATGGCACGTGGTGCCAAGGTAAAATCACGAGATGCTTACTTCCAAACATCAAGTGAAGATGACTCTGATTGTGAATCCAAACCCAGCTACAAAACTCTTGCTAAAATTGCAACTAAACAACAAAAAGCTATGGAACACACTCAAAAAACTGTTAGAAAAAAGCGATGACCTGTTGGACGCGGAAATGACACGTTCACAGTCCTTAGTTGAAGACATAAAAAATCTTCATGCTAAGTACCAGGAACTTGAAAGTCTTCATGAGACGCTCTCAACCTCTTATGAAAAGCTCTCCTATGATTATCTTCAAAGGAATCAAGATCTTGAGAAATTGAAAGCGGCTCATGAAGATCTTCAAAAGGAGAATGAGTCACTTCGCGCTCAACAGATCAGTTCCGCTCAGGAAGGATTTGAACCACCATGTCTGAAATGCATTGAGCGTGATAACGCTACCTCTGTTGCTGAATGTTCCACTGCTGCCACTGTTGCTTTGTCTTCAACTACTGATGTGGTAACTAACCCCTCTGCTGAGGATATCACTACTATTGCTGATGAAAATGCTAGGTTGAAGACATTGCTTGAAACAGGGATGTATAAAAGTCTGAAAGGACATCAGACACTTTGCGATGTCCTCAAAAAGCAGATTCTGAACCGAAACCCTAGGAAGGAGGGTGTTGGGTTCGAGAGGAAAATGAATGTTGATGGTTCCTACTGGAAGCCTGAGCAGTATCCCAAAACCACATGGGTTGCTGCGAAGGAACCTTCAGTGGATCCATCCACCTTATCTGGCTTTACCTGTGCTAATCCTATTATCATTGATGAATCCTTTGATGCAAACTATAAACTGTTCAAAAATCAGAATGGTGAAGTGTTTGCGAGGTATATTGGTACTAACTGCAGGAATGGACCACCTATGAAGAAGATCTGGGTTCCCAAAAGATGTCTTGAGAATCTTCCTGTGAATGTGTTCATGACACCACCAGGGAAGAAGACAAACCCCAGACCAAAGGCGTCATATGGTCCAACGGCTTCATACAGATACAGGACTCACCAGAGTCACCCTAATGCCAATGTTTTGCAGGGAAATCATACTCAAACTTATGAATATGAGCGTGTGTCTTCAAACCGCTATGTTCATAGAACTAAGAACTTTTCTGCTTATTCATATGAGTATCATTCATCTCCTGCAAGGCTATTTGCTAGGGCTCCAAAGCCGAAATTCTCAGATGCTGCACTTAGACTCATTGCTTCTAAGCCACCCCTAAAAATGTGGGTGGTGAAGAAGAATTAACTCTCTTTTGCAGAATAAGGTCTCCAGCCAGCAATCAAAGGCGTCCGATACTATTGCTGGGGACCTAAAACACAATACGGGACGCATGATAAAATAATCTTACTACATATTTCACATGTGAATCGCTTACCAGTCATACTATGAGTTCTAACCTTGATCTAAGATTTGATAATCCTTGTGTGCGTCAAATGCTTATGCTTCACAATACACTTTGTGAAGCCTATCCTCCTAACTGCACTGTAGGGTATGACACCTCATGCTTCAGAGTGGATTATGGACACCGGATGCACTAATCATATGACTGGTGATCGAAGTCTTCTCATGGACTCAACCTTACGTCCATCAGACAAGAGTCACATCACATTTGCTGACACCGGTAAAAGCAAGGTATTGGGTCTAGGTAGAGTTGCAATCTCAAAGGATCAACACATGGATAAAGTGATGCTTGTTGAATCCCTTGGGTTCAACTTAATGTCTATGCTTTGTGACTTGAACATGATTGTGCTATTCGGAAAATATCGTTGCCTTGTACTAATGGAATCTGACAAGTCTCTAGTCTTTGAAGGGTATCGGAAAGATGATCTATACATGGTAGATTTCTCAGCAAGTCCACAGCTTGCCGTATGTCTTCTTGCAAAAGCTTCAGAATGCTGGCTCTGGCATCAGAGGCAGCGGCATGCTGGCATGAGAAACTTACACACACTCCTCAAGAAGAAGCATGTCATAGGCATTGACGGTGTCAAGTTCAAGAAGGATCATTTGTGTGGTGCCTGTGAAGCTGGAAAAATGACTAGGGCGAAGCACCCCTCGAAGACAATCATGACGACATCTCAACCCTTCGAGCTGTTACACATGGACTTATTTGGCCCTACTCACTACTCTACCCTCACAACAACAGCTTGTCTCTATGGCTTCGTCATTGTTGATGACTACTCAAGATATACATGGGTGCACATAATTCTCTACAAGACTGAAGTGCAAGATGTCTTCAGACGCTTCGCAAATCGAGCCTTGAACAATTATGGCATCAAGATCAAGCATATCAGAAGTGACAACGGCACTGAGTTTAAGAACACCGGGCTTGATCTTTATCTGGATACAATGGGAATCACTCATGAGTTTTCTGCCCCATACACACCTCAGCAAAATGGCATTGTAGAGCGCAAGAACAGAACCCTCATTGAGATGGCTCGAACAATGCTCGATGAGTACAAGACACCAAGAAAGTTCTGGCCTGAAGCTATTGATACAACATGTCACATCATCAACCGTGTCTACATCCATAAGCTTCTGAACAAAACATCCTATGAGCTCCTTACTGGCAAGAAGCCAAATGTCAGTTACTTCAGAGTATTTGGTGCTAGGTGCTGGATCAAGGATCCCCATCACAAGTCAAAATGTGCACCTAAAGCTCACGAAGGCTTCATGCTCGGTTATGGAAAGGACTCGCACTCTTACAGAGTCTTCAACCTCTATCACTATAAAATCGTTGAAACTGTGGACATGCGATTTGATGAAACCAATGGTTCACAACGAGAGCTCTTGCCAAGCACACTAGATGAAGCTCCTCCCAGCGAATCTATCAAGCTGATGGGAACTAGTGAAATCATGCCTTCTGAAGCACATCCTGAAGAGGAACTTATCATTTCTGCACCAAACCAACCTGAAGACAATGCTCATACCGAAGACAATCCTCCCAATGATGACAATGATCAGCATGAGCAAGGTCTTCATCCAGTTCATCCCCGTGTTGCAAATGAAGTACAAATTGAGAAGATAATTGATAGCATCAATGCACCTGGTCCACTTAATCGCTCAAGAGCAACACAGTTAGCAAATTTCTGTGGGCATTTTTCATTTGTGTCAATATCAGAACCCAAGAAAGTTGCCGAAGCCTTTATGGAACCTGAATGGATTCAAGCCATGCAAGAACTTCAACAGTTCAAGCTGAATAATGTTTGGGAACTTGTCAAGCGCCCTGACCCTCGCAAGCATAACATTATTGGCACTAAATGGATATATCGGAACAAGCAAGATGAGCATGGTCAAGTCGTCAGAAACAAAGCATGTCTTGTGGCTCAAGGATATACTCAAGTTGAAGGAATTGACTTCGATGAAACATTTGCTCCTGTGACTAGGCTTGAAGCTATTCGCATACTGCTAGCCTATGCTAATCATCACAACATCTTACTATATCAAATGGATGTGAAGAGTGCATTCCTCAACGGCAAGATTGAAGAAGAAGTGTACGTTGCTCAACCACCTGGCTTTGAAGATCCAAAACATCCTGATATGGTGTACAAGCTGAACAAAGCACTGTATGGCCTCAAACAAGCTCCTCGCGCTTGGTATGATACGATCAAAGACTTCCTGAAGAGTAAATGCTTCGAACCTGGATCCCTCGATCCCACACTCTTCACGAAGACATATGATGGTGAACTGTTTGTATGCCAAATATATGTGGATGACATTATCTTCGACTGCACCAACCAGAAGTATAGTGATGAGTTTGGATACATGATGCAAGAGCAATATCAAATGTCCATGATGGGTGAGCTGAAGTTCTTCCTTGGTCTTCAAATTCGTCAGCAAAGGAATGGCATCTTCATATCTCAAGAAAAGTATCTCAAAGACTGTCTGAAGAAGTTTGGAATGCAAGATTGCAAAGGTTACACGACACCAATGCCAGCCAAACACCATCTTGGTCCCGACGACAATGGTAAAGAGTTCGATCAAAAGGTATACCGGTCCATGATTGGTTCTTTACTTTACCTATGTGCATCTAGGCCAGATATTATGCTTAGTGTTTGCATGTGTGCTTGATTCCAAGCGGCACCAAAGGAATCGCATCACTTAGCAGTGAAGCGAATTCTTCGATATTTGGCTTACACCCCGACACTCGGATTATGGTATCCAAAGGGCTCAAAATTTGATCTGGTTGGATTCTCGGATGCTGATTATGCTGGTGACAAGGTGGATCGCAAGTCTACATCAGGCACATGTCACTTTCTGGGACGATCACTTGTCTGTTGGTCTTCAAAGAAGCAAAACTGTGTATCACTCTCAACTGCTGAATCTGAATACATTGCTGCTGGATCTTGCTGCGCTCAGCTTCTATGGATGAAGCAAACTCTCAAGGACTATGGCGTCAATCTCAAACAAGTACCACTCTTCCGCGACAACGAAAGCACCATCAAGATTGCCAACAATCCAGTCCAGCACTTGAAGACAAAGCACATTGAAATTCGTCATCACTTTCTCAGAGATCATGTCATGAAGAAAGATATTGACATCATTCACGTCAACACTGAAGAGCAACTGGCAGATATCTTCACAAAGCCCTTGGATGAGAAAAGGTTTTGCAAGTTACGGTGTGAGCTAAATATCTTGGAATCCTCAAATGTCCTGTGATCAGGCACACATCCTAACACTTATGCATGTTGATGACTTAGATGTGCAACACACGAAGTAAAGTATATCTTCAATCAATGAAGACTTACATTCTGAGTGTGAATACATTAACGTGGAATTTGACTTCGGAGCGCCACGATAACTGTGCGCCGTGTCTGGGTCTAATACTTCCTATACGGTGGGTAGCGCCACCACCAAATTTCTTGGTTTGAAGTGTTTCATTCATGGTGTTATTTTTGGAATATCTTCGGATTTGGTTTGTCTTCAAACTTCAACTTATCTTCATGATTTACTTCACTATGTTGATTTGATTGCTTTCTGATATACATACTAGTATTCTGCCCTCTACAGCATTCACTTATAGCTATGTCTTCACTGTTGAATCTTTTGAACTAAGTGAATGTGATCGGACCCTAATCTCTCTATGCTTTCTATCTCAAACTCTATCTGTCCAAATCATATGCATTCTACTGAAACTGTCAAATGTCTTCTCTGCTCCTTGTCAGCAGAAGACACAGAGACAATCATTAAGTCTGTTTTAAATGATTCATTCTTATTGTTTGAAATCCGGAGAAGCCGAAACAACCATCCAACAAACTTGACGGGCGTGAGAACGTGGGACAACTCTGAGTATGTTGCATGCTTGCCACGTGTCCCTCAGATGTGAACAGGCAGGGGCACCTACGTAATTGCGCTATGCCGCACACCCTCTTATAAATACGTGTCCCCTGCGGTCAAGAAAACCTTCTTCCACCTCCCCACCTCGTCAAAACCCTAGCACCACCGCTAGCTCTCGATGATGCCGGTGACGAAGCGCTTAGCTGCCGCGACTTCTCCGACGCCGTCCTCACTCCGGCCGCGGACATCATCCTCTCCGCCGCCACCGTTGGTGTCCTCCGTCACCAAGTTAGGGCATGGTGGATTGAATTGCTCGGTCTCCTATTCATCCCATCTAGCAGTTCTTCGTGTGGTAAATATAACTCTATTTTTACCACCTTTTTGATCCTCAATGATTCATCCTATTTACCAAAATTGGTTTCTGTCTACACAATGTTAGATTTATTCTATCTGAATCTCATACTGCCTAGTATATTGACTTAAGCTTCATATCTAGTTAGATTCCTCACTTGTACTTATTCACGGATTCGTACAAATCTGGAACTAACTCTCAACATATAAGTGAATGTCTTCGCAACATGAGGTCAATGTCTTCTAACTGATTTATCTTCAAAAACTTCTGAGAATGCATATGACCTCTTCCCCTTCCCTCGCATCTCTAATGCTGTCACAGGTACATGTCCGTGGGAGAATCCCTTGGTTCTCATAGTCTGCATTCGTTTGCAGAATTCTTACAGCAAGACATTGACTCTCCCGAAGCCAGTTCCTGTTTGACCAGCAAGCGAAAGCCTTTGAAGCCTTTGAACGTATTGAAACCATTCAATTTGAAGTTCATGGCTGCAGAGAAATCAGTAAGGAAGGGTGGTAGACAGCGTCAAGGGGGAACATCAAAAGATTTGCCTGATGACCTCGCAGACCTTTACAAGACAGATCCTGAGGAGGATTATAATCAGCGCAAGACACGAATCCAATGGATTCGACGATATTGGGCTGAACAATGGTTCAAGTACAAGTTTGTGACCCAGGAGTACGCTGAGAAGAATGCTATCAAAAGTCCTTGGGTTGATATTCTCTATCGAGGCCTTCCCCCCAAGAACAGAGCTGAAGCTATTGCACAAGATTTCTATCCTTGTATGGTCCGTGGACCATAGCCTGAAAATGCGATCCATCATCATTGCTCTGGTGTCGTGACGATAATCTCTTCAAGCGCAACTTCCAGCATGCAAAGGCATCGGCCAAGGAAAACAAGAAGTCATTGGGATTAGACTTCAACCCTGGTTCCTCTGCTCCCCGTGCTGACGACTCACGTGATACGGAACCCAATGAAATCGGCCCCTTTACAAACCTTGATGGCCTCATCACATACATCTTGGTACAAGGTGCCAAAGTGGATCATTCTGACAAGGGTGATGACACTGATGAAGCCCCAGCTCCACCTCCAAAGCCGCAAAAGCTAAAGAAGACTAAGGCTTCAACATCAGCTGCTCCTCCAAAAGCTTCACGTCCGAAGCCACTGGCCACTGCACCTCCTAAAGACAGTGTGCAGTCTGAAGATCTATCACGCATCTCCAAGAAGACGGAGAAGAAAAAGAAAATCGTCAAGAATACTGATCAGACGTTGACACCTGCTGCCATTCTGCGTGAAGAGCACATTGATCTGTCCAGCGATGACGATCTTGCAGATGATGCTCTTGAGAAACTGATCAAGAGCAAGGAAGAAGCAGAGATCTTCAATAATTTGCCTCTCTTTGATGTGGCAATCATCCACAACTTCATTGATGAGTGGTTTGACGCCCCAAATCTCAGCTTTGATGATCTGCAACTTCCAATTGGCCTCAGCGTCGCCTTCAATGGCGCCATTGCTTCTGAGCTAGCTCTTGCTCAGCGCATTGTTGAACTGAAGCACAAGATCGACTATGAGAAAGCTCAGTTCAAGAAGCATGTGGGCAAGCTCAGTGTGCAAGATGTCAAAAACTTCAAGATCATGATGCACGAGCTCAAAGAAGCCTTTCACAAGAAGCGTGAAGAAGCTAGAGGCTCTCGTGAGCACATGAAGAGTCTGGCTGACAAGTGTGTGCTAGCCTACAATGAGGCTGAGAAGCGCAAGGCTCTTGGTCGTCCTGGCATTGACCCGAGAATGGTTGCAAAGAAGAAGAAGCTATCAACTATCAAATCTGCACCGTCAAGGCAAGATGAACCTCGCATAGTCTTCCCAAGCAGCATGACTGGCTCGAAGCCAAAGGTCATGTCAACTGCTTCAGAACTAAAGAAGATGAGGGCTGCCGAGGTTGAAGCCAGAAAAAGGAAAAACCCAGAAGCCTCTGATGCTGCTCACTCCAAGAAGAAGCGCAAAACCAAGAAGAATCGGGCTGCTCCCACAGAGCCCCTTGTTGTTGAACCTATCTCAGTGGTTCGCCCTGCATCTGCAACCAAGAACTACGAATGATTGTTCATGAGCCTGCTTCCACAGAGGCTTATGAAGCTGAAGACATTCCAGCAGTTGATCCCATCGCTGCTGAAGACATTGGTCACCATGACAATGTTGAAGATGATGAAGTTCTTCCTCAGATTGAACACAACTTGGTATCATCGCCTGTTCTCACAAACAGCGGAATCATTAGCATTGGTCGTCCTCTGACGCCAATTGCTCAGGATGCATCATGGGCTGATCGCCCACAACAACAAGACTCCCCCAATACTCCCCAACAACAACAAGTCACACCATCTGTGCAAGTTGAAGAGGATGAGGCCCAGCCAACTCCATCTCCAAAGGCGTCGCCTATATTACAAAGGCTTCGCAAAGGACCAAGGCCTCAAGTCCCTCTTCCGAGTGTTCCAGAAGGAGAAGTGCACCACCAATCTGTTGCACGTCAAGTGTTTCCAGAAGCCACTCCAACTGTGAATGTCTCCGTGTCTGAAGCCAAAGATGAAGACAATCCGGCTGCATCATCCGATGATGAACATGAAGAAGAACGTGTCCCTACTCCCCCCATTACTGAAGAAGCTGCTCCTGAAGTGAACGTGCCTGTGCCAGACCCTCCAGCTCATCAAGTGGAGGTTGAAAATCTTGAGGCTGCCACCACCAACACTAATGAAGCCAATGACGTAGTCATGGCTCAAGCAAGTATGGAGCCTACACCAAGCAACATGCAGAAGTCAATGCTGCAACTGCTCCTGAAGCCTCTATTGTGCAGCCTGAAGCCATTGTTGTTGCCACTGCTCCTGTTCCGCCACCAAGGCCCAATACAATTGAGATAGCATACAGCCATGGCCAGCTAATCACTGTCAGATGGCCCGTTCTGGTCCCTCCGCCTAATGTCTCTGGTCCTCAGTTTGACTATCACATTGAGCATAGGCCTCAGGTCCAGAAACCAAAGCCAAGACTGCCAAGGTTCCCAGGTACTGCCACATCTATAGGGTCCTTCAATGCAAATGGCTTCAAAAGCCACAACACCTTCTTTGACAGCGCAAAGAACCCCTACTCAAGGCCAAGAATATCATCTGATCGTTTCTGGAGTCATCAGCAACGAAGCTATTACTCCTGCGTTTTGTATGATCAAGGGCGCATTTTCCCTCATATGCGCCTCGACACTGAAGCCATTGCTGGACTGCCATGCTTAGAAGAAGCACTTGACTGCTTTCGTGATGCAGGTCTGCTCAGCTTTGTGACAGACAAAGAACATTGGAATGAGGAACTTTTGCTTCAATTCTATGCTACCCTCCACATTCGCGGCTACAACAGGGATACAAAGACATGGGTTCTCGAGTGGATGACAGGAAATGTTCATCATGAAGCCAAAGCTCTTGACATCATTGAGCTTACAGGGTTATCCACTCCCGGAGAGCTGTACGAACCTGGTTGTCAACACCACGGCAATGCACTGGAGAGCATCTTCCATAAGCCAGAACCCAACATGAGCCAGATGTTGAGCATGATGAAGCCTTTGCCACATGACGCTGAATACCGAAAGGAGTTCTTTGTTGATGACCTTGAATATCTGCCGCGCACCATATATCACATCATCAAGGGACTCTATGGCCTATCAAAGGACATTCATCAGCTGCAAAACTTGAAGGAGCCATGAAGACATTGGTCTTTTACATCCTCAATGGCATCAACTTCAATGCACAAGATTTCTTCCTCCGGTAACTGGCTGCGTCTGGATCTGACCTGTTTGGCCTGAAATTCTATGCTCCATGGGTCATGCGCCTCATCAAGCTACATTCTGCTATCAACTATCAGCCCTCTGCTCGCAATCATGTGATCTTTCTACCAGAGGTTGATATGTTAGTTGAAGCCATATACCCTGAGCCTGCCAAGGAGCCTCTTTGTCTTCAAAATGCTGAACACCAAAGCTTCACTCAGCCTATGGAAGGAGTCCAAGTAGTAACTCGTGTCTATCCAATGGCTGGAAACACTCGTCTACCTCATCATGCACCAACTGAAGCTACTGAGAGCATAATTGCTGAAAGGCCTAGGAAGCGCTCTCATGTCCTAAATGACCGAGAACTTCTTGTGGCACTGCATCAGAAACAAGACAAGCATCACTTTTGGCTCAAGCGTCAGATGCAAAGCCTCTTGGTGGACGTAAATCGCATTCGCAATCTTGCCACCAAGAATGCATTTGTCACTCACGAAATCTGTCGGCGATCATGGAAGAGTTTGACCCTGCTCAGTGCTGAAGCAGATCTTCAAGATGATGGCTTCACTGAAAGATTCAAGTTTGACTCCACTCCTCCATGGAATGTTGTCCTACGTCGAACTCCATCCCTTGAAGATTCTGACTATTCTTCCTCCGCGGCAACTGTGAATGCAAATGTGATCGATGATGAAGACGATGCTAATTCACCGCCCTCTTCTTCTGCATGCATCGACATTGCACCAAGTTCGTCTGTGCCGCCAAACAACAACGACAACCCTGCTGCTTCACCTACTCCTCATGAGGACGAGTAGATGCTCTATGTCTTCAAACATTTTTGGTCATTACTGACAAAAGGGGGAGAAGCATATGAGTTTGATAGTCTTCAAGCGGGTTCATATGGGCGGTTGCTTTATATTTTGCCTATGTGTTTACAACTCTTGCTTTTGATACATTTCATTCTTTGAGTTGTAACACTTAAACTCGATGGTCGTCTGCTACTAATTTGCTTTTCCATGTGCGATGATAACTTCCGCACTTAGATCATTCTGCAGACGTCCATTTTTCATTATGCATGTCATTCTCTTAGTTATATTATTTCATGCATGGTGAATTATCTTCATAAGTTGAAGAGGATCTCCACAAGTACAACCTGCCATGTGCATTTGCATTCCAAAAGCAAATTACTTATATGCACATCTTCAGGGGGAGCCCTTGCCACTTATGAAGACAATACCCTATCCTTTACAATTTCACATACTTATTTCCCGTTGAAAACTTCAACCAGTTTGTCATCAATCACCAAAAAGGGGGAGATTGTAAGTGCATCTAGTGCCACCCCTAGTTGGTTTTGGAGTATTGACGTCAAAGTTGGTTGAGGGACTAATGCGTTTGTGAGAATTGCAGGATAACGCAGGTAGTGTCCCTCATTGATTCGGTTTACCTACCGGAGATGACCCCTAAAAATGTATGAAGACATTGAAGACAATGGTAGTGTGTGAAGATATTCACATTGAAGACTATGACATGAGAAGACATTGAGTGAAGACTATGGAGCGCGAAGACTGAGTTGTTTCGTTGTTTCCTTTTCTTCTTTGTTGAGTCATAGGAACCACCGTACTGTTAAGTGGGGTCCAAGTGAACAAAGTCAGAATGACCGAAGTGATGCTCAACCCAAATCCTATGTCTTCGAGTGAAGACAATGAGAGCAAATCTTATCCAGAGCTGGATGAGTCAACATTTCTTGTAGCCCAAGTAAAGTTGCCGTGTGTGTTTGAAATCTGACCATTGGAACACGTGTCAGTTCCTTAGTGACCCAGGGTCATTTCAGACATATCAGGTCGGGTTGCCTTGTGGCTATAAATAGCCCACCCCCTACACCATAAATTGGTGGCTGCTCAGAGTTAGTTTACGGCTTTTGTCGTTTTGAGAGCAACCCACCTCGAAGCCTTTGAGAGAGAAATCCTTGCGAGGACAAAGCCCAAACACCCAGAGCCAAAGAGTGTTAGGCATCACTGAAGTCTTTCTGTCTGAGTGACCTGAAGACTTATTACACTTGAGGACTGTGTATCCTCCAGCCGGTTAGGCATCGCGTTCTGAGCATCCAAGAGTCATTGTGGATCGCCGGTGAACGAAGTCTGTGAAGGTTTGGAAGTCTACCTTGAAGACTTACCAGAGTGATTGGGCGAGGACTGTGTGTCCTTAGCTCAAGGGGAATAAGGTGAAGACGCGGTCTTCTGAGTTGAATCTCAGCCTCCCTAACCAGACATACAGTTGTCACAGCAACTGGAACTGGTTCAACAAATCCTGTGTCTTCAACAAGTGACTAGTTCTATCCTCTGCCTCCCTTTACTTCGAGTTTGTCTTCGTGAAGTCATTGCCTATTTATCTTATCTGTTTGACTTCATTGCTTGACTACTATCGTTGATTGGCTTCATACTATCTTCCATCCTGATCCTTACTACCTAGCTGCTATTAGTCTTTGTACATTCACATTATTGCATACTTGACTATGGCTTGCTTGTTGTAGTTTATCTTCCGCTGCAAATCAATTAGGTCATTTCTATTGCTTGTCTTCAAAACTTCCACGTTTGGAAGACTTTGATAAAAATCGCCTATTCACCCCCCTCTAGTCGATAACTAGCACTTTCACAAATGTCATCCACTCATTGGATGGGAGGTGCCTATGATACGACGACATGTGGCTTAGCCCAACCATGGCCCATTCAGGTCAAAATGCCGGCCCATTTGACTTAGTAAAAAGGTAGCGGTCCGGCCCACAGAAGGCCTGTTAACGGCTTGCTCGCATATAGCCCATTCATAGACCGCTAACTCATGGCCCGTTATAGCCTATTCAAATTAGGCCCAGTAGCACCATGTGAGCCTTCCAATACGATTCCAGCCGGTTGTAACTTTCTACCCGTGTATGGCCCATGACGTCTTTCGGCCCATATGAGTCCCTTTGTAAATCTTGGCCCATAAACAATATATCGCTTTATACCCATTAACGGCCCATTATTCCAGTGGACTGTTTTAGCCTATGTTATCTTTCGGCCTTCTAAGGGCCCATTTATTATTGGGCTCATTTTTGGCATTCAGTTACTTACAGTCCGTTACTCGCCTGTTTCGCTTGTGGGCCATATTCAGCTAGTGGTAAAAGTCGGCCCGTCTATGGCCATTTAATCCATTGGGCCATTTTCATAGCGTGATCAAATATGGACCATTAATGACCCGTTATGCCTGCCGACAGAATTAAGCCTGTTGTACACATGGGCTTATTAACGACATGTTATGGTCAGCCCATAAAAAGACAATTCCCATTATAGTATGTTTATGACCCATATTGCGGTCCGTTAATTGTCCACGAAAGTACGGCCCATGTTTGGCCAATCGATCATACAGCCCATAGAAGTCCCATTGAATCTACGATCTTTAGAAGGCCCATGGATCATACGGACTTTAGGAGGCCCACTACAGCAGGCACCAGGACCATGGTTACAACGGTCTGTATGTTGCCCATGGTTATTGTGGCCTAGGTCTAAATAAAAAGGTTACCGCGCAAATGGAACTGCAGCGACTACAAGCAAAAAATAAACAAGACAAAAAGGAAATAAATAAGCAAGCAACTTCGCTAGGCTATTATGGCTATTACAACTATTACATCCACTGGGCATCAACGTTTGCCACCAGTGCAAATATAGTGAACAAAGCAGCATATTACATACACTGGATGTCTAAATTGGCCACCAGTGAAAATAAACGCGGTAGCAAAACAAGTCCAAAACTGAAACCACTTCAGAAGAGCTCAAGAAACGATATCTCTGGATACCCACCATGCTGGCAAGAAGCTTAGCAAGCTTATTAGTTTTCTCTTGTTTGGCGCTAAAATTGTCCAGTGCTTGCTGTTGCACCAAAAAGTATGCATCTGAATTCTGCACGGACTTCCTCAGTCCTTCCACTTCTTGCCGCAGCACAGCTGACTGAGGGCTTTCAGCTTCTAGCTGAGACTGAAGAAGCCGAAGTGATTCAAGCAGCGAGTTCGAATAGCTTCTGCCAGCGGTAGTGGCCAGTAACTCGAACACTACATCAACGCAGGACTTTGGGGTTGTCTCACTGTCTACACGATAGTTTTTATCACCTTTCTTGGAGACCAACAGGATTGACTCACTATCTTTAACCTTATATGCATTACTTTCTCTACCATTGCATAATGGGGTGCTCTTCTCCAATATTATGCTCGCATTCTACAAGAGAAGCAAGCAGACACATCACAGGTTTAGCATGTAGTATATGAAACTCATTTTGGAAAACCGGTACAACAGTAAGGTGGATAGGATAACAACATGAAACAAACATATATCTATGTACTATGGTCACTGTATTGTCTATATGATTCTAGTTTATGTTGCCAAATCAAGATAGAGATACAGTTCAAATCATATCTTTTGAAGACACAATAGCATACATAATATAAGTCTGGGAAACTACACAACACTGGCAACACTTGTAATGTCCATGACATGAGAACAACTATTTATACAACTGAAACTGAAATCAACATAGAGCAAGAAGTTAGAACATCAATCCAGTTATAGAAATAGGATTAAAACATATCTGTTGCGCCATTGGAGTTTCAATTGGATCCTTTAGATTCGAAATTAGTTGGTATGAGTAAATAAATTGATGCAAGAGAAAAGGAGTATGGACCATAGCTATGGAATCTGACCTACGAACAGTTGCTCTTCGACTTTAAACGTGGAGTTTGGGTTCGCTGTGGTGTTCTTCGTGCTTTGGGCACTGTAGTTGCTTTACAAACTGCTCGTGTGGGGGTACTTGATACGTCCATTTTGCATCATGATTTCCTACTCTTATTTATAATGTTTTTATGAATAATAATGCTTTTTGGAGTATTTCTAATGCATTTTCTCTCATAATATGCAAGGTTTACACAAAGAGGGAGAATACCGGCAATTGGAATTCTGGACCTTAAAGAAACACGTCGGAGTTACTTATTCTGCACATCTCCAAATAAGCTGAAACTTCACGGAGAATTTTTATGGAATATTTAAGAATTCCTGGAGCCAATAACTACCAGAGGTGGCTCACCAGGTGGGCACAACCCACCTAGGCACGCCCTAGTGGGCTGCGCCCTCCTCGACCCATCTCCGGTGCCCATCTTCTGGTATATAGGTCATTTTGACCTAGAAAAAATCAGGAGAGGACTTTCGGGATGAAGCATCGCCGTCTCGAGGCGGATCTTGGGAAGGAGCACTTTTGCCCTACGGCGGAGCGATTCCGCTGGGGGAACTTCCCTCCCGGAGGGGGAAATCATCATCATCATCATCACCAACAACTCTCCCATCTTTGGGAGGGCAATCTCCATCAACATCTTTAACATCACCATCTCCTCTCAAACCCTAGTTCATCTCTTGTGTTCAATCTTTATACCGGAACTTCTGATTAGTACTTGTAGGTGACTGGTAGTATTGATTACATCTTGTAGTTGATTACTATATGGTTTATTTGGTGGAAGATTATAGGTTCAAATCCATTATACTATATAATACCCCTCTGATCTTGAGCATGATTATCATTTGTGAGTAGTTACTTTTGTTCTTGAGGTCACGGGAGAAGTCATGTTGCAAGTAATCATGTGAACTTGTTATGTGTTTGATATTTTGATGATATGTATGTTGTGGTTTCCTTAGTGGTGTCATGTGAATGTTGACTACATGGCTGTCAGATTTCGTGTTCCGCAAACCCTTGAGAGGTTCAAACTCTGGGGTGCATGCGAAGAACTCAACCTCCCTAGTCTGCCTACTCACCAATCTCACAGCCTAGGTCGTCGAACTCGAGGAAAACGGGAGACAACAGTTTACCCAGGTTTGGGCCACCTCGCGATGTAAAACCCTACTCCTTATTTCTGGTGGATTGGCCTCGAGGGGCTGAGGATGAACTAGTATAGTGGAGAACAACCTCAGGAGGTGTGTTCTTGAGCTCAAGAGCGCTGGTGAGCTGGTCAGGTACATCTTATCCTGACAAAAGTAGTCTTCTCCTGCAAAAGCCTCTGGTCATGACGCCGTGGTGGGCTCGGTGTAGACCTCCGTCCTGACGGTCTTGGTCTTGTTTCACGGGAATGGAAACATTTGGTTGATTCCTCGAGACTCCGCGCATGCGCTTGCTTCTTTAGCACCAAAGAGAAAACTGTTGCACATGTCCGCTAGTGCCCGCCTAGCCTTGGTCGTCATGGCTCACGTCATCTGAACCTCACGAGGTGAGACTTGCATAGAGATCTTCGCTCCTTGGGAGCCAGCCTGAGGAGGCTGCTCCTCGTGGAGGTCTTGGTGTCGTCCGCCTCGTGAGGCTTGGCGCCTCACGAGGCTCTTGAGCATCGATAGCGAAGTTGGGCCATACCAGGCCATTGATGGAGCCACGCCGCCGCAGGCAGGAAAGTCTGGGTACCCCCGTTCCCAAAACGTCGACAGTAGCCCCCGGGCCCAAGGTGCACTCGGACTTGGATTCGAGGCGAAGCCAAAGGGCAAGTGCGGAGCGCTGCGAGCCCTAACTGCCTGTGGTCTTGCTCGATGCGCGGAGATTGATGGGACGTGGGCGTCTCTGCTTCCCCATGCTGCCTCGGCAACCGTTCGACTTGATGAGTCCCTGCTGCATGTAGAGAGAAATCATAATTGTGTGGGATCGTGGAGGCCGGCGGTTGGCCTTCCTCCGGCTATAAATGAGGGGAGGGGCAGAGCCCCCTTGCTCATCTCCATCTTCTTGCTGCCCGTTCCTTCTTCTTCTTTGTCTCACCGTCTTGCCGTAGAGTCCATGTCACCAACGAGGAGGTTCTCCACCGCCGAGAAGGGGAAGGCCCCCAAGGAGGGGCCGGGTTCGCCGCCGCCCAAGAGAGGTCGTGGCCGTCCCCGCAAGCATGCTACAACCCCAGCGGTAGATCCTCGGGGGCGCTGGCGCACTTCTCCGGGGTCGGCATCTGTTTTGGCAGCTGCGGCGATGCTTCTTCTCATGGTGGGGGGCGCTAAGGACGGGGCAGCCCCTGCGATGAGGGGAGGCGCGCCGTGGTTGCCCGACCTCCTCTGCCGCGCTTCCACTCAACGAATGTGCTGCGGGAGTTTGTCATGTGGTCAGAGAGGCCTGCTAGCACCTGGCTCCAGCTTCCGTGCTTCTTCACCGGCGAGCTGCCGGCCATGGGGCTCGACGGCCTCTGACTACAAGCTGACGGCTGCTGCAGCAGGGCTTCGTGGGTTGGGGTCGAGGTCACCGCCACAGGCAACATGGCCTTGACCCGCAGTTGGCAGGCGTTTGCCCGCGCACGAGGCCTGAGTGGAAGGTGCACCCTCCACTTCAAGAACGACGGCCTCGCGACCCTCGACACGAGGGTGTTCAGGGTGGACGGCCGCCTGAAAGCACAAGTGCTCCCTGGGTGATTTTTGTAATTAATTTCAACATATCTCTTGTTGGACTAATACTTTTATCTAGTATGTTTCAGATGAGTTCAACAGTGGAGTGGTGTCAGTGTCAAAACCGGCGGATCTCGGGTAGGGGGTCCCGAACTGTGCATCTAGGCGGATGGTAACAGGAGACAAGGGACACGATGTTTTTACCCAGGTTCGGGCCCTCTCGATGGAGGTAAAACCCTACTCCTGCTTGATTAATATTGATGATATGGGTAGTACAAGAGTAGATCTACCACGAGATCGGAGTTGCTAAACCCTAGAATCTAGCCTATGGTATGATTGTTGTTCGTCCTACGGACTAAAACTCTCCGGTTTATATAGACACCGGAGAGGGCTAGGGTTACACAGAGTCGGTTACAATGGGAGGAGATCTTCATATCGTATCGCCAAGCTTGCTTTCCACGCCAAGGAATGTCCCATCCGGACACAGGACGGAGTCTTCAATCTTGTATCTTCATAGTCCGGGAGTCCGGCCAAAGGTCATAGTCCGGCCAGCCGGACACCCCCTAATCCAGGACTCCCTCAGTAGCCCCTGAACCAGGCTTCAAAGTCGACGAGTCCGGCGCGCAAGTTGTCTTCGGCATTGCAAGTCGGGTTCCTCCTCCGAATACTTCATAGAAGATGTTGAACACCAGGATAATGTCCGGCTCTGCAAAATAAGTTCCACATTCCACCGTAGAGAGAATAATATTTACATAAATCGAATCTGCTGACGTATTCCGCAGCGTGACATCGTGCCATGGCCAGGCTTTTATCCATTTTATTGTTCCACCTCAGCGCGTTTAGCGAGGCGGTTTCCCTGGTACGTCTTGTCAAAACATAGATCGTGTCCCCCTATCACGGGATTCTCATCAATACGGGTGTGGGTAACCCAACCGCGCCATTAACCGCGGCGCTTGGGAGATAAGCGAGTTTTATTAGGCTGGTGGGGGCTCGTAGTTTCGGCCGCCGATATAAGGGGATAAGAATCCGCCCTTTCCATTCATGCCTTCTTCCTCCTCCGCTTATCCGTCCCTGCGTACTCGAGCTCCAGCGCCCAAGTCCGCACATCTCACCTCAACCTTCTCCAACCATGTCCGGAGCGGGAGGCAAGTGGATGGCCTCCTCCGTCACGGAGGGGCAAATCAAAGAACTAAGGGAGGCCGGATACTTGTCTAGCGACATCGCGCACCGGCTTCCCGATGTGGGGCAACTCATCCCCACCCCCGGGCACCATGAGAGGGTTGTCTTTCTCCCCCATTTCCTCCGCGGACTGGGCTTTCCTCTTCACCCGTTCGTCCGGGGGATCATGTTCTACTACGGCGTGGACTTCCACGATCTGGCCCTGAACTTCATCCTCAATATCTCGGCGTTTATCATCGTGTGCGAGGCCTTCTTCCGCGTCCAGCCTCACTTCGGCCTGTGGCTGAAGACCTTCAGCGTCAAACCGAAGGTTGTGAAAGGCCAACAAGCCGAGTGCGGAGGCGCCATGGTGGGCAAGATGCCCAATGTCGCCTGGCTCGAGGGTGCCTTCGTGGAGACCATCAAAGGGTGGCAATAGGGGTGGTTCTACACCACCGAGCCGCGCGACCCCAAGTGGGCGACGGCCCCCGAATTTCGATCCGGCATCCCCACACGGCTCACATCCTGGAAAGAGACGGGACTGTCGTGGTGCCGTTCGGAAGAGGTGACTGGACTCCAAACCTGCGTCCAGGACCTGGTGACCAAGAAGGTCAAGCTCATCAATGTCGTCCAGGTCATGCTCTTCCGCCGGATCCTTTCGTGTCAACGACGGGACTTCAATTTATGGGAGTTCGACCCGGCCCAGCACCAGACTCTGTCCCGGCTCTTCGAAACAAAGCACGAGGACGCCTGGAGGGTGCTTTTCAAGGGTTCCGAGGTCTTCCCTCTGGTCACCGAGAATCGCGGATTCTGCGCCAAGCGCCTAGCCTCCGAAGTAAGCTTATATTTAGTCCTTTTCGGGACACAAAATTTCATAGTCTGATTATATGCAGGATTTAAAACTCCTGTTCCTTTGACAGGACTGGAAGGGAACATCCGGACAGTTCGGCTGTCTGGCCCCTCTGCCCGAAGGCCCAGTAGACGAATGCTTGGAGAAGCTACTGGTCCTGGCACCTCACGTGGTGCCGGAGAAGAAGGCCAAGGAGAAGGCCACGGGGACCCGAAAGAGTTCCCGGCGCCCGGGGGTGTCGGATACATCGCCCGACGACCCCGAAGCACCCTTCGCCTCGGAGAACGAGGGGGAGGAAGAAGAAGAAGGAGAAGCCTCTCCCCCTCCAACGGGGAGAGGAAAGAAAAGGAAGGCCGCCCCAACTGGGGAGGCCGGAGGGTCCAAGAAGGGAAAGGCCCTTCTGCCGGACTATGCCCCCGACGCTGAAGACGGCGGGGAGGAATGGCCATCTAGGGTCAAGCCCCTGGCGAAATCGTAAGTGTCCGCCTACCCGAACTACTTATGGCGCTCCTCTAGTATTTAATAGCTGCTCATGCTGAATTTTAATGATGCAGCCCGCCCAGAGCTCAGCTCGGTGATTCGACGAGCGGCTCCTTGGACTCGTCGGATGTGAATAGCGCTTCACTTCCGACGGCCTCCTCCCCTCTCCCTACGGACGACGCCGAGGTGGAGTCCCAAAGGGGACTAAACTAGGTGGAGGTGGTTCCGGAGGCGCCGCAAGGCAACCTCCCGGACTCCAGGCCCAAAGGGGATAAAGCCCCGGGGGGATCCAAGTCTGGCCCGGGGCCGGACACTGCTCCGGAACCTTCGACGGTTCCGGAGTCCAACAGGCGGCGCCTTGACAAGAAGGGCAAGCCTACGACGCCGGAGACCTCCGTCCATCCGGAGGCGCCGGACAATTTGCTGGAGGCACTCGACGGCGCCTCCATCGAAGAGGAACACCGCACTATTACGAGTGCGGTGATTCAAAAGGTTCAGTCCGCCAAGAGCGGGCTGACGAAAGCCTGCACAAGCCTGTTAATGGGCTTTGAGGTATGTGTTCAAAAACATATATAAAAAATGTTACCGCATAGACAGTAGCCCCTGATGCTTAGTTCGGTGTTCGAAAAGAAAAGCCGAACTGAGGATCTTAAAAGATATACGCAGGAGTCTAATAGAGATATGTCAATATGGGAATGCAGGCAGCGCTGTTGACCTCTACCGCACTGACGGCGGAGGTCAATTCCTTGAAGGAAAGCCTCGAGCGGTCCGAGAGCGAACTCGGCCGTGCCAAGAAGCAGCTCGAGGATAAAGAAGGTACGGAGTACCTCCTGTAAATGTATATGGAAATACTTGGTTGCAAAATAATAACAGGACCAACGTTAATGTTGCAGTGGCCACGACTGAGGTGGCGACCCTGAAAGAAGCGGTCTCCAAGGCCGAAGAGAGTGCGGCCTTGGAGCGCACCGAGCAAGAGAAGCAGGAGGCGCGGGTGGCGGAGGTGCGGCAAGAGCTCCAGGCTCTCGTGGAAAAACACGAGAGTTTGGAGCGTGACTCGAAGACTCGAGAGTCCGAGCTTGCCCTGGCTCTTGAGAGTGCCAATACCGCTAAGGCCGAAGCCCAGAAGGCCCTTCAGGAGATCGAGGCGATGAAGAAGATAGCGGCGGGTAAGGCATTCTTTATGCAAAGCAAAAATATAAAAGTTAATTATCTACTACTTACCCGAATCCGGAGCTCTCCAGGATTGTTCGCCGATCTGCCACGTAGTGTGTCTGATGCCGCCGCATACTACCGAGCCGAAGAGGGGAGCTTGACGGAAAAAGTGTTCTGGTCTCAGTATGCTGAGGCCAAACATCCGGTGCCCCTGAGCGACCAGTTGAAGCAACTCGTCGATCTCCACAAGGTGGCCGAACAGGCCATGAAGGGCCTCATAGCCCGGCTGTGGCCTGGAGAAGTCCTGCCTGGAAGCTACTTCGGTCTGGTGCGGCGACTGGTGGAGGCGTGTCTGCGGGTTGAGGTCATCAAGCGCTTCGTTTGCATCGAAGGTGCCCGTCGGGCCCTGGCCCGTGCTAAGGTGCACTGGGGCAAGCTAGACGCGAAGAAGCTGGTGATGGACGCGCCACCGCCGGGCAAGGAGTATCGTACGCCCGAGATGTATTATAATGGTGTTCTGAAGGGTGCCCGCCGTATAGCGGATGAGTGCTCCAAAGATGTAATATTTGAGTAAACTCGCATTTGTTATCCTGTACGCTGAAGCTATGTTCATATGCGTTAAGCAACGTTGTTAATTTAAAATATTACCTTATGTGCGGCTGTTTATCAAATCTGAGAGATGCAAGTCGTCGGCTTTGACCCCCATGCCATGAGTGCTGGGGTGTTCGGGATAAACCTGAGCGCTCTTGTTCCCATTCTTGGGTCCATCTAGGGAGGCGTTCAGCACAACGAACCAGGCCGTCGGACTTATAATGCTTTATCACCCTCACTTAGCCATAGAATTCTATAATTTTAAATTTCGGCGAAGCCCCTAGTATTCGGAAGATCGAGTTCGGGGTGCTATCCACGCCTAGGCCGGATAAGTCCGGTTCTTCGCTCGAAGCGGCATAAGTCTTTAAGGACTCGAAAAAACCTCGCGAACAGCGACCGGTCTCTCGCACTATCATGACAGTCAGTTTTAGCTTTCTCTACTGAGGTGTTAACCTAGCTCAACTGGGGCACAATCGCAGTAGTTCTCCTAGCGCTACCTTAGCCAACAATGCGGAACGTAAGGTACCAAAACATGGGAGCCGGGCAAACCCAACTATTGACCAAAGACATGATTCGGAGCCGATGCATATAGTGCTATAAGTTCGGGGTGCCGCACTCGTGAGAGTGTTTGGTCTTCGCACACCATGTTATCGGGTGTTATAAGCCCCTGGTGTATTGTCCGCACCAAAGTGTAAGGCTGCAGAATGTCATGACTGAACATATTTGTATATAAAAATAGATAAGTACAATAATAGGTAAAAGCTATGTATTGCTTATTAAAAATGGGGCTGCTGTGAAAGCAGAACGATACAAAAAGTGCGGTAAGCAAGAGATGGGAGTATTTGACATATTCCCCTCCAGGGGCAGGCTGCGGGATTGTAAGTAAGACAGGTATAAAACTCGTTATAGAGACCACCTGGACATTTGACGTGGCCTGCTCCCTCCCTGGCTGTTGCATCGTTGGTTCGGCTAGTGTATTGCCGGATAGGCCTTCCGAATAGTTGGGTCCTGAAAGTGTGTAAAAAAAGAAAATCAGCGAAGTAGGGAGCCCCTTAGTGCGGTTTAGCCGCCTTCTGGGCGTGCCGTTGTTGTGCCCCTCCCCTTATGCCGATGGTATCTCTAAGGCGTAATTATGTACGCGTGGTACCGGTATCGCTGTTTGGTGGGGGCTGGGGGTCGGGCCGCACTGCTATGCTTGCTCGGAACGTGCCAGCCGGATTTGTTGGAGGTTACTTCGGGTGCGCTTGACGTTGTCCGGACGTTTGACGCCTGGATTGGAGAACTACCTTGAGAGGCTACTCTGTACTTCCGTCGCCAGGGCCGCCGTGTGCTCCTCTGTTCGGAGAGAGTGTTTGGTGTTTCCCTTTACCGTGATGACTCCACGAGGTCCGGGCATCTTGAGCTTGAGATATGCGTAGTGCGGCACCGCATTGAATTTTGCAAATGCGGTTCGTCCAAGCAGGGCGTGATAGCCACTGCGGAATGGGACTATGTTGAAGATTAACTCCTCACTCCGGAAGTTATCCGGGGATCCGAAGACCACTTCGAGTGTAACCAAGCCTGTACAGCTGGCCTCTACACCTGGTATGACACCTTTGGAGGTTGTCTTTGTGGGTTTAATCCTTGAGGGATCGATGCCCATTTTTCGCACTGTGTCCTGGTAAAGCAGGTTCAGGCTACTGCCGCCGTCCATTAGGACTCTGGTAAGGTGAAATCCATCAATGATTGGGTCTACGACCAGTGCGGCGAATCCGCCGTGACGGATGCTGGTGGGATGATCCCTCCGATCGAAGGTGATCGGGCAGGAGGACCATGGGTTGAACTTTGGGGCGACTGGCTCCAACGCATAGACGTCTTTGAGAGCACGCTTCCGCTCCCGTTTGGGGATGTGGGTTGCGTATATCATGTTCACCATCCGAACTTGTGGGGGAAATCCCTTCTGTCCTTTGTTGTTCGGCGGCCAGGGACCCTCCTCGTCATCTCTATGTAGCCCCTTGTCTCTGGTCTCGGCACTTAACTTGCCTGCCTGCTTGAACACCCAACAATCCCTGTTGGTGTGATTGGCTGGCTGTTCGGGGGTGCCGTGTATCTGGCACGAGCGTTCGAGTATCCGGTCTAAGTTGGATGGGCCTTGAGGGTTTCTTTTGAATGGCTTCTTCCGCTGACCCGGTTTAGAGCCTCTGAATCCGGCATTAACTGCCGTATCTTCAGTATTGTCACCGTTAATGCGACGCTTATGCTTGTTGCGACCTGA
The DNA here is from genome assembly GCF_002162155.2 of Triticum dicoccoides. Taxonomy (NCBI): domain Eukaryota; kingdom Viridiplantae; phylum Streptophyta; class Magnoliopsida; order Poales; family Poaceae; genus Triticum; species Triticum dicoccoides. The sequence continues at coordinate 191,973,058 of NC_041393.1, read as the reverse complement.
CCTATTGTTGTTATCCTTGATATCCAAATTGCCGGGGCTCTTGGTTAGGTTATTGCTACGAGCCAGCCAGCTGTCTTCTCCCGCACAAAAGCGGGTAATGAGCATCGTGAGGGCTGCCAGAGATTTCGGCTTTTCCTGTCCTAGGTGCCGGGCAAGCCATTCGTCTCGGATGTTGTGCCTGAAGGCTGCAAGGGCTTCGGCGTCCGGACAATCGACTATTTGGTTTTTCTTGGTTAGGAACTGTGTCCAGAATTGTCTGGCCGATTCCTCTTGCTGCTGGATTATGTGGCTTAGGTCATCAGCGTCTGGTGGTCGCACATACGTGCCCTGGAAGTTGTCAACGAATGCGGATTCTAGGTCCTCCCAACAACTAATTGACTCTGCTGGCAGGCTGTTAAGCCAATGTCGAGCTGGTCCTTTAAGCTTTAGCGGGAGGTATTTGATGGCGTGTAGATCATCACCACGGGCCATGTGGATATGAAGGAGATAATCCTCGATCCATACCGCAGGATCTGTTGTGCCATCGTATGATTTGATGTTTACGGGTTTGAAGCCCTCGGGGATTTGATGATCCATTACTTCGTCTGTGAAGCATAGTGGGTGTGCGGCGCCCCTGTACTGGGCTATATCGCGACGCAGCTCAGAAGAGATCGGTCTGCTGTATTCGGCCGGGCCATACTTATTATGTCCGGCGTGACGGCTAGCGTCATGTGAAGCGGGGTGCCCACACGATCCGTAGATCGATCTTGTTTGCCTTGCCTTATTCTCCAAGATGTCTCGCAGGTCTGTTGCGTCTTCCCGTACTCTGGTATGTTTTGAGCGGTGTCGGGGTGCGGCTTGGGTCAAGGGCCTGAAGGCCTCTCTATCGCGGCCACGGGGTGGCCGATCGGGCGCATCGTACGCTGGTGATGTAGGTTTAGTTGCTTCCTCCTCAAGTTGGGGAAGCAGCCTGCGCTTCGGGTAGCTCTTGGATGGGCGTTCTAGTTTATACTCTTCGGCCGCGAGGACTTCGGTCCATCTGTCGGCTAGCAAGTCTTGGTCAGCTCTAAGCTGCTGCTGTTTCTTCTTGAGGCTGCTTGCCGTGGCTACGAGTCTGTGTTTGAAACGCTCTTGCTCGACAGGATCCTCTGGCACGACGAATTCGTCGTCGTCGAGGCTTGCCTCGTCTTTGGAGGGAGGCATGTAATTGTCGTCCTCATCCTCCTTGCCGGCCGCTCTCTCATGAGGGCTGGCTCCTTCTTTCTCCTGCACTGAACCCTACTGGAGGGGTTTGTCTTCGGCACTGTCCGACATATTGTTATCTCCGGTGCCGGAATCGCTGTTTTTGCTTTGGCGGGACTTAGAGCGGCGCCGCTGACGTCGGCGCTTGGGCTGCTTCTTGGAGGGGTCATCCTCCGTTTTCTCCTCGCCATCCCCCGCTTTAGGGGTGTCCACCATGAATATGTCGTATGACGAGGTGGCTTTCCAGTTCCCTATAGGTGCTGGTTCTTGATCGTCTCCTTCATCGGCGTCCATGGCGCCGATGTCTTCGGAGTCGAAGTCGAGCATGTCGGTTAAATCGTCGACAGTGGCTACAAAGTGGGTGGTGGGTGGGCTACAAATTTCTTCGTCGTCTGCGTCCCAACCGTGTTGGCCGTAGTCCATCCAGGACTCTCCTGACAAAGAGAGAGAATTTAACGAATGCAGGATGTCGCCGAAAGGCGAGTGTTGAAAGATGTCCGCGGCGGTGAACTCCATGACCGGAGCCCAATCGGGCTTGATCGGAAGAGGTGCAGGATTTACGGAGTCCGGATCGGAGTCCGGCACCTTAGAGTCATGGGCCTTGCAAGGGACTAGGCTGGTATCCGGCTCTATCGCCGTAGAGGTTGCAGTTTCCGGGGCGGCGTGCAACCGTCCGTCCCTGACTGGTGTAGTGGGCTCCGAGCAAATGGTCGGAGCGGACACCTGAGTGACGCTCAGGGTGTTGTCCGATGACAGAGCTAAATCATGCCCATCGTGACAGTGCGGCGCGCTCGGTCGTGGCTCGAATCCGTCGAAGATCAAGTCCCCGCGGATATCGGCCGTGTAGTTTAAGCTTCCAAACCTGACCTGATGGCCAGGGGCGTAGCTTTCGATCTGCTCCAGATGGCCGAACGAGTTGGCCCGTAGTGCGAAGCCGCCGAATACAAAGATCTGTCCGGGGAGAAAAGTCTCATCCCGGATCGCATCGCGATTGATGAGCGAAGAAGCCATCGGGCCTAAAGGCGACGACACAGAGGAACTCTCAATGGAAGCACCAATGTCGGTGTCAAAACCGGCGGATCTCGGGTAGGGGGTCCCGAACTATGCGTCTAGGCGGATGGTAACAGGAGACAAGGGAAAAGATGTTTTTACTCAGGTTTGGGCCCTCTCGATGGAGGTAAAACCCTACTCCTGCTTGATTAATATTGATGATATGGGTAGTACAAGAGTAGATCTACCACGAGATCGGAGTGGCTAAACCCTAGAATCTAGCCTATGGTATGATTGTTGTTCGTCCTACGGGCTAAAACTCTCCAGTTTATATAGACACCGGAGAGGGCTAGGGTTACACAGAGTCGGTTACAATGGGAGGAGATCTTCATATCGTATCGCCAAGCTTGCCTTCCACGCGAAGGAATGTCCCTTCCGGACACGGGACAGAGTCTTCAATCTTGTATCTTCATAGTCCGGGAGTCCGGCCAAAGGTCATAGTCCGGCCAGCCGGACACCCCCTAATCCAGGACTCCCTCAAGTGGCATGGACTAGAGGATGTGGAACCCCTTCAAGATGCTAAGGACAGAAGATTGGCAAAAGCTCAAAGCTGAAGACTCTACATTTCTATTTTAGTGATCCAAGATCACATTGAGTCCATAGGAAAGCCAATACTATTAAAAGGGGATGAGGTGTTGCTTAATGGATTGCTTGCTCAACATGCTTAGTGATATGCTCCAAAGCCCTCAACCACTTTCTCATTCCACATATGTCCTAAACCAAAAGTGAAACTCGACCCCACCAATTTGATCTATCCGGCACCACCGAGTTCACTTGACATAGCCACTGCTAGAAACCCTTATCAGTTCTGTCTCACTGATGGGATCTCGGTCTCATCGAGATGGGATTGGAAACTCTCTGTTTCCCTTCGAAACGTTTCGGTCTAACCAAAGTGAGCAATCGGTCCCACCGAGTTCACAATGCAAACTCTCTGTTCCCTTTTCATAACATTTTGGTCTCACTGAAATGAGCGAATCGGTCCCACCGAGTTTGCCTGACCAACTCTCTGTTTGCTTATTACAAAAATTGGTCCCACCGAGTTCATGTGATCGGTCTCACCGAGATTACTCTATGCCCTAACCCTAGCAAATCGGTCCCACCGATTTGATCATGTCGGTCCCACCGAAAACCCTAACGTTCACATTTTGAACTAAATCGATCTGATCGAGTTTCACTATTCGGTCCTATCGAGTTTGGTAAATTGTGTGTAATGGCTAGATTTTGTGTGGAAGCTATATATACCCCTCCACCCACTCTTCATTCATGGAGAGATCCATCAGAATGTGCCGACACTTCCAACATACATTTTCTGAGAGAGAACCACCTACTCATGTGTTGAGACCAAGAGATTCCAATCCAACCACAAGAATCTTGATCTCTAGCCTTCCCTAAGTTGCTTTCCACTCAAATCATCTTTCCACCAAATCCAAATCTGTGTGAGAGAGTTGAGTGTTGGGGAGACTATCATTTGAAGCACAAGAGCAAGGAGTTCATCATCAACACACCATCTATTACCTTTTGGAGAGTGGTGTCACCTTGATTGGTTAAGTGTCACTTGGGAGCCTCCGTCAAGATTGCGGAGTTGAACCAAGGAGTTTATACGGGCAAGGAGATTGCCTACTTAGTGAAGATCTACCCTAGTGAGGCAAGTCCTTCGTGGGTGATGGCCATGGTGGGATAGAAAAGGTTGCTTCTTCATGGACCCTTCATGGGTGGAGCCCTCCGTGGACTCGCCCAGCCGTTACCCTTCGTGGGTTGAAGTCTCCACCAACGTGGATGTACGATAGCACCACCTATCCAAACCACGCCAAAAATCTCCGTGTCTCCAATTGCGTCTGCACACTCCAATCCCATCCCTTTACTTTCTTGAAAATTTCATGCTTTACTTTCTGCTGCTCGTATACTCTTGTCATGCTTGCTTGAAATGTATTGTGAATGTTTAAACTTGTGCTAAAACTGCACCTTAACTTGAAGAACTTAAAAACTGCCACTTTTCTTTGTTGAGGGTCTAATCACCCCCCTCTGGACACATCTTCTCCATCCTTTCAATTGGTATTAGATCTTTGGTCTCCATTGCTTTGGTTTAATCACCATTGGAGGAAGATGGATGAGTGTACATTGAGGAGTATTAGACATAGAGTGCCTATACTTGATGGACAATTATTTCATGAGTGGAAAATGAGAGGCTTGAGATTTTCAATGAATATAACTTGAACAAGTACATTACTACCCCTTGTACTCGCCTTGTTGACCCCTTGCATCCTACCCTTGATAAGTCTATTGACATGATCCGTAATCGTAGAACTAACAATTTAATCACTAGAGGATTACCTAGGAACTTGATTGCTAGCTTGCCTGCTCTTGGCTGTGCTTACACCATATGGAGATTTCTTGAGGAACGATTCCCAAATTGTTCCTTGCAAAACTTATATGAGATTCTTCACAAGTCTATTGCTTTGAATAAGATGAGACCTAATGATCCTAAGTTTGGTGATTTTTTATTTGAGCTTCGTAACCTCATGCGTGCATAAGGAGATGTTGGAATCATTAGTACTATCATCTGCGAAGCCATTAGAATTCATAAAGATGAACATTGTGATGATCATTTATCTAATAAATCACTCTCTCTAGGAATTGATCAATCACAAGATGATATTGAACATGGATACTATGATGAGGATGATGACAGTGACTACGATCTCAATGAGTCTATGAGACACTTTGGTCTTATGGATAATCTTCACGGCTACATGGCTGGAGGAAAGGAATGGGTCCTTGATAGTGGATGTACTAATCACATGATCGGAGACAAGGATATGTTTCGTGAGCTTGCTGAAAACGACGTCCCTCGAAAGTATGTCACCTTTGGTGATGACTCAAAGGGTAAGGTGGTTGGCCTTAGTAAGGTGGCCATCTCACATGATAGATCCATACAAAATGTCATGCTCATTGAATCTCTTGGCTATAATTTACTTTTCGTATCTAGACTTGCTGACTTTGGTTTCAATGTCCTATTTACTGAAGTAGTTTGCCAAGTGTTTCAAAGAGACAATCATAAAATGGTCTTTACCGGTATACATAGAGGTGATCTATACGTTGTTGATTCATGAAAAAGGCTCAACCTAGAACTTGCTTAATTGCTAAATCTTCTAAAGGCTGGTTGTGGCATAGAAGGTTAGGTCATGTGGGCATGCGAAATCTTGATAAGATTATTAAAGGTGATCATATCCTTGGAGTTAAAGATGTTATATTTGACAAGCATAGACTTTGTAGTGCTTGCCAAGAAGGAAAACAGGTTGGAGGAAGCCACCCCGTGAAGAACATCATGACCACGAGAAGACCGCTCGAGCTACTTCATATGGATCTCTTTGGTCCCAATGCCTATAAAAGTCTCGGTGGAAATTCATTTGGTCTAGTCATAGACGATGATTTTTCAAGATTTACGTGGGCGTTCTTTCTTGATGATAAATCGCAGGTCCAAAAGATCTTCAAGCACTTTGCTAGGAAGGCCCAAAATCAATTTGAAGTGAAGATCAAGAAGGTTCACAGCGACAACGAAACGGAGTTCAAGAACGCAAATGTGGACACCTTTCTTGATGAAGAATGGACTTCACATAAGTTCTCGGCTACGTACATGCCTCAACAAAATGGAGTTTTCTAGAGGAAGAACCGGACTCTCATTGAAATGGCAAGAACTATGCTTGATGAGTACAAGACGCCAAAACACTTTTGGGCGGAAGCGGTTGAAACAGCTTGTCATGCAATAAATCGCCTATATCTTCACAAGCTACTCGGCAAGATGGCATACAAGCTTCTCATCGGTAAGAAACCCCAAGTTGGATACTTTCGGGTATTCAGCTCAAAGTGCTACATTCTTGATAAGCATCGTCGTTCGAAATTTGCTCCTAAATCTCATGAAGGTTTCCTACTCGGTTATGGCTCAAACTCTCACAGATACCATGTCTGCAATAATTTCACCCGGAAGGTTGAAGAGACGGTAGATGTGAAGTTTGATGAATCTAACGTCTCGCAAGTAGAGCAACTGCCAATTAATGTAGGTGACAAAGATCCTTCGGTAGCAATCCAAGACTTTTCTATTGGCAAGATACGCCCAACGGAGGTGAAGGAGAGTACCTCATCCGTCCAAGTGTAAGCTTATACCTCACGACAAGGTGAACCAAGAGTTGACACGGAGGCATCCATGAGTGGGACACACCAAGATGAAGAAAACAAGGAAGTACACCAAGATGAACCTCATCGACCTCCTTCTCCACCTCCACAAGAGAACAACAACACCAACAACGAAGAAGGCCAAGAGGAAGAACAAGATGATGAAGAAGATATTGTGCCCCGACCCAAACAAAAGCTCTCACGAGTTCGAGCAAGAGTTTCACGAGACCATCTCGTCGAGCAAATCTACAATGACATTCAAAGCGGGAGAATTACTCGATCTAAAACTTGTTTAGCTAATTTTTGTGAACATTATTCATTCATCTATAGCATTGAACCTATGAAGGTTGAAGAAGCATTAGAAGATCCGGATTGGATAAATGCAATGCATGAAGAGCTACACAACTTTGAGAGGAACCAAGTGTGGACATCAGTCGAGAAGCCCGACAACAACCACAACATCATCGGTAGAAAATGGGTGTTTCGCAACAAGCAAGATGAAGATGGACAAGTTGTACGCAACAAGGGTCGTCTCGTCACCCAAGGCTACACTTAAGTCGAAGGTATGGACTATGGTGAGACATATGCCCCCGTTGCTAGACTTGAGTCCATTTTCATCTTACTTGCCTATGCTAATCATCATGATATTACCTTGTACAAAATGGACATTAAAAGTGCTTTTCTAAATGGTGAAATTGAGGAGGAAGTTTATGTTAAACAACCTCCCGGCTTTGTTAATCCTAAGAAACCCGACCATGTATACAAACTTCACAAAGCTCTTTATGGTCTTAAACAAGCTCCTAGAGCGTGGTATAAATGCTTGACCAAGTTTTGTATTTAAAAAGGCTTTGAGATTGGAAAAACTGATTCTCCTCTTTTTACTAAAAGGGTTAATGGGGAATTATTTGTGATGCCAAATTTATATTGATGATATCATATTTGGTTCGACTAACCCTCATTTTAGTGAAAAGTTTGGAAAGCTAATGTCGGAGAAGTTTGAGATGTCTATGATGAGTGAACTCAAATTCTTTCTTGGTTTGCAAATCAAGCAAACCGAGGAGGGTACCTTTGTTTCTCAAACAAAGTACACCAAGCACATATTCAAGAAGTACAACATGCAAGAATGCAAAGGTATTGAGGGAGTCCTGGATTAGGGGGTGTCCGGATGGCCGGACTATGACCTTTGGCCGGACTCCCGGACTATGAAGAAACAAGATTGAAGACTTCGTCCCGTGTCCAGATAGGACTTTCCTTGGCGTGGAAGGCAAGCTTGGCGATACGATATGAAGATCTCTCCCATTGTAACCGACTCTGTGTAACCCTAGCCCTCTCCGGTGTCTATATAAACCAGAGAGTTTTAGTCTGTAGGACGAACAACAATCATACCATAGGCTAGCTTCTAGGGTTTAGCCTCTCTGATCTCGTGGTAGATCAACTCTTGTACTACCCATATCATCAATATTAATCAAGCAGGAGTAGGGTTTTACCTCCATCGAGAGGGCCCAAACCTGGCTAAAAACATCGTCTCCCTTGTCTCCTGTTACCATCCGCCTAGACGCATAGTTCGGGACCCCCTACCCGAGATCCACCGGTTTTGACACCGACATTGGTGCTTTCATTGAGAGTTCCTCTATGTCGTCACCTTTAGGCCCGATGGCTTCTTCGATCATCAACCACGGCGCGGTCCAGGGTGAGACTTTTCTCCCCGGACAGATCTTCGTGCTCGGTGGCTTCGCACTGCGGGCCAATTCGCTTGGCCGTCTGGAGCAGATCGAAAGCTACGCCCCTGGCCATCAGGTCAGATTCGGAAGTTTAAACTACACGGCTGACATCCGCGGGGACTTGATCTTCGACGGATTCGAGCCATGGCCGAGCGCGCCACACTGTCACGATGGGCATGATCTAGCTCTGCCGCCGGACAGCGCTCAGAGCTCAGGTGTCCGCTCGGACCCTTAGCTCGGAGCCGATCGCGCCAATCAGGGACGGACGGTTGGACGCCGCCCCGGAAGCTGCAATCTCTACTGCGATCGAGCCAAATACCAGCCTAGTCCTTTGTGAGGCCCGTGACTCCAAGGTGCCGGACTCCTTTCCGGACTCCGAATCTTCCACACCCCTTCCGATCGAACCCAATTGGGCTCTGATCATGAAGTTCACCGCCGCGGACGTCTTTCAGCACTCGCCCTTTGGCGACATCCTGAATTCACTAAAGTCTCTCTCTTTGTCAGGAGAGCCCTAGCCGGACTGTGGTCATCAAGGTTGGGATGCGGACGACGAAGAAATTCGAAACCTACCCACCACCCACTTCGTAGCTACTGTCGACGATTTAACCGAGATGCTCGACTTCGACTCCGAAGACATCGACGATATGGACGCCGATGAAGGAGAAGAACAAGAACCAGGACCTATAGGGCACTCAAAAGCCACCTCGTCATATGACATATACATGGTGGACACCCCAAAAGCGGGGAATGGCGATGAAAAAACGGAGGATGACACCTCCAAGAAGCAACCTAAGCGCCAACGTCAGCGGCGCCGCTCAAAATCCCGCCAAAGCAAAAACGGCGAGTCCGGCACTGGAGACAACAACACCCCAGACAGTGCCGAAGACAACCCCCTCCAGTAGGATTCAGCGCAGGAGGATGGAGAAGCCAGCCCTCATGAGAGAGCGGCAGACAGGGAGGTCGAGGACGACAATTATATGCCTCCCTCCGAAGACGAGGCGAGCCTCAACGACGACGAATTTGTCGTGCCAGAGGATCTTGTCGAACAAGAGTGTTTCAAATGCAGGCTTATGGCCACGGCAAGCAGCCTCAACAAAAAACAGTAGCAGCTTAGAGCTGACCAAGATTTGCTAGCCGACAGATGGACTGAAGTCCTGGTGGCCGAAGAGTATAAACTCGAACGCCCCTCCAAGAGCTACCCAAAGCGCAGGCTGCTACCCCAACTAGAGGAGGAAGCAACTAAACCTACATCACCAGCGTATGATGCGGCCGATCGGCCACCCCGTGGCCGCGACAGAGAGGCCTTTCGGCCCTCAACTCAAGCCGCACCTCGGCGCCGCCCAAAAAATACCAGAGCACGGGGAAATGCACCAGACCTGCGAGACATATTGGAGGATAAGGCAAGGCAAACAAGATCAATCTACAGATCGCGTGGGCGCCCTATGTCACGTGACGATAACCGTCATGCCGGATATGACAAATACGGCCATGCCGAACACAATAGACAAAGATCATCCAAGCTACGTCACGATATAGCCCAGTACAGGGGCGCCGCACACCCACTATGCTTCACAGATGAAGTAATGGATCATCAAATCCCCGAGGGTTTTAAACCAGTAAACATCGAATCATATGATGGCACAACAGATCCTGCAGTATGGATCGAGGATTATCTCCTTCATATCCACATGGACCATGGTGATGATCTACACGCCATCAAATACCTCCCGCTCAAGCTTAAAGGACCAGCTCGACATTGGCTTCACAGCCTGCCAGCAGAGTCAATTAGTTGCTGGGAGGACCTGGAATCCGCATTCCTTGACAATTTCTAGGGCACCTATGTGCGACCACTAGACGCCGATGACCTAAGCCACATAATCCAGCAGCCAGAGGAATCGGCCAGACAATTCTGGACGCGGTACCTAACCAAGAAAAATCAAATAGTCGACTGTCCGGACACAGAGGCTCTTGCAGCCTTCAGGCACAACATCCGAGACGAATGGCTTGCCCGACACCTAGGACAAGAAAAGCCGAAATCTATGGCAGCCCTGACGACATTCATGACCCGCTTTTGCGCGGGAGAAGACAGCTGGCTAGCTCGTAGCAATAACATAACCAAGAGCCCTGGTAACTCAGATACCAAGGACAACAACGGCAGGTCACGTCGTAACAAGCACAAGCACTGCATTAACGGCGATAATACTAAGGATACGGCAGTTAATGCCAGATTCAGAGGCTCTAAACCCGGTCAGCGGAAGAAGCTATTCAAAAGAAATCCCCCGGGCCCATCCAGTTTAGACCGGATACTCGATCGCTCGTGCCAGATACACGGCACCCCCGAACAACCAGCCAATCACACCAACAGGGATTGTTGGGTGTTCAAGTAGGCAGGCAAGTTGAGTGCCGAAAACAGAGACAAGGGGCTGCATAGCGATGAAGAGGAGGAGCCCCGGCCGCCGAACAACAAAGGACAGAAGGGCTTCCCCCCACAAGTGCGGACAGTGAACATGATATAAGCAACCCATATCCCCAAAAGGGAGCGGAAGCATGCTCTCAAGGACGTCTATGCGTTGGAGCCAGTCTCCCTAAAGTTCAACCCATGGTCCTCCTGCCCGATCACTTTCGATCGAAGGGACCACCCCACTAGCATTCGTCATGGCGGATTTGCCGCATTGGTCCTAGACCCAATCATTGACGGATTTCACCTCACCAGAGTCTTCATGGACGGTGGCAGCATCCTGAACCTGCTTTATCAGGATACAGTGTGAAAAATGGGTATAGATCCCTCAAGGATTAAACCCACAAAGACGACCTTTAAAGGCGTCATACCAGGTGTCGAAGCCAGCTGTACAGGCTCACTCACACTCGAAGTGGTCTTCGGATCCCCGGATAATTTCCAAAGCGAAGAGTTAATCTTCGACATAGTTCCGTTCTGCAGTGGCTATCACGCCCTGCTCGGACGAACCGCATTCGCAAAATTTAATGCGGTGCCGCACTATGCATATCTCAAGCTCAAGATGCCAGGCCCTCGCGGAGTCATTACGGTCAATGGAAACACCGAACGCTCTCTCCGAACAGAGGAGCACGCGGCGGCCCTGGCGGCGGAAGTACAAAGTAGCCTCTCGAGGCAATTCTCCAATCCGGCTGTTAAACGTCCAGACAACGTCAAGCGCGCTCGAAGTAACCTACAACAAAACCGGCTGGCACGTTCCGAGCAAGCATAGCAGTGTGGTCCCAACCCCAGCCCTCGCAAGATGGCGATAGCTGTACCACGCGTACATAACTACGCTCTGGAAATACCATGGGCATAAGGGGAGGGGCACAACCACGGCACGCCCAGAATGCGGCTCAACCGCACTAGGGGCTCCCGATTTTGCCGTTTCTTTTTATATACTTTCAGGACCCAACTATTCGGAAGGCCTGTCCGGCAATACACTCGCCGAACACACGATGCAACAGCCAGGGAGACAACAAGCCACGTCAAATGTCCAGGTGGTCTCTATAACGAGCTAAATACCTGTTTTACTTAAAGTCTCGCAGCTTGCCCCTGGAGGGGGACATGTCAAATAATCCCATCTCTTGCTTATCGCACTATTTGTATCGTTCTGCTCTCATAGCATCCCTTTTTAATAAACAATACATAGCTCTTATCTGTTATGTATTCATTTATTTTTATACAAACATGTTCAGTCATGACATTATGCAACCATACACTTTTGTACGGCCAATACACCAGGGGCTTAAGTACCCCATAATACGGTGTAAGAAGACCGAACACTCTCATGAGTGCGGCACCCCAAACTTATAGCACTATATGCATCGGCTCTGAATCATGTCTTGGGTCAATAGTTGGGTTTGCCTGGCTCCCATGTTTTGGTACCTTACGTTCCGCAATGTCGGCTAAGGTACCGCTGGGAGAACTACTGCGATTGTGCCCCAGTTGAGCTAGGTTAACACCTCAGTAGAGAAAGCTAAAACTGACCGTCATGATAGGGCGAGAGACCGGTCGCTGTTCGAGAGGTTTTTCGAGTCCCTAAAGACTTATGCCGCTTAGAGCGAGGAGCTGGATTTATCCGGCCTAGGCGTGGATAGCACCCCGAACTCGGTCTTCCGAATACTAGGGGCTTCCCCGAAATTTAAAATTATAGAATTCTATGGCTAAGTGAGAGTGATAAAGCATTGTAAGTCCGATCGCCTGGTTCCTTGTGCTGAGCGCCTCCCTAGATGGACCCAAGAATGGGAACAAGAGCGCTCAGGTTTATCCCGAACACCCCGGCACTCGTGGCATGGGGGTAGAAGCCGACGACTTGCATCTCTCAGATTTCATAAACGACCGCACAGAAGGTAATATTTTAAATTCAAAAAGCGTTGCTTAGCGCATATGAACAAGTTTTCAGCGCACAGGATAAACACGAGCGAGTTTACTCAAAAATTACATCCCCGGTACATTCATTCGGTACAAGACGGGCACCCTTCAGGACGCCCTCATAATACATCTCGGGCCGGCGATGCTCCTTCCCCTCCGGTGGCCCATCCCTCACCAGCTTCTCAGCATCCAGCTTGCCCCAGTGCACTTTAGCACGGGCAAAAGCCCTACGGGCGCCCTCGATGCACATGGAGCGCTTGATGACTTCAAGCCGTGGACAGGCATCCACCAACCGCCGCACCAGCCCAAAGTAGCTCAAAGGCATAACATCCCCCGGCCACAGCCGGCCTATCATGCCCTTCATGGCATGTTCGGCTGCCTTATGAAGCTCGACCAGCTGCTTCAGCTGGTCGCTCAAGGGCACCAGGGATTCATCTTCAGCATACTGGGACCAGAACACCTTCTCCGTCGAGCTTCCTTCCTCGGCCAGGTAGAATGCGGCGGCGTCTGATACACTGCGGGGCTGATCTGCGAATGCTCCTAGAGAACTCCGGATTCGGGTAAGTAACAGGTAATTTACTTTCACGTGCTTGCTTTGCATAAATAATGCCTTACCCGCCGCAATCCTTTTCATCGCCTCAATTTCCTGGAGGGCTTTTTGGGCTTCGGCCTTGGCAGATTGGGCGCTTTCAAGTGCCGAGGCAAGCTCAGACTCTCGAGTCTTCGAGTCAAGCTCTAACCTCTCATGTTTTTTCACAAGAGCATCAAGCTCTTGCCGCACCTCCGCCACCTGCGCCTCTTGCTTCTCTCGCTCCGAGCGCTTGATGGCCGCATTGTCTTTGGCCTAGGAAAGCACTTCCTTCAGGGTTGCCACCTCGGTTGTGGCCCCTGCAACATTCATGTTGGTCCTGTCATTATTTGCAACCATGTATTTTTTATACACTTACATAAGGTATTGCATACCTTCCTTGTCCTCGAACTGCTTCTTGGCATGACCGAGCTTGTTCTCGGACCGCTCGAGGCTCTGCTTCAATGCATCGACCTCCGCAGTCAGTGCGGCAGAGGTCAGTAGCGCAGCCTGCATTCCCATATTGACATATTTATGTTAGACTCCCGCGTATATCTTTTTTAGATCCTCAGTCCGGCTTTTCTTGCCGAACACCAAACTGAGCATCAGGGGCTACTGTGTATGCGGTAACATTTTTATATGTTTTAAATACATACCTCAAAGCCTGTCAGCAGGCTGGTACAGGCTTCTGTCAGCCCGCTCTTGGCGGACTGAACCTTTTGAATCACCGCACTCATAATAGTGCGGTGCTCCTCGTCGATGGAGGTGCCGTTAAGCACCTCCAACAAATTGTCCGGCGCCTCCTGTTGGACGGAGGCCGCCGGCGTCGTAGGCTTGCCCATCTTGCGAAGGGGCCACCTGTCGGGCTCCGGAACCACTAAAGGTTCCGGAGCGGTGTCTGGCCCAGGGCCGGACTTAGATCCCTCTGGGGCTTCATCCCCTTTGGGCCTGGAGTCCGGGAGGTCGCCTTGTGGCGCCTCCAGGACCACCTCCTCCTAGTTTAGTCCCTTTCGGGACTCCACTTCGGCATCGTCCGTAGGGTGAGGGGAGGAGGCCGTCGGGAGTGAAGCGCTATTCACATCCGACGAATCCAGGGAGCCGCTCGACGAATCGCCGAGCTGAGCCTTGGGCGGACTGCATAATTGAATTCGGCATTAGAAGGTACTGTACAATAGAGGAACGCCATAAGCTATTCTGGTATCCGGATACTTACGATTTTGCCACGGGCTTGACCCTGGATGGCCATTCCTCTCCGCCGTCTTCGGTGTCGGAGGCGTAGTCCGGTAGAAGGGTCTTCCCCTTCTTGGACCCTCCGGCCTCCCTAGTTGGGGCGGCCTTATTTTTTCTTTCCTCCCCCCCGCTGGAGGGGGAGAGGCTTCTTCTTCCTCCTCCTCGTCTTCGGAGGCGGATGGCGCTTCGGGCTCGTCGGGCGATGAATCCGACACCACCAGGCGTCGGGAACTGTTTCGAGTCCCTGTGGCCTTCTTCTTGGCCTTCTTCTCCGGCACCACGTGAGGTGCCAGAACCAGCAGCTTCGTCAAGCATGCGTCTGCTGGGCCTTCGGGCAAAGGGGCCGGACAGTCAAACTGTTCGGACGTCCTCTTCCAGTCCTGTCAAAGGAGCAAGAGTTTAGATCCTACATGGAGTCAAACTATGAAAATCAAGTGTCTCGTAAAGGACCAAAATCAAGCTTACTTCGGTGGCTTGGCGCTTGGTGCAGAGTCCGCGATCCTCGGTGACGGGAGGGGAGACGCGGAGCTCTTGAATAGCACCTTGCAGGCATCCTCGTGCTTGGTGTCAAAGAGCCCGGACAAAGTCTGGTGCTGGGCTGGGTCGAACTCCCACAAGTTGAAAGCCCGTCGTTGACACGGGAGGATCTGGCAGAAGAGCATGACCTGGACTACGTTGACAAGTTTGACCTTCTTGTTCACCAAGTCTTGGACGCAGATTTGGAGTCCGGTCACCTCTTCCGGATTGCCCCACAATAGGCCCGTCTGTTTCCAAGATGTGAGCCCTGTGGGGATGCCAGATTGGAATTCAAGGGCCGCTGCCCACTCGGGGTCACGCGGCTCGGTGATGTAGAACCACCCCGATTGCCACCCTTTGATGGTCTCCACGAAGGAGCCCTCAAGTCATGTGACGTTGGGCATCTTGCCCACCATGGCACCTCCGCACTCCGCTTGCCGGCCACCCACGACCTTCGACTTGACGCTGAAGATCTTCAGCCATAGGCCGAAGTGGGGCTTGGTTCGGAGGAAGGCCTCGCATACGACAATAAACGCCGAGATGTTGAGGATGAAGTTCGGGGCCAGATCGTGGAAATCCAGGCCGTAGTAGGACATGAGCCCCCGGACAAATGGGTGGAGTGGGAAGCCCAGTCCGCGGAGGAAATGGGTGAGGAATAACACCCTCTCATGGGGCCTAGGGGTGGGGATGAGTTGCCCCTCATCTGGAAGCCAGTGCGCGATGTCGTCAGACAGATATCCGGCCTTCGTCAACTTTTTGATGTGCCCCTCCATGTTGGTGGAGGCCATCCATCTACCTCCCGCTCCGGACATGATTGGAGAAGGTTGAGGTGGGAAGTGCGGACTTGGGCGCTAGAGCTCGAGTGCGCAGGAATGGATAAGCAAAGGAGGAAGAAGGCGTAGATGGAAAGGGTGGATCCTTATCCCCTTATATGGGCGGCCGAGACTATGAGCCCCCACCAGCCTAATAAAACTCTCTTATCTCCCAAGCGCTGCGGTTAGTGGCGCGGTTGGGTTACCCACGCCCGTATTGATGAGAATCCTGGAATAAGGTGACACGATCTCGACTTTGACAAGACGTGCCAAGGAAACCGCCTCGCTAAACACGCTGAGGTGGAACAATAAAACGATTCGAATAAAGGCTTGGCCGTAGCATGATGTCACACTACAGAATGCGTCAGCAGATTAGATTTGTGTAAATATTATTCTCTCTACGGTGGTATGTGGAAACTATTTTGCAGAGCTGGACACTATCCTTGTGTTCAACATCTTCTATGAAGTATTCGGAGGAGGAACCCGCCTTGCAATGCCGAAGATAATTTGCACGCCAGACTCGTCGTCATTGAAGCCTGGTTCAGGGGCTACTGAGGGAGTCCTGGATTAGGGGGTGTCTGGATGGCCGGACTATGACCTTTGTCCGGACTCCCGGACTATGAAGAAACAAGATTGAAGACTTTGTCCCGTGTCCGGATAGGACTTTCCTTGGCATGGAAGGCAAGCTTGGCGATACGATATGAAGATCTCCTCCCATTGTAACCGACTCTGTGTAAGCCTAGCCCTCTCCGGTGTCTATATAAACCGGAGAGTTTTAGTCCGTAGGACGAACAACAATCATACCATAGGCTAGCTTCTAGGGTTTAGCCTCTCTGATCTTTTGGTAGATCAACTCTTGTGCTGCCCATATCATCAATATTAATCAAGCAGGAGTAGGGTTTTACCTCCATTGAGAGGGCCCGAACCTGGGTAAAAACATCTGTCCCTTGTCTCCTGTTACCATCCGCCTACACGCACAGTTCGGGATCCCCTACCTGAGATCCGCCGATTTTGACACCGACAGGTATGAATACACCCATGCCTACTAGTGGACATCTTGACTTGACTAAGGATGGCGAACCGATTGATCAAAAGGTTTACTGCTCTATGATTGGTTCATTGTTATATATATGTGCCTCCCGTCCCAATATTATGCTAAGCGGCCCCCAAAGAATGTCATCTTAAGGCTGTGAAAAGGATAGTGAGATACTTAATTCATACACCAAGTTTTGGCATTTGGTATCCTAAGAGGTCCTCTTTTGATCTTGTTGGATACTCTGATTCGGACTATGCCGGAGACAAGGTTGATAGAAAGTCCACTTCAGGTACTTGTCAATTTCTTGGTAGATCTCTTGTGTCTTGGTCCTCCAAGAAACAAAACTCGTTATCCTTATCCACCGACGAAGCATAATATATTGCCGCCGGTTCATGTTGTGCTCAATTACTTTGGACGACCCAAACTCTTAAAGATTATGGGATCTATGTGAAACATGTTCCATTGCTTTGTGACAATGAAAGTGCCATTAAGATTGCTCATAATCCCGTGCAACATTCTTGAACTAAGCATATTGAAGTTCGTCATCATTTTATCCGAGATCATGTTGCTGTCACGACCGGTTTTCCAAAAAAATATTTATTGAGAAACCAGTCTTTTGAGTCCAGTATGAGAGAAATTCTCCTCACTGGTAGACAATTTCTTGATACAATAAGCCAGTAGCATAAAATAAATTACAGGGTCGAACTGCAGTTGCTCAACCAAATTATTACAAGCACGCCAATAATTATACATAATGGCGGACATGACACAGTGGTGTGGAGACATACTACTGACTCGAGGATAGGGCGGTGGTGGAAAAACACAGCGGGGAGAGAAATACAAGACTCTAAGTCTATCATCTCATCGAGCGTCGAGGTGAGGCTCGATGAATTTATTTGGTAGCGGAAGCGGATATAAAACAGTGACCAAATCCAGGGTCGCACGAGACTGACTGGGACTCCTCTAAGTGTCGGACTCGCTATCAAACTCTTCATCCATGAGATCGCCTTCGTCAGCATCTGGCCAAATCAACAAGCCAGTGAGTACTTTGAAAGTACTCGCAAGACAGTTCGGACATAAGATATAACAAATGCATGCATGGATGCGTCATGAATAAATTCACCAATGTACATTCAGAATTAGCATAACAAGGTAAGTAAAAGGGAAACGGCGGTAGTCCGCCTGAAACCCCAACAAAGCATGAATAATTACCGATCGGGTGTCTGAAGCGATGCCTCGAAAGGTGAACAAATAAATATAGGGAAAAGATGCCACAGTCGGGCGTCGTAGCGACACCACATAAAGGGCTTTAAAAGGAATGCCACAGTCGGACGTCGGGGCGACATCACAGAAAAGGGCTTTAAAAGAAATGCCACAGTCGGACGTCGGGGCGACATCACTGAAAGGGATTTAAAAGAAATGCCACAGTCGGACGTCGGGGCGACATCACAGAAAGGGATTTAAAAGAAATGCCACAGTCGGACGTCGGGGCGACATCACAGAAAGGGCTTTGATTCATAAGTAAATAATACTCATAATAAATATTTAATTCATGAGAATAAATGGGTTAGTCCATCCACAGGAATATTCATTTAACCGGAATTAGCACTCATGCGAATCACCGGAGTCTCTGTCATCAAAACTGTCATTGTTAGGACAAGATAACACAAATTTGGAGATGGAATAGATGATTTGGAGGGGATATATGACTCTGCAGAGTTTGTACAAAATTATTCCCACAGCCAACGGATTTCCGTAGTCACGAAGGACTAGTTCCGTTTACGGTATTTCGGAAGAAAACACAGCTAACCAGTACACACCCATCTTACCTCTCGATGCCAGGAATCTCCCTAGACATCGTCCAAGAAAAACTTTTGAGACGGGGAGATCACAATCTCGAATAGCATGGGATCAAATTTATATACGCGCGCTCTAAGGGGTGCCCCCCTCTCGGTCCCAACCGGAAACACCCATGCCCCCTGACCGGATGACTGGCTTTAATCCAGGGCCATGGAACCATCATCACGGCCTCTCCTTTTGGTGTGTACCAGAAAAGCGGTTTGCAACTTACTAAACCATATTCCTTGCGGAAAACATGTGGTAGTACAGGGAAGAAATATGAGAGGAACTGGACCGACACGGTTTGACACTGAAGTCACATAGTCCGGCATGAGACTGGCATGCTACAACACTGCCATCTCACTCATCCTCATGCCAACACATGGCCATTCATACTCACATCCATCCACTTATGGATCATCGAACTCACTTACCTCATTATCGCATGAAATAACGTTCATCGATATGCTTATCAACATGCCATGAAACTAACTAAATGCAACACATGCCAAGACACTCATCATATCAAAAGTTCAAACATGCTTGCCTGGTTCAGAGTAGTCGGAGCCTAGCTCGGTGAAGTTCGCGGCTCCGTCACCTCCTTCGGTATCTACGGTATGAAGAAAATATACGCGCTATCGTAAATACCAAGGAGTGCACATAGAGTATACCAAATATTTTTCAAATAAATATGATAAAAAACTAGACAAAATTTTAAAGAGAACAGAAAAATAATCAATCAAAAATACTTTTCTGCTTAAAAGTTATAAAGGTTTTAGCCCAGGGACTCATCTGTAATGCAACAGAAAGTTTCCAGGGGCTAGCTTATAAAAACAGAAAATGTTTCGGCAGAAACTACGCCATCCCAAAGGGGAAGCGTATTTGGCAGAAGACGTTTTCAGAAAACGCTTCGTTTAGGAAGGACAGAGAGGCTGACAGCGGGCCCCGCTTGTCAGGTTTGAAAATATGAATGGGGCGGCAGATCTCGCCGGTGCCCGAGAGCCGCGGTGGTCGCCGGCGGCGATCCACGGCGAGGCAGGGGGGTCGGAGGGTACCTCCGTGCTCAGGGCATCCTTCCGCGTCGATTGGTGGTGGTGTTGGTCGCTGGCGAGTACCACGTCGACGGCGAGATTTGCTCCGGCGGACGGCGGCTCGGGTGGTCGAGGGACTCGTCGGAGAGGGCTGCAGAGATTAAATTGAGGAGGGGGTTAGGCTCCTGGTAGCTAGAGGGAGTGACGGACGGGGTTTGGGCGCCGGAGGTGGCCTCACCGGAGCGAATCGAGGTGGCGGCCGAGGCGGATCGGGGCGGCCGGAGTTGGGGGAGGAGACCTCCTCGAGGTCCTCCGAGTGGCCTGGCGTGGTGTTGGTGAGGAGTGGGGATGAGGCGTGCACGAGGGTGAGCTCGGGGGCCCTTTTTATAGGCAGCCCGAGGCGGTTGCCGTGAACGGGGATCTCCGACGAGTGATTACGGCGGTGTCGGGGATGTGCAGGGGGATTAGGGGCTAGGGCTTCGTCGTTGAGGTCCACCGGTCCCATTTAGGCGCTAAACGGGCTGGGACTTGGTGCTGAGGGTGAGCTCGACGGAACGGAGGTGGCGCGGCACGTCGGCGGCAGGGAGCACGTTCCGTGCTTGCCGGGCCACAGCGACGGTGCCACGGGCGTGCGCTGGCACGGCAGGGACACGCGGAGAGCCAAGGGGCTTTGGGCGGCGCCGGGTGGCGTGGCGAGAGGGCTCGGGCCCTTGCTGGCCGCCACGGGAGGTGCAGCCACCGCAGAAGCTCCCAACGCCGGCGAGGCTCGCTGCTACCGACGCCAGGAAGGCTCCACGCACGCGTGTGAAGCTCCGTACATGAGGGAGAGGCTGCGAGGAACGTGCCAAGTGCACTGTCTACGCGTGAGAGGAACTGACGAACGCAAACGACGCTGAAACTGAACTTCTCTAAATTTTGAACAGCAGCAGTGCATGCAAGGTGTTCGACAAAATGAAATTGGCATCTAGGGATTTTTCCTTGAGCTGAAACTTGGTGGAGTGGCTTCTCATTGCTCAAGTAGGCTGCCTGAATTTTGGTGGAATTTTTGGGGAAGTGTAGATATGAATTTCATCAAATTTGGCAAATCTGGTCCAAACTTGCAGAGACTGAATTTTGAAAATTTTGAAAAGAGGAGGAGTGGATCGAGATGGTTCTGGGTTGTGGGTACAAAGGACTATCCAGGAGAGTTTGTTTGAGGTCAAAACTCAAATGCAATATGGTACTTGCTTTGAAAATCATTTAGGCTCAAAATAATTTTCAGAATTGATTTGAGAGGGAAAATAATTAGAATAAAATCCAAAACTTGTTTGGATTAGTTGGGACAGAGAACTTAGGTTGATCACAAGGTGTAGGGGAGGTTTTGGAGGGGTTTTACCACATGGGAACAATGCAAAGTCAAGGGTGGTTCCAAGATATGAAAATCCCCAAATTTTTATAGAGCTTCATTTTAAAATAAAACAAATTAAAACTCCCAAAATAAATTTGAGAGAGAACCTACAGAGAAGAAGTTCCAAAAGATCAAACACCAAAGTTTGAAAAGAAATAAAATCCTTGGCAAAGCAAAGAAAGTTTTTAAGTGGAAGGTTTTTCTGAAAAAGAAAAAATTTAAAAAGGCCTCTCCTCAAAAACTACAAAGTTTTTGATAAAAAAAACCAAATAAAATTTTTGGAGTGTCACAGTTGCAAAAGGAGACATTGATCTTAAGCATGTTCGCACAAATAAGAAATTGGCGGATATCTTCACCAAACCGCTTGATGAGAAACTATTTTGCCATTTGAGAGGTGAATTGAACATCATTGATGCCTCAAACTTGGAGTAGGAACTCCATTTGGATACATGCAAGGCATGAGCTTTGACTAATCCTTGATATTTCTCTTATGATGATGATCATATGTCATTCAAGGCATGAGCTACAGTGCCTCTTCGTGCCACTATGCAAAATGGTCCAATGAATCTCGGTGCTAACTTCCCTTTTATCTTGAATCGTTGCAATCCTCTCATAGGGGATACTCTCAGGTATACGAACTCACCGGGTTCGAAGCTGACCCTACGATGTTTCTGATCATAATAACTCTTCTGTCGACTTTGGGCAGTTTTAAGTCGGTCTCTGATTAGCTTGACCTTTTCCTCGGCTTCTCTGAGCATGTCTGGCCCGAATATGCGGCTGTCTCCGGTCTCTGACCAATTTAGCGGGGTACGACATCTTCGCCCGTATAAAGCCTCAAATGGTGCCATTTGTAGGCTGGCCTGGTAGCTATTGTTGTATGCGAACTCGGCGTATGGCAGGCTTTCTTCCCAACTGGTTCCATAGGTGAGGACACATGCTCTCAGCATGTCTTCTAAAATTTGGTTTACGCGTTCTGTTTGTCCATCAGTCTGTGGATGGTATGCGGTACTGAAGGCTAGTTGGGTTCCCAGAGCCTGTTGTAAATGCTCCCAAAATCTTGAGACGAACTGAGTGCCTCTGTCGGATATTATAGTCTTCGGGACACCGTGCAGACAAACTATGCGGGAAAGATAAATCCTGGCAAGCCTCTGAGTGGTGTAGGTTGTCTTCACTGGAATAAAGTGTGCCACTTTGGTCAACCTGTCAGTGATGACCCATATGGCATCATTCCCGTGTCGTGACCGAGGTAGTCCGACAATAAAATCCATCCCTATTTCATCCCATTTCCACTCAGGTATTTTGTTAGGTTGCAGTAGTCCGGCTGGTCTCTGATGTTCAGCTTTTATGCGTTGACATGAGTCGCAACATGCAATGAAGGCGGCTATGTCCCTCTTCATACCGTGCCACCAAAATCTTTCCTGAATATCCTTATACATTTTGGTTCCTCCAGGGTGGATCGAATATGGAGTGGTGTGTGCTTCAGCTAAAATTTGCTGTTTAAGGTCTTCTATGTTTGGCACGCATAGCCTTTCTCCGTACCATAATATTCCTTCATTATCTATGACGAATTCCGAGGCCTTGCCCATATTCAACTTCCTTTTAATTCCTTCAATGCTGGGGTGACCGGGCTGAGCTTCTTTAATTTTCTCCACAAGGTTGGGTTGTATTTCCAAGTTTGATATGGTGCCTTCTGCTACCATTATCAAGTTGAGCTTGGCAAATTCTTGATGGAATTCGGGCCTCAAGCTGTGCAGATAGTTTCCGTCGGAGCTGGGGTTCCGACTCAGGGCATCGGCCACTACATTTGCTTTCCCTGGATGGTAATGGATCCCAACATCATAATCCTTTACCAATTCCAACCAGCGTCGTTGCCGTAAATTTAGTTCTGGCTGCGTGAAAATATATTTGAGACTTTTGTGATCCGTATATATTTCACATCAATTCCCAAGTAAGAAATGCCTCCATTCCTTGAGTGCATGAATAACTGCTGCCATATCTAAGTCATGAGTGGGATAATTTTCCTCATGCTTGCGAAGTTGCCTTGAAGCGTAGGCGACAACCTTGCCTTCTTGCATCAACACGCATCCGAGACCCTTTCTGTATGCGTCACAATATACTTCAAAATTCTTGTGTATGTCGGGTACAATTAATACCGGTGCTGTTGTTAACTTCCGCTTTAGCTCTTGGAAACTTTTCTCGCAGGCTTCTATCCACTCAAACTTCTTATCTTTCTTGAGCAACTGTGTCATAGGCTTGGCTATGGTGGAAAATCCTTCAATAAATCTGCGGTTATATGCTGCCATTCCCAAGAAACTCCGTATGTCCGTTACGCTCGCTGGTGATTTCCAGCCTAGTACGGCCTTGACTTTCTCTGGGTCCACTGCAATACCGTCTTGAGTCAGCACGTGGCCTAGAAAACCTACTTGTCTTAGCCAAAATTCGCACTTGCTGAACTTGGCATACAATTTGTGTTTTCTTAGCTCTCCTAGCACAATCCTGAGATGTTCTGCGTGCTCTTCTGGTGTTTTGGAGTATACCAGAATATCGTCGGTGAATACCACAACGAATTTGTCCATAAACTTCATAAATACTTTGTTCATGAGGTGAACAAAATATGCTGGGGCGTTAGTTAATCCAAAAGGCATCACTGTGAACTCGTACAGTCCATATCTGGAGGTGAAGGCTGTCTTGGGGATATCTTCCGTTCGTACCTTGAATTGATGGTATCCTGACCTTAAGTCATTTTTTGAGAATACTTTGGCCTGCGCAAGTTGATCAAACAAATCGTTTATCCTTGGCATCGGGTATTTGTTTTTGACTGTGACCATGTTAAGTGCTCGATAGTCAATACACAATCTCAGCATTCCATCCTTCTTTTTGGCAAATAAAATTGGTGATCCCCAAGGTGAGGAGCTGGCTCGAATGTATCCTTTTTCCAGTAATTCCTTTATTTGCTTCTTCAACTCGACCAACTCGGATGGTGCCATTCTGTATGGTTTCTTGTATATGGGGGCGGTTCCTGGTGCTAGCTCAATGCGGAATTCTATTTCTCGGTCTGGTGGCATGCCTGGCAGCTCTTCAGGGAATACATCTGGAAATTCACACACTACTGGAACCTTGTTTAGCTCAGAAACGTCCACCTTATTTAATCTCGGTTGCCGGGGTCTTTTTCCTTCCTTGGCTGATACTCTTATTGTCTTCCCTTGGTGGTGTGTGAGAATCACGGTCCTGTTGAAACAGTCGATAAAACCTTTATTGGTGGTTAGCCAATCCATCCCTAGGATGACATCCAGTCCTTTATTTTCCAATACAATAAGATTTGCGTGAAACTCCAATCCTTCGAACTCAATGACCACATTCTGACAGTAATTCTGAGAAACTTGCTGAATCCCAGGGGACTTGATGATTATGGATTTCTCCAAAGGAAGCATCGAAAAATTATTTTGCAAAGCAAAACTTTTCGAAATGAAAGAGTGAGAAGCTCCAGAATCAAACAAAACCATTGCAGGTATTGTGTTGACAGGAAACGTACCGAGTACGATATCCGGAGCATTTTGTGCCTCCTCTTTGGTTATGTGGTTCAGATGACCCTTCCTGTGGTTATTGTTGGGATTGAAATTGTTTCGCTTGGGCGCTGAATTATTGCCGCCGTTGTTCGGCTTTGGGGTTGAACTCCTTGGCTTGGGGCACTGTTTGGCATAGTGCCCTTCTTCTCCACAAGCGTAACAAGTAACGCCGGGGCGATAGGTGAATTCCTTGTCCCTTGCATGAAAATTCTTGATTGGGCGTGAGACATTGGATGTGAATTTGTGTGTCCCACCCTTTTGAAAATCTGTCTTGCTTCGGTGATTGCGAGCGTGATTAGTCTGGTCCCTTTTTCGCTTGCGGATATCTTCCAGACTGCGTCTCTCATTTTCTAGAGTAATGGCTTTGTCCACCAGTGTTTTAAAATCAGGAAAAGTGTGCACGACCAGTTGGCATTTAAGCGCGGGCGCGAGACCGTCAAGGAATTTCTCCATCTTCTTGATTTCAGTCATACGCTCCTCATTGGCGTAGCGGGATAATAGGGTAAATTGACTGTTGTAATCTGACACTGTCATGTTCCTTTGTTTGAGGTCATCGAATTCTCTCTTCTCAATTTTCATAATACTCTTAGGAATATGTGCACCACGGAAACCTTCCTTGAAATCATCCCAGGTTATGTCATTTTCGTTGGGATGCATGTGCAAAAAATTCTCCCACCACGATGCAGCTGCTCCTGTGAGATAGTGTGGAGCATATAGTACTTTCTCGAGATCTGAACATTTTGCAATGATTAATTTCCTCTCCATATCTCGAAGCCAGTCCTCGGCTTCAAGAGGCTTGTCAGTGTGAGAAAATGTTTGAGGACGTGTCTTCTGTAGTTCAGATAACTTGGAATGCTGCTGATACTGTCCATGATGATTCCCCATGTTGATGACTTGGTTCATCATCTCACGATGTTGTTGGTGACTCTGCTCATAAAGGCGGCACATTTGTGAAAGTGCCGATTCACTGCCCTGTTGGCTTGACTGTCCCTGAGTGAACTCGTTGTTGGGTTGTGTATCATAATTTTCCTCTGGTGGAGTTGGCATGGAACGTGTCCAAGGATGAGACATTTTTCACTATGGGGATATATTTTTGTAAAACTCATAAGAAAAGCGGAAAGAGTCGCAAAACAAAACCATAAATACATAAAGCTGGCAAATTGAATTAAATAACTCAGCTTACTTAAGAAAACAAATCAACTTGCGCACGGAGAAGGACTGCTCGTCACATATCTTACACGCGGGCGGTAATTATACAATACATCACTCAGGATATGCGTACATAATCCTGACATGTTATTTAGGCTAGTGCACTTCTCGAGATCCTACATGATGCTCAAACAGGCTACTTCTCACAACCTATGTACATATCTTACAAAGCAGTACAATACACGGCAGCTAAGCGTACTCAGGCAGAGATGTTGACGACCTCCTTTGCCCTGCCGAGGGCGAGGCGTAGCGAGGTTGGGGACTCGACTTCCTCCTCGCTAATGGGCTCCATACGTGCAGTGTTGCGCAGAGTGGACGGAGCGGTTGCCAGGGGCGGAGCAACACGTACAGGAGCGGGCGCGAAGGGTGGTGCAGTGCGCGCTGAAGTGGGTGCAATGACTTGGTTGAATTCTTCGGTAGAAGGCAGGCGACGAGTAGGCGTATAAGATGCTGAGGACGAGACCAAAGTCAGTGGCGGAGCGATGGGTAGGAGCTCCCTCCTGTTGGCAGCACAGCCATGGACTGAGTCCATGCGGGTAGCTACGAAGTCGTCCACCAGGTTGTCGAAGGCTGCCTCCAGGGCCCGGAGATACTCAATGAGCATCTCAAAAGCCTCGTCTCGTTCTCCTCTAGGGCAGGAGTATGCGTAGTGACAGGTGTAAGGCACATGGCACGGAAGATAACGGTAACGATGAGTCTTCATCACGGGAAGGACATCCCTGAGACGAGCTATCGCCTCGCGGGCTGCCATTTGCATAGCATGCCTCTCCGTAGGCATGGCTCTTCCCACGAACCGGAAGCGGCGTAACTCACCACGCCCTCCCTTGAACTGCACCGCGGCCTGGTGCATGGTCAGACTGTCGTTGACTCGGTGCTGGCAGAGTGTGAAGACTGGGCGCACGGATGGCCCCATCGCGACCTGAACGATGAAAGAAAGAAGCTTGACGAACCCATCGGGCACGTTGGCAAAGGTGTGACACTCGCAGCTGTTGTCGGCCATCTACAAAAGTAGGCAAAAATTCTGCAGGGTCAGATCATAAATTTATGCTGACTGACAGAAAATGACTACAATTGCAAAAATATAAATTAGCTCTATCAAGCTAATAACTAATTAGCGATCGCACCTAGTGGCTTCCTATAGTCAGCCTGGCTCTGGTACCAAGCTTGTCACGACCGGTTTTCCAATAAAAATATTTATTGAGAAACCAGTCTTTTGAGTCCAGTATGAGAGAAATTCTCCTCACTGGTAGACAATTTCTTGATACAATAAGCCAGTAGCATAAAATAAATTACAGGGTTGAACTGCAGTTGCTCAACCAAATTATTACAAGCACGCCAATAATTATACATAATGGCGGACATGACACAGTGGTGTGGAGACATACTACTGACTCGAGGATAGGGCGGTGGTGGAAAAACACAGCGGGGAGAGAAATACAAGACTCTAAGTCTATCATCTCATCGAGCGTCGAGGTGAGGCTCGATGAATTTATTTGGTAGCGGAAGCGGATATAAAACATTGACCAAATCCAGGGTCGCACGAGACTGACTGGGACTCCTCTAAGTGTCGGACTCGCTATCAAACTCTTCATCCATGAGATCGCCTTCGTCAGCATCTGGCCAAATCAACAAGCCAGTGAGTACTTTGAAAGTACTCGCAAGACAGTTCGGACGTAAGATATAACAAATGCATGCATGGATGCGTCATGAATAAATTCACCAATGTACATTCAAAATTAGCATAACAAGGTAAGTAAAAGGGAAACGGCGGTAGTCCGCCTGAAACCCCAACAAAGCATGAATAATTACCGATCGGGTGTCTGAAGCGACGCCTCGAAAGGTGAACAAATAAATATAGGGAAAAGATGCCACAGTCGGGCGTCGTAGCGACACCACATAAAGGGCTTTAAAAGGAATGCCACAGTCGGACGTCGGGGCGACATCACAGAAAAGGGCTTTAAAAGAAATGCCACAGTCAGACGTCGGGGCGACATCACAGAAAGGGCTTTGATTCATAAGTAAATAATACTCATAATAAACATTTAATTCATGAGAATAAATGGGTTAGTCCATCCACAGGAATATTCATTTAACCGGAATTAGCACTCATGCGAATCACCGGAGTCTCTGTCATCAAAACTGTCATTGTTAGGACAAGATAACACGAATTTGGACATGGAATAGATGATTTGGAGGGGATATATGACTCTGCAGAGTTTGTACAAAATTATTCCCACAGCCAACGGATTTCCGTAGTCAAGAAGGACTAGTTCCGTTTACGGTATTTCGGAAGAAAACACAGCTAACCAGTACACACCCATCTTACCTCTCGATGCCAGGAATCACCCTAGACATCGTCCAAGAAAAACTTTTGAGACGGGGAGATCACAATCTCGAATAGCATGGGATCAAATTTATATACGCGCGCTCTAAGGGGTGCCCCCCTCTCGGTCCCAACCGGAAACACCCATGCCCCCTGACCGGATGACTGGCTTTAATCCAGGGCCATGGAACCATCATCACGGCCTCTCCTTTTGGTGTGTACCAGAAAAGCGGTTTGCAACTTACTAAACCATATTCCTTGCGGAAAACATGTGGTAGTACAGGGAAGAAATATGAGAGGAACTGGACCGACACGGTTTGACACTGAAGTCACATAGTCCGGCATGAGACTGGCATGCTACAACACTGCCATCTCACTCATCCTCATGCCAACACATGGCCATTCATACTCACATCCATCCACTTATGGATCATCGAACTCACTTACCTCATTATCGCATGAAATAACGTTCATCGATATGCTTATCAACATGCCATGAAACTAACTAAATGCAACACATGCCAAGACACTCATCATATCAAAAGTTCAAACATGCTTGCCTGGTTCAGAGTAGTCGGAGCCTAGCTCGGTGAAGTTCGCGGCTCCGTCACCTCCTTCGGTATCTACGGTATAAAGAAAATATACGCGCTATCGTAAATACCAAGGAGTGCACAGAGAGTATACCAAATATTTTTCAAATAAATATGATAAAAAACTAGACAAAATTTTTAAAGAGAACAGAAAAAGAATCAATCAAAAATACTTTTCTGCTTAAAAGTTATAAAGGTTTTAGCCCAGGGACTCATCTGTAATGAAACAGAAAGTTTCCAGGGGCTAGCTTATAAAAACAGAAAACGTTTCGGCAGAAACTACGCCATCCCAAAGGGGAAGCGTATTTGGCAGAAGACGTTTTCAGAAAACGCTTCGTTTAGGAAGGACAGAGAGGCTGACAGCGGGCCCCGCTTGTCAGGTTTGAAAATATGAACGGGGCGGCAGATCTCGCCGGTGCCCGAGAGCCGCGGTGGTCGCCGGCGGCGATCCACGGCGAGGCAGGGGGATCGGAGGGTACCTCCGTGCTCAGGGTATCCTTCCGCGTCGATTGGTGGTGGTGTTGGTCGCCGGCGAGTACCACGTCGACGGCGAGCTTTGCTCCGGCGGACGGCGGCTCGGGTGGTCGAGGGACTCATCGGAGAGGGCTGCAGAGATCAAATTGAGGAGGGGGTTAGGCTCCTGGTAGCTAGAGGGAGTGACGGACGGGGTTTGGGCGCCAGAGGTGGCCTCACCGGAGCGAATCGAGGTGGCGGCCGAGGCGGATCGAGGCGGCCGGAGTTGGGGGAGGAGACCTCCTCGAGGTCCTCCGAGTGGCCTGGCGTGGTGTTGGTGAGGAGTGGGGATGAGGCGTGCACGAGGGTGAGCTCGGGGGCCCTTTTTATAGGCAGCCCGAGGCGGTTGCCGTGAACGGGGATCTCCGGCGAGTGATTACGGCGGTGCCGGGGATGTGCAGGGGGATTAGGGGCTAGGGCTTCGTCGTTGAGGTCCACCGGTCCCATTTAGGCGCTAAACGGGCTGGGACTTGGTGCTGAGGGTGAGCTCGACGGAACGGAGGTGGCGCGGCACGTCGGCGGCAGGGAGCACATCCCGTGCTTGCCGGGCCACGACGACGGTGCCACGGGCGTGCGCTGGCACGGCAGGGACACGCGGAGAGCCAAGGTGCTTTGGGCGGCGCCGGGTGGCGTGGCGAGAGGGCTTGGGCCCTTGCTGGCCGCCACGGGAGGTGCAGCCACCGCAGAAGCTCCCAACACCGGCGAGGCTCACTGCTACCGACGCCAGGAAGGCTCCACGCACGCGTGTGAAGCTCCGGACAGGAGGGAGAGGCTGCGAGGAACGTGCCAAGTGCACTGTCTATGCGTGAGAGGAACTGACGAACGCAAACGACACTGAAACTGAACTTCTCTGAATTTTGAACAGCAGCAGTGCATGCAAGGTGTTCGACAGAATGAAATTGGCATCTAGGGATTTTTCCTTGAGCTGAAACTTGGTGGAGTGGCTTCTCATTGCTCAAGTAGGCTGCCTGAATTTTGGTGGAATTTTTGGGGAAGTGTAGATATGAATTTCATCAAATTTGGCAAATCTGGTCCAAACTTGCAGAGACTGAATTTTGAAAATTTTGAAAAGAGGAGGAGTGGATCGAGATGGTTCTGGGTTGTGGGTACAAAGGACTATCCAGGAGAGTTGGTTTGAGGTCAAAACTCAAATGCAATATGGTACTTGCTTTGAAAATTATTTAGGCTCAAAATAATTTTCAGAATTGATTTGAGAGGGAAAATAATTAGAATAAAATCCAAAACTTGTTTGGATTAGTTGGGACAGAGAACTTAGGTTGATCACAAGGTGTAGGGGAGGTTTTGGAGGGGTTTTACCACATGGGAACAATGCAAAGTCAAGGGTGGTTCCAAGATATGAAAATCCCCAAATTTTTATAGAGCTTCATTTTAAAATAAAACAAATTAAAACTCACAAAATAAATTTGAGAGAGAACCTACAGAGAAGAAGTTCCAAAAGATCAAACACCAAAGTTTGAAAAGAAATAAAATCCTTGCCAAAGCAAAGAAAGTTTTTAAGTGGAAGGTTTTTCTGAAAAAGAAAAAAATTTAAAAAGGCCTCTCCTCAAAAACCACAAAGTTTTTGATAAAAAAAACCAAATAAAATTTTTGGAGTGTCACAGTTGCAAAAGGAGACATTGATCTTAAGCATGTTCGCACAAATAAGAAATTGGCGGATATCTTCACCAAACCGCTTGATGAGAAACTATTTTGCCATTTGAGAGGTGAATTGAACATCATTGATGCCTCAAACTTGGAGTAGGAACTCCATTTGGATACATGCAAGGCATGAGCTTTGACTAATCCTTGATATTTCTCTTATGATGATGATCATATGTCATGGATCTATACTTGTACCTTTGGATGTTATCGAACCCTTGTAGGTACTTGGATAAGTCTAATTCTACGAGATTACAACTCACTCATATCTTGAGCAATCTTTACATCACCTAGTCTCTACAATATGGTGGTTGAAGACAAGGAAGCATGAAACCCTTCAACATATCCTTTGACAATTTCTATATATCAAATTTCATTTCGTATCAAACTTCATGATTGTCATTTTGGATACACAAGTGCTCTTCCTTGCAATACTAACCCATGTAGGTAGATGAACTCAAACTACAAGTGGTGCTCCCGATTCTTGATGTGCTACATCAACCTTGAGCATCCCACACAAGTTCAACTACATGATCAAGTTCAACACAACCACCCAAAGTATGCTATTCCATCTTAGAGAAGCTTTACTCCAAGTCATGGGTCAAAGCAGCTCAACAAGATGTGAATTGAAAGTGCAACTGTCCTTGGGTGGTTTTGGTAATTCGTAACAACATATATCTCATTGAGCTAATGCTACTTCAAGATAAATCTTTCAAGAAAGCTCAATGATTGGCATGGCATGGATGAGAAAAGTGGATCCCTCAAAATGCTAAGGACAAAAGGATTGGCTCAAGCTCAAAGCACAAGACTCTACATTTTATATTTTAGTGATCCACGATCACATTGAGTCTATAGGAAAAGCCAATACTATCAAGGAGGGATGAGTTGTTGCTTAATGTCTTTCTTGCTCAAAATGCTTAGTGATATGCTCCAAAGCCCTCAACTACTTTCTCACATCCACATATGACCCAAACCAAAAGTCCAACTCGGCCCCAATGATTCTTTCTATCCGGCGCTACTGAGTTCAGATGTCATAGCCACTGCCACAAACCCTAGGCAAATCGGTCTCACCGATAGGGATCTCGGTCTCACCGAGATGGGATTGTAATCTCTCTGTTTCCCTTCGTAATGTTTCGGTCAAGTGGAGATGAGCGATCGGTCCCACCGAGATTACCATGCAAACTCTTTGTTTCCCTTTCGTAACGTTTCGGTCTTACCGAGATGAGCGAATCGGTCCCACCGAGTTTGCCTGACCAACTCTCTGGTTAGCTTATTACCAAAATTGGTCTCACTGAGTTTGAGTAGTCGGTCCCACCGAGATTACGTTATGCCCTAACCCTAATCATATCGGTCCTACCGAGTTGCATGTCGGTCCCACCGAAAATCCTAACGGTCACATGATTTGCTAAATCGGTCCGAGCGAGTTTCAGGATTTGGTCCCATCGAGATTGGTAAGTTGTGTGTAACAGTTAGATTTTGTGTGGAGGCTATATATACCCCTCCACCCACTCTTCATTCATGGAGAGAGCCATCAGAACGTGCCTACACTTCCAACCTACATTTTCTGAGAGACAACCACCTACACTTGTGTTGAGGCCAAGATATTCCATTCCTACCAAATGAATCTCGATCTCTAGCCTTCCCCAAGTTGCTTTAAACTCAAATCTTCTTTCCACCAAATCCAAATCTTGTGTGAGAGAGAGAGAGTTGAGTGTTGGGGAGACTATCATTTGAAGCACAAGAGCAAGGAGTTCATCATCAACACACCATTTGTTACTTCTTGGAGAGTGGTGTCTCCTAGATTGGCTAGGTGTCACTTGGGAGCCTCCGACAAGATTGTGGAGTTGAACCAAGGAGTTTGTAAGGGCAAGGAGATCGCCTACTTCGTGAAGATCTACCCTAGTGAGGCAAGTCCTTCGTGGGCGACGACCATGGTGGGATAGACAAGGTTGCTTCTTCGTGGACCCTTCATGGGTGGAGCCCTCCGTGGACTTGCGCAGCCGTTACCCTTCGTGGGTTGAGGTCTCCATCAACGTGGATGTACGATAGCACCACCTATCGGAACCACGACAAAAACATATGTGTCTCCTATTGCATTTGCACTCTCCAAACCCTTCCCTTTACACTGTAGCAAGTTGCATGCTTTACTTTCCGCTGCTCATATTCTCTTTGCATGCTTTTTTGAATTGTGCTAAGATTGCTTGAATCATGCTAAGTTCCTAAAATCTGCCAAGAACTAAAATTGGGAAAAGGCTAGATTTTTATTCTTTCAAGTAGTCTAATCACCCCATCTAGACATACTTTTGATCCTACAAGCGGTATCAGAGCTTTGGTCTCCATTTGCTTTGATTTCCATAGCTTTTGGTAGTCATAGCCTTGGTTTCACAACCTAGGAGAGTATGACGTCTAGCGAGGGAAATTACCACCGTAGAGGTCCTTACTTTGATGGTACTAATTTTGCTAGTTGGAAGCATAAGATGAAAATGCATATTCTTGGACATAACCCCGCTGTTTGGGCTATTGTGTGTATTGGCTTGCAAGGTGAATTCGTTCATGGGAGAGAACCGAACCGTGAAGCTTCCGCGGAAGAGTCGAAGATGCTGCAATACAATGCTCAAGCTTGTGATATCCTCTTCAACGGATTGTGCCCCGAAAAATTCAACAAAATCAGCCGTCTTGAGAATGCAAAGGAAATTTGGGATACTTTGATTAATATGCATGAAGGTACCGACTCCGTCAAGGAATCCAAGTTGGATGTGCTTCAAAGTCAGCTTGACAAGTTCAAAATGAAGGATGGTGAAGGTGTCACTGAAATATGCTCTAGGCTTGCTCTTATCACAAATGAGATTGCCGGCTTAGGAAGTGAAGAGATGACCGACAAATTCATCATCAAGAAGATCCTAAGAGCTTTGGACGGAAAATATGATACCGTGTGCCCATTGATCCAAATGATGCCCAATTACAAAGATCTCAAGCCAATGGAAGTCATTGGAAGAATTGTTGCTCATGAGATGTCACTCAAGGATAAGGAGGAGCTCCACAACAAGTCAAGTTGTGCTTACAAAGCCGCATGTGAAGCTCCCACATCATCAAGTGAGAAACAAACCTTCAATGAAGAGTTGAGCCTAATGGTGAAGAACTTCAACAAGTTCTACAAGAGTAGAAGCAAGGAAAGAAGTTCCAAGTCAAGATCCTACAATGACAAAAGATCTAGTCATGAGCGTAATTGCTACAATTGTGGAAGACCCGGACACTATTCCAATGAGTGTACGACACCCTACAAAAGAAGAGAAGATTCTCCAAAAAGAAGAAGTAGAAGAGAAGAATCACCATCAAGAGAGAGAAGGAGTAGAGATGATCGTTATGAACGAAGAACATCCCGGAGAAGAAAGGATTCGGAAAGGAAGGACAAGTCATCAAGGAGCTACACAAAACGAAGACATCAAGCTCCTGTTGGTGAATGTGTATCCGACTCTGACTCCGACAATCACTCCGAGAGAAGCTATCACTCCGACTCCGAATATACTCAAGATGAAGGTGTTTCCGGTCTAGCACTTGTGTCAACCAACTCCTACGACATATTTGATTCACCAAATGAAGGACTTGGAAGATGCTTCATGGCTAAAGGCCCAAAGGTATCACACCCCGAGTATGTTGATTTCAATAGTGATGAAGATGACTTGTTAGGTGATGATGATTTACTTGTTGACAACTCTAGTGATGAATACTATGATGAAATGTCAATTAATCATGCTAATCAAGATAAAACAAATGACAATGATAAGGAGAAGATTGAGCTCCTAACTAAAGAACTAAACACTCTTAAGTTAGCTCATGAAACTATCTTAGGAGATCATCGAGAACTTTTAAGGACTCATGAGAAGTTACGCTTTGAAAACTCAATCTTGAGCAAGAGCATGAGTTCTTAAAGGCAATCAATGATGATCTTCGCAAGAAAATTTCTTCTTACATTGCCAAGTGTTTACTCTTATCTACTTACATGCCTCAAGTCAAGTCTAGTAACAAGAATAAGAAGGATTGTTCCTCTAGTAGTAACAATCATCATGCTAAATCCAAGCTATTGCTTCTAGTAGTTCTCTTGATTCCACTAATGATTCTCTTAGCCAAGTTACACTTGAGCAAGAAAATAGCTTATTGAAGGGAATTATAGAGAAAGGTGTTTACAAGAGCCTTGCCGGGAGTAAGCAATTCGAGGAAATTGTACGCAAGCAAGGAAGGCACCGGAAGAACCAAGGTGTTGGTTTTGAATGAAAGTTCAATGCCAATGGAGTTGAGTGGGAAGAAGATCGATACCCCAAGACGAAGTTTGTTCCTCAACAAGAGAAGTATGATCCAACTTCTTTCAAGGGGACACAAGCTCAAGATGATCTTCCACCACAAGACCACAAGCAAAAAGGCAAGGACAAGCTTCAATAGGAGATTGATGCATTTGAAGAAGCTGCTAAGGCCTTGGTCAACTGGGTTCCCAAGACTACATCAAGTTCAACTTCATTGAGTACAACTACAACTCCAAGGATTCCCATCAAGATGATGTGGATCCCAAAGAAGAAGAACTAGAGAGTTCTTGAGGGTGACTCCGCCAACATATTTAACTCTTATCATTTTGGCAAGGACAAGTGCAATCAACTTCCACATCTTGCACTAGTTCAAGGAGTCACAGACCCTCTGGTTGGTAAGACAAGGGACAAGGTAACCTAATGCTTTCATGGACATCATCTCGTGTGTGCATCACTCTATGTCTATGGATATCCTTGTTTGTTCCTTGTGGGACTAACCCGTGTAGGTATTGAAACTGCAACTCACTCCAATGGATTGCTCCAAATGATCTACATCAACATTGAGCATCCACATCTTCAACACCTACATGAAGTCATCATCGACAAAACCCAAGGTTAGTTCATCCCTCTTAGGGGGGATCTCACATCTAGGGGGAGCTTTACACTAAAAATTGAGCCAAAGCAACTCTAATGGTGTGAACACAACAATGCTTTATGTAAAAGTGGTAACCCCACTTGTGCTTAAACGATGAGTATGACATATGATCAAATGTTCTCATTTGACTCCTAAGTCAATATACTCATATATATATGACCTAGTCATCGCCAATTGCTTGATATATGCTAGATTGGTTGTGCATGTTTTGTCACATATTTCATTTTCTATTTTATTGTGTGAGCATGTTGGTTGCATAATTTACTCATTCGAGGACATCCACTTGTAGTTTTGATTGTTTGGCTTCTTTTCTTTTTGCCAAGTGGATGGATAGGAACGCCTAAGAACCTTCTCTAGCTATCTATGCTTTTCTTGTCTCAAACTCTATTCATGCTACATCACAAAGTTTGATCAAGTCAGATTCGAACCACTCTGTGTGAGGAGCACTCGGAGTCCCTGATTCGTCATAGACTTAAACTTCCAAAACCTCTTTGTGCGTTTCGGTCTGACCGATTCATCCATTTCGGTCATACCGAGATCACTAAGTTGATCTAGGTTTTCAATCTCGGTGCAACCGATCTGAACTTTTCGGTCACACTGAGTTGCAGTAACTGCTTGCAGTTATGCATCTCGGTGCCACCGAGTTGTTCAACTCGCTCACACCGACAGGGTCAGGCTATATATACCCCCGGGCCAAAATTTGGAAACTTTTCCGAACCTCTTCACCCGCGCACAGCCTGCTCTGCCTCCTCGGGTCTCTGGATCGTCCTCCTCGTCGCCAGCGACTTCCAGCCGCTGGTCTCCACCACCGTCAACGGGATTCAACTCCGCTGTTGCCACCGTAGCAAGTCCATCGCTGCATTAGAGTATGGATTTGAAACTTTGTGCTATTCCTAACTCCGATTCCTAGCACATTGCATTGCCATGTATCTTGCCACGATTGAAATCTTATTATCCAGCGAAATCACTCCGTAGATTTGTTTTGGATTGAAAATTTAGGGTTAGGTTTCCGCCGAATTCATCTTGGACCGACCGAGTTGTAGAAATCGGTCTCACCGATTTGGCTCAGGCCATTGCACATGTGATTCTCGGTCTGACCGAGAATTGCAAATCGGTGTGACCGAGTTCAATTCTTTGTGAAACCCTAGCAGTCTCGGTGCCACCGAACTGTGACTCGGTCTGACCGAGTTCACTAGTTTAGGTTCCAAAAGCTAATTCGGTATCACCGAGTTTACGAATCGGTAGCTCCGAAATGCTTTCTGTGGAAAACTAAAACTAAGTTTTTGACTCATTTTTTTTGCAAAAACCTCTGTGCTTTGTGATGCTCATCTACTCTACCTCATCTATATCTATTCACAAGGTCTGCTATCAGAGTTTGCATCATGTCAGATCAGAGTGATAGTCAGAACAAGTCTGAGGAGCAAGTTCAGATGAGTGAGGGCACTAGTTCCTCTAGGAGCTATGATGATCGCAGCAGGAGCACACCCAGCAACTTACCAAAGGCAGCCACCAGGGCCAGAAAGAGGAAGACCTCAGATTCTGAAGATGAGGACTATGTGGCTGCTAAGGATGAGGCCACCTCCAAGAAGAAGGTGCTGAACAAGGAATATGGCTCAGCTACATCCACTAAGCCAGGAATGCAGAAGAAGGCACCTGCAAGGAGAATTCCAATTTCCAAACCTAGGAAGGTTGCCACTGGTGAAACCATGAAGTTCACCATTGAGTCTGAAGATGAAGCTGCTGGCCAAGACAAGAAGAAGAAGAGAGTCAGAACCACTACTGCCAAAGTATTGGCAAGCCCTCTATGAGGAGAGACTCTGAAGAAGAAGAGGAAGAGGTTGCTGCACCAGCACCTAAAGCTCAAAAGCTAATGGGAGATGCTATAAGATAAGGGGCCGCTCCATCTAAGCCCAAAGATGCTCCCAAGGCTGCTGCTCCAAAACCCAAGTTTGCACCCAAGAGGAACACCAGGAGTATTCTAGCTACAGAGAAGAACAAGGCCCTAGTGCCTGAAGCTGCTAAAGAAGAAGATGAAGACTCACTTGTCTTGAGAAAGTTGAAACCCAAGATCCCAGATCATAATGATGCTCACCCAGTTGCAGAGGACATGAAGCTCAGGAAGGATGCAGGTCTGAGACAGTGGAGACTGACTGACCCCTATGCTCTCAGGGGATCACAAGATGATCAGAGGCCATGCAAAGAACAACAGGATTTCTATGAGACTGTGCTGCTTGACAAGAAGCCCATAGTATGTGATATGAGATGGGTTGATTGGGACTATATCAAGAAGAATGAAGAGCACTATCCTGGAGTTTATGACAGTTTCAAGTGTTGTGGAGTAGAAGACTTTGTTGGGAAGAAGCTCACAAAGTGGAATGATGAGCTTATTATGCAGTTCTACTCCACAATCCACTTCTACCCAGATGGGAGGATAGTCTGGATGTCTGAGGGTACAAGGTACCAATCAACAGTTGAGGAATGGTCTGAGTTGATAAATGCTCCAAAAGAGAATGAGGATGACTTGGATGTCTATGCCAAGAAGAAGAAAGACCACAAATCCATGGCTCACATGTACAGAGAGATCCCAGATGCTGCACTTGAGACACATAAGTTTAGATCTGTACATTATTTGTTGTCAGGATTGCCTACCATAAACTAGATCTTAAGGCACACTTTGTTGCCCAAGTCAGGTGATCACAAGATGATCAGAGGCCATGCAATTAACTTGCTTCATATATTTGATGTGCCGCAGAAGTTCAAAGTCATGAGCCTGATTGTGGAAACAATCAAAAGGACTGCATCTGATCAGAAAAGGAGTGTGGGTATGCCCCACAGATTCAGGAGCTTATAAACTCCAATATGGGCACTGGCACATATCTCTTGGACAAGGAAAACCTGCCCATCTACCCTGACTTTGAGGACAACACCATTGTGATGGATGAAAATGAACCATCATCTGTGCAAGCACAAGAGAAGAAGGAGAAGGCAAGGGCTGAGAAGGCTACAAAGATGCCAACTGCTGAAGAGGCATCTCAGATTTTCCTGAAGAGAAAGCAAGATTAGCTTGGCTACTTGATTGCCCCCACTCTGAGGATTGAGAAGGGGTTGGCCACCCTGACTCAAAACCAGGAGAGCTTGGAGAGAATCATAGAGTAGAAGTTTTATGCTCTTGATGTTAAAGTGACTGAGATCCAAACTGCAGTTGAGCAACTTCAGGAGGATGTGGAGGAGAAGAAGGGCAAGTCAACTACTGATGCTTTTACTAGAGTGCCCAGAGGACAGAGATCTATTGCAGTGCCTGTTCTAGACACCAGAGCTACATCATCTGCACCAGCTACAGCTTCAGTGCATCGAGCTCCAGTACCCACTCCACCAGCTCCATCTACATCAACAGAAGTCTTCGTCCAAGGAGCCATCTCTACACCATCACATGAAGACCAAGCCTGAGAGTCGTTTAGCACCATGCATTTTTATGAACTTTTTGGTAACTTGTTGCCAAAGGGGGAGAAAAATGTATATATCATAGGCTTCGAGAGAGAGTGTTGCTTTTGGTCTCTCTTGTCTTTTTGGTGGTTGAACTTCGTTATTTGTGTGCTTGATACTTTATGCTTTTGTGAGATACTTGGATGATCATGTGTTTTATCATATGCTATGCTACATTAATGCTTGTTGGATGACATTATTTTTTTATATTCCTATATTGTTGGGTATATAACTATTTGTGTAAGCCGCCTAGGAGGGGCCGGGTTATGCAAAGAAGACTCGTCAGAAAGAAGCCCAAGACCAAGCATGAAGATGGCGGTTCCATAAAGGGCCTAAAGCCCACTATCCACTGGAGGCCCGTTGTAGTAAACCGCCACAATGGCATGACTTGTATTGTAAGGTAGATTTAACTAGTCACCGAGCCGGACACTGTTTATGAGCCAGCCGGGTCTCTGTAATCCGCAGGGTGCCAACCCGTGTATATAAGGGGGCGACCCGCTGGCGGCTAAGGGGAAGAACAACTCGTCGAGAACCGGGCATAGCGTATCTTGCTCCCTGGTCATTGAAACATCAAGCAATACCAACCCAACTAGACGTAGGCCTTACCTTCATCTTAAGGGGCCGAACTAGTATAAACCTCCCGTGTCTCTTGTCCTAATTAACCCCTTGAAGTTTCCTAGTTGCGATGGCTCCGCGATTAAGTCCTTTCACTAGGACATCTCACGTGACAATTCCACAATAGTTGGCGCCCATCGTGGGGCCAGTGCATGGTGGATTTGAGTTCTTGAAGGGCAACTTCGAAGGGCTCAAGGGATACGCAGTAGGCCGGATGACCAAGAGTCGTCGTGGCAAGATCTACATTGACGATGAAGGCTGGGGCCCTGACGCCGACTCAATTGAGTACGGGTACCGGGTCCCCTTCAGTGGAATCCACGTCTGGATCGGCCGGATTGGTGAGCCGGGCCCTGAGCCGGACAACTGCACTGACCTCGTCGAGATGGCTCAGCGTGCGTAACCCGCCCGAGTTCAACCCAGTGTGAAGCGTGTCTTTGTGGGCTGCATCCACGCAAAAGAACTTTCTGAAGGATCTGAAGATGGTGGTGAGACGACCATTCTCTCTGACGGTGATTCATCCGCCAGTTCAACAGATTCGCTGTATCAAGTGCAAGATGGCGTGCTTGGGGGCTGTTCCGATGGCTCCAGTATTCCGGACCCCTGTGAGACGCCA
Source organism: Triticum dicoccoides (assembly GCF_002162155.2). NCBI lineage: Eukaryota > Viridiplantae > Streptophyta > Magnoliopsida > Poales > Poaceae > Triticum > Triticum dicoccoides. Next base: position 191,932,587 of record NC_041393.1, on the reverse strand, counting down.
AATTGGGCAGGAGTCTTCATGGCTGGGACTCAACCCGGCCAAAATTCTACAGCCGCTGCTGCAATTACGTCCGAGATAGGAGCGGCCGGGGCAGGAGGCCCTGTGCGCCCGCCGGCTCAAGTGCTGATAGACCTCAGGGATAAGCTTATGGCCCTGTTAACCGCCACGGTTATTCCTACAAATAAAGATGAGCATGACACAGAGGTGGCGCGGGTACGCGAGGAAATAGCTCAGGCCAAGAGACCTTAGCAGCTGAGGATACCAGGTAAGCCACGGAACGGGCGGCTTTGGATGCACGGGCGCAACAGCTCCAGTCAGAAGCTTTCCAGCTTACCATGAGCGTGAAAGCATCTAATGAGGTGATGAGAAGGAGGCACCAGAAAACTCAATCCCGTTTGCCTCCGAGTTACGACCCTCGGGTTCTTTTTGCTACACCCGGAGCCGGCCCAAGTAACCGGCCAGATGAAAATCAGTTTATGACAGCCGGAACAGGAGGACCGAATCAGCCTCGGGAGATGGTACCTCCTCATGGGAACATGGCGCCGCCTCGTTACGTACCGATACCGCCGGGTCACTTTTCCAACCCCATGGAGAACTTAATCGCAGCATCAGCGCGTCTGCCAGCTTTCCCAGTGGATGGTGATGATCCAACAGGGGTGGAGACCCGGAGTATCAGGGAACTTGTCCAGATGGCCCTGGCTCAGCAAGAGACTTATTCTTATAGTCGGGACAGGATTCACTCAACTCCTCCGCCTTGGTTAGCACCACCTCGTCAAAACCGGAGTCCAAGTTACAGCAGGCACATGGAGTCAGAAGCTTTGTCGAGCAACGCCCAGCGCCGGAACCAGCCCAGTGGCTATAACCTGGTACAAGATCGGGTACGTCAGGAGAACGAGCGGGCGGCTCAGCTAGCAGCTCAACAGACGGCTCATCAAGATTTCCCAGAGTATCTGATAGCTTCCGTTGAGATGGGAGTGGCCACCAGAACCGGCGGTGTTCCTTGTTTGGTGCTGGCTCTGCGTAATGTACGCCTTCCCAAGGACTTCAAGGGACCTCAAAAGGTGCCGAATTACACGGCCGACTTACATGCTGGAGCGTGGATCGAGAGCTATGAGATGGCCATGGAGCTGTTGGAGGTCAGCGATGCAGCAATGGCTAAGTACTTCACAATGATATTAGATGGAATGGCCTGGTCCTGGTTAAAGGGTTTGCCCCCCAATTCCATTGATTCATGGGCAAAGCTAAAAGCCCGCTTCATCCAGAACTTCAAGGACACTTGCAAGCAATCCATGTCGATTGTGGATTTGACAAATTGTAAGTAGGAGGAGGGTGAGTCCACGACTCACTGGGTACGCCGGGTTAAGGAGATAATACATTCATCTGAGAAGATGGATGCTGGCTCTGCAGTCCTTATGTTGGAAAAGAATTGTCGCTTTGAGCCGCTGAGACAGAAGCTGGGGCGCCTTAAGCGTGATTGCAACGATATGGGTATGTTGATGGCCGCTTTAGTCAAATACGCCGACTCTGATAGTACCAAGGACCTCGCGTCTGATGAGGAAAAGACAGGGGAGGGAAAGAAGAACGACAAGGGAAAGGGACAGCAGCATAACCCGACGAATCAAGGGGGCAACAAGTGTAAGGCCGAGGGTAACCCGGAGTTTGTAGCCAATGCCAATGCATAGGATAACAATAAGAGACGTAAGGGCAAGCCGCCCCGATATGGCGGGTCAGGCCCATCTCTTGAGCAGCTACTCAATGAGCCGTGCCCGAAACACGGCACCCGGGAACGACCCGCCACCCACTTATGGAAAGATTGTGCAATCATGAAGGCTTTTAAGAATTCTAACACATTTGATGGCAATCATGGGTCGGGCGGCGGCTCAGGAGCTGGCGGTTTTCATGGCCCGGGTGGTGACTCAAGTTCCGTCTTTCAGGGACATCAGGGCGGTCATAATCAGCAGCAATCTGGTCAAGGGGAACAACAACAGCAGCAATCGGGTTATCAAAGCTATCCGAAGCAGCTGAATAGTGGGCAGTATCATGTGTTTACCGCTAGCTTGTGCAAACGTGACCAGAAGGTTCATAAGAGGGCTGTAAATTCTATTGAGCCGGCGGTTCCCTGTTATTTGAGGTGGTCAGAACAGCCCATTGTGTGGAGCAGGGAAGAGCACCCCATCCGGTTTGATAATCCTGGTCAGTTAGCCTTGGTGGTAGCACCTCAGGTTGGTGGCTATAAATTCACTAAGGTACTCATGGACGGGGGTAGCAGCATCAATATCCTCTATTGTGAGACCTTCCAATGCATGGGGTTAACTGATAAGAATTTGAAGACATCCAACACTGTTTTTCATGGAGTGGTCCCTGGCAAGTCGGCGTACCCAGTTGGCAAGATTGAACTGGAAGTGGCTTTTGGAGATGAGTATGACTCCAGAGCTGAAAACTAACCTTTGAGGTGGTCAAAATCAGGAGTCCATATCATGCTCTGTTTGGACGGCCGGCTTATGCCAAGTTCATGGCATGGCCGTGCTATTTTTACCTGCATCTTAAGATGCCGGGTCACAAAGGTACCATCACCATGCATGGAAGTCGGAAGGTAGCCCTGGAATGTGAGGAGGGCGACGCGGCTTATGCTGAGTCTGTTTGTGCAGCGGAGGAACTGAAGTTTTATCAAAATAATGTTGACCCGACAGATATGACCTCTCTAAAAAAGTCAACCACCGAGCATGACCCAGAGATGAAGTTTAAGTCGGCTGCTGAAACCAAGCTTGTGGATTTCAATCCGGGTGATTGATCTAAACAGTTCAGCATCAGTGCCAATTTGGATCCTAAATAGGAAAGCGCGCTCATCGAGTTCATCTGTGAGAACCAGGACATCTTTGCATGGAAACCTTCTGACATGCCAGGTGTACCGAGAGAACTTGTTGAGCACACTCTCAATATTGATCCGAAGTATAAGCCGGTCAGGCAGTTTCTTCGACGAATCAACGAAGAGAGGCGACAAGCTATTGGAGAGGAAGTTGCCCGGCTCTTAGCCACTAGGTTTATTGTTGAAGTTTTTCACCTGGAGTGGTTGGCTAACCCGGTGCTCGTGCTCAAGAAGAACGGCACCTGGCGGATGTGTGTGGATTACACGGACTTAAATAAGGCTTGTCCGGCTGATCCCTTTGCTCTCCCCCGTATTGGTCAAATCATTGATGCTACGGCGGGTTGTGAGCGTTTAAGCTTTTTGGATGCTTACTCTGGTTATCATCAGATCAAGATGGCAGTTAAGGACCAGGAGAAGACGGCTTTCATCAGTCCGTTTGGAGCCTTCTGTTATGTATCTATGCCGTTTGGGCTCAAGAGTGCTCAGGCGACTTATCAGCGATGTGTACAGAACTGTCTCCCCGATCAAATTGGGTGCAATGCTCATGCTTATGTGGATGATATCGTGGTGAAGTCCATAGGGAAGGAAACCTTGATATCTGACCTGAAGGAGACCTTTGATAATCTTCGGGTTTATAAAATGATGCTTAACCCGGAAAAGTGTGTATTTGGTGTACCTGCAGGCAAGCTCTTGGGTTTCTTGGTTTCAAACATAGGCATTGAAGCTAATCCGAAGAAGATCAAGGCAATTACCTCTCTGGCTAAACCGGCGTGCATCAATGATGTTCAGCGACTGGTGGGTCATGTTGCTGCTTTAAGCCGGTTCATAAGCCGGTTAGGTGAGAAGGCCCTACCGCTGTATCAGATGATGAAGAAAACAGACACCTTTGTCTGGAGTGATGCTGCTAACACTGCCTTTGAAGATTTAAAGAGACAGTTGTCTGAGCCACCGGTCCTTGTGGCTCCCATTGATAGAGAGCCGCTGCTGTTATATGTGGCTGCTAACTCACGAGCCGTCAGTGTCGCCATCATGGTGGAGCGTAAGGAGGCAGGTAAGGAGCATCCGGTTCAACGACCGGTTTACTACGTCAGTGAGGTGCTCATTGAGTCTAAACAAAGATATCCACATTGGCCGAAACTTGTTTATGGTGTGTTCATGGCAAACCGGAAGCTGAAGTAGTACTTCCAAAGTCATCCTATAATGGTGGTAAGTTCCGCCCCTTTGGGAGACATCATTCAGAACAGGGAGGCCACAGGACGAATCGCCAAGTGGGCTATTGAGCTTGGGCCCTATGGTTTGAAGTATATGCCCCGTACTGCTATTAAATCTCAAGCCTTGGTGGACTTTAGCAATGATTGGACAGAGTTGCAGGCACCTAAGGAGAAGCCAGATAATACATATTGGACTATTCACTTGGATGGGTCCAGGCAGTTAGAAGGCTCAGGGGCTAGAGTTGTTTTAACTTCCCCTCGAGGTGACAAATTTCGTTATGTGCTCCGGCTCATGTTTCCCTGTATTAACAATGCAGCTGAGTACGAGGCCTTGCTCCATGGTCTCTGGATGGCCAAAGAGATGAATTTGAGCCGGGTAAGGTGCTTGGGCGACTCAGATCTCGTGGCTCAACAGGTGTCAGGCAAGTGGGACTCTAAGGATCCCCTTATGGCGGCTTACCATCGTGAAGTAGATGCTGTGGCTAGGCACTTCAAAGGGTATCAAGTGGAGCACATTGATCGAAGGAAGAATGAGGCGGCTGATGCGTTAAGCTGGTTGGGATCTCAGCGTAAGCCGGTGCCGCCTAACACCTTTCTTGAGGTTTTGCATAATCCTTCTATCAAGGTACCTACAGAGGAAGAACTAGAAGTGCCAGACCCGGAGGCACAGTTGGTGGCCGCGCTTCATGTCATCCCGGATTGGACATTGCCATACTTGGCTTATATGACCCGGGGAGAGTTGCCTGAGGATGAGACCTTGGTGAGACAAATCGTTAGGCAGTCCAAATCCATGACAATTGTTAATGGCGAGTTACATCACCTCAGTGTCACAGGGGCATTCCAGCGTTGTGTGTCGCCTGCGGAGGGTCAAGAGACACTTCGAGAGATCCATGAAGGAGATTGTGGTCATCATGCCAGCTCAAAATCTCTTGTGGCCAAGGCTTTCCCTCATGGTTTTTATTGGCTGACGGCTCATGCTGATACAGAGGATCTTGTCAGCAAATGTGACGGATGTCAAAAATTCTCACGACGAGCTCATGTGCCGGCTCAAGAGTTGAGGATGATTCCAATTACTTGGCCATTTGCAGTCTGGGGGCTTGACATGGTGGGACCTTTCAAGAGGTCTAAGGATAAAAAGACACACCTCCTGGTGGCAGTGGATAAATTCACAAAGTGGGTTGAGGCAGAGCCGGTCAGTAAGTGTGATGCAGCCACAGCGGTCCAGTTCATATAAAATGTGATCTTTCATTTTGGTTTTCCACACAGCATCATAACTGATAATGGCACTAATCTCTCCAAGGGTGGCATGGAAGAGTTCTGTCAACGAGAACATATCTGGCTTGACGTTTCGGCTGTTGCTCATCCTCAATCCAACGGTCAAGTAGAAAGAGCTAATCAGGAGATCCTGTGCTGTGGAGCATCAACACTACGCCTAACAGATCCACGGGTTATACACCTTTCTTCATGGTCTATGGAGCAGAGGCAGTCCTGCCAAGTGACATCCAGCATGATTTACCCCGTGTGGTGGCTTACGTTGGGGCTGATAATGAAAAAGCTCGTCAGGAGGCACTTGACTTGTTGGATGAGGAGCGAGACTTCGTAATAGCCCTCTCAGCGATTTACCGGCAAGACCTTCGTCGCTATCACAGCCGCCGGGTCAGAAGCAGAACCTTTCAGGAAGGCGATTTAGTGCTTCGGCTCATCCATGATTAGTGTGATATGCACAAGCTATCCCCTCCTTGGTAAGGACCCTGTGTGGTCAGCAAGAATCTGAACAACGGGTCATAGTACCTCATTGATATTCGAGAGCACAAAGACTCACGTAAGTCGGAGGAGGAGACCCGCCGGCCGTGGAATATAGCCCATCTTCGGCCTTATTATACTTAAACCACCGGCTCTCAAGATGTATATATTTTGATGATGTATATATTATATAAAGCAATAAAGCAGGACCTCTGTCCTTTTTTACCCTCAAAAGTCTATATGTATTTTTTATCAGATGGTGGAAACAACCAACAGGGAGCAGATCATATCTGAATCCGGCTCTTCCTTTGGTCCGGCTTATAATCATATCTGAATCTAGCCATGATCACTTGGGGGCTTCCTGTTCAAACATATGTCGTATTCGAACCAAAGAGAACATAGTTGTCGATACCCACTTGATTGGCATACTGCCAAACCCACTTGGGGGCTTCTTGATCATATTTGAATCATAGCTTACCCCCTTTGGGTCTGACGTGGATCGTATTCGAATCAGCGTCATTAATAACTTTTATGGTCACTTGGGGGCTTCCTGTTCAAACATAGGTCGTATTCGAACCAAAGAGAACATAACTGTCGATACCCACTTGATTGGCATCGCCAAAGCCACTGGGGGATATATGATCGTATCCGAATCTTAGCTTAACCCCTTTGGAACGGTTTACTGATCGTATTCGAATCAGAAGCCTTTGAATGTTGTTATTATCCATTATACTTCATAAGTTTAAATTACTTGGCCATCTTGAGACCTTCTTGAAAGCACTATGAGATGGTTTTTTTTATTCCGACTTAATATTGATCACCCCAGGTTATTAAAGTGCCAGGTGAACATTATATGTTCCAGCCTTCAGGAGTTGAATTTACCAGCATGATGTAGGTCATATAAATAGGCGAGATCATCAAAAGAATCGCAGGGAAATTTTTGCTTGTTTTACAGGCAGGATAAGGCAAGCAAATTTGACATCAAGGAAATAAAAGATCAATATAAGCTGGAAGTATATATAGCGACGGTGGCTTACGAAAGTATTAAGCGCCATAAACATGCGCAAAGGCATGACAAAATTGAAGAGGTTTTTTCTACCCTATTACAAGACTCCCCGAGTCTGAATAATGAAGCATTGTTTTGCAAAGTCATAAACGCCTGGCGTTTCACTCTTTTGGCGGGCTTGAATGCTCTGGGTTATCCTTCTCCGCTTCTCCACCAGCTGCTTTGTCCTGGAAAGTTGACGAGGCCCAGTCAATGCCGCTCAAGGCTTCAAATTCGGCTTCATCATCTATTAAACCGGCTGGGTCCACTTGAGGGGCAAAGGTATGCTTACGAGTTGGAGGATCGGGCTGACTTCATCAAAGGGAGGTGTTGGGATTCTCCGATTCTCGTTGTCATAACCCGGCTGATACTTGGTAAGATCAGTATCATTCCCAATAAGAGTGGCCACGGGGCGTATAACTTTGACACAGGCAGTGAAGTCATGTCCATCAAATACGGTCCCATCTTCTTTAAGACTGGGGTATCCAAGAGCGAGGTCGGCCGGGTCTAGTTCCGGAATCCAGGCTTTCGACAGCTCAACGCAGCTACGGCCCCGGCTCTTGCGGATGCCCGCCTTAGGTCTTGGATCCGTTGAGGTAGTGAAGCAAGCCGTTTCAATACGTCTTGGAGGAGGTGAGGAACGTCATCTGATAAAGCTACAACGGCCAGAGCACGTTGTGACCCGGTGTAGAGCTGCTCCACAAGAGTATAAACCGCCTTCAGCTTGATCAACATGTTCTGCTTGAGGTTTGTGCTCCTAGGGCCTGCATTATTAAACATAAGGTGAGATGGAGCTGACAATTGAAGTAATCATTGAAAGGAGGTTTGCAAGGTTTAAAGTCTATATGAATAACTTACCAAAGATTGCTGAGATCATTTGAGATATCTGGCATTTTAAGCCAGACAACTCCGTTGTTGTTTCTGCAAGTAATGCCTCTGTCGTCTCAGCCCGGGTCACCAGAGAAGCCTTTTCATCAGCCCAGATTTTCTTCTCTGCCTCAAAATTCTTCTTCAGCTTCTCTTGTTCAGAGACGCTGAATTCAAATTTGGAGTTGGCCTTTTGAATTTCAAGTTCTTGAGCGGCTAGGCGACTCTTCAGGTCAGCCATCTCCGACTCAAATTGACTTATGGTGGCCTGCATTAATACCGGGTTATAATCAGAATCATGGTAAGATAGCAGTAAGTCCCAAGCACTTTGCAAGCAAACATACTTGACACTTGGGGGCTAATGTGTGCTGAAGAATTTTAACTTACAATGCCGACTCATGAAAATTAAGTCTCAAGTACTTTGCAAGCAAAGATGCTTGACACTTGGGGGCTAATGTGTATTGCAAGTTTTAAGTATCATGTCACAACCAGGTTAAATATCTTCTTTCAAATACCGGATAAATCAGTGCTAAGCAGTTTTCTAAGTCTACATCATATTTATTCATAAGCAATAGACTTGGGGGTTGATACAGTAAGTATGATTCGGAAAAGTAGCATAAGTCATACCTCAGATTTTTGTTGTATTTGCTTCACCATACCAATCTCCAGGTCACGGTTGCTATGTACTTGATTGAGATAGCTAGAGACTATATCTCCAATACTCAAATGAGTATAGTCAGCAATATCTAGCTTGGCCTTTTGACGTTCCAGAATTTCCTCCTTAGCAGAGCACTTGGCAAGGATAGTGGGTCGCCCTGGGTCAACAAAGTGAGTCTTCAGAATCTCAACGTCCGGATCAGTTGTCTTGGCCGGGCTAGGAGCTTCTGGGTTATCAGAGCTGTTGAGAGTGTCTTCGGCGGGCAGATCAGAGGTTGGTGCTGGAATGTCATAGACTGGTTCAGGCGGCAGCTAATGGGTAGAACTATCAGGAGTAGTCGTGGCAAGCTCCGGTTCAGTCATGACCGGGTCTCGCGACGGCTTACTCTTTTTTGCCCTCTTACTGGGCTTCACTTGCACGCTGTGGACAAAGGCAAAAGGATGAGTACAAAATCATGGGTAAGGTAAAGCATAAAGGTAAACAAAAATAAGTTACCCGGGGGCAGTTTTGAAAGCCGGCATGTTAGATTGCATAGACTCGCCAGAGGAAGGAGAGGTATCCTAATAATTGGAGTCAGATGAATTGAGAGGTTGGTGAAAGTAACCCGCCAAAGGAAAAACAGAATGTAAATTGGAGATAACCTCAGTCCGACGCTTCCTGGTTATGATAGGTAAGCCGGAGGAAAGCTCTACATCTTTGCTGTTCCGGGTCTGCCTCCGTCTTTCAAACTGTTGTTGCTTCAAAAGAAATTGAGGATCTTGATAAGCAAGAGGATGTGAAAATCTTACTTTCCGGGTCACCCTTTGGATTTTTTGCTTTGGCAAAGGCTTTGAGTCGGAGGAAATTATAGTTACCTCTTCGTCAATCGCTTGGCTGTTCCCCGTATCCTCCTAAAAGGATAGAATGTCAGTAAAATAATGACAAAAGAGTCAGGAGAGTTAAGGGTTACATCTTCTTCATCATCAGAAGTGTCATCCAATTTGAGTAAATCCGAAGCACTTGGTTTTTTCTTCCTTGAAGTTCCTGTTTTGGCGGGTTTTCTTTCAGCTCTTCTTGCTGCTCTGGCTTGTTTGGCCGCCTCATGGTCATATTTGACCTTCCAGAAGTTGTCATCGGCCTGTGAAAAATGATAAGGGGTTATAAGTAAAAGCAAGAGGTAATACAGTAAAAAGTATTTATTAAGGTGGGTGACTCACAGCAGGGGCCGGGTTCTCCTTGCAGAAGGGAAGTAAGCCAAAGGCGTTACTAATCACTGTGCCTTCTTTCAACAATGATTGGATCATGGCCTCCACCACATCTTCTGGTAAGTCATCGGGGCTATGACGCAGAGGGTCATCTTTCTCGCCGGAGTAAGTGCACATTAAGCCGGGGCGGCGGCTTAACGGAAGCACTCGCCAAGTAATCCAGACTCGGACCAGGTCAATACCGTCTAAGCCATTTCTCAAAAGAGCTTTAATTTTTCTAATAGTGGTTGAAAGTGGCAGATGTTCAACAGTAATCAGTTTATTCGACAGCGGGTGGTTGGACTCAAGGCGCAAGGCGCGGAAGCCGGGCAGAGGATTTTCTTCAGCCGGAGAAGTGTCTTGGCAATAAAACCACGTTTGATTCCAATCCTTTGGGTGACTCGGCAATTCAGCATAAGGAAAGAGGCAGTCTCTCCGCCGCTGAATCGAGATGCCACCAAGTTCAAGACTGGGCCCGTTGGCACGTTCATTCTGCTAGTTTAAATAGAACAGCTATTTGAATAAAAGTATACTAGGCTCTTCTCCAAGGTACACCTCGCAGAAGACTTGGAAGTTGCAAATGTTTGACGCGGAATTGGGCCCAATGTCTTGAGGTCTAAGGTCAAAGAAATGCAAAACATCCCTGAAGAATTTTGAACCGGGTGGAGCGAAGCCCCGGTTCATGTGATTAGTGAACATGATTACCTCCCCTTTTTGGGTTGAGGCTTCTCCTCTGACGGGTTAGGATCACGATAAGACATGACCTCCTTCGTCTTGGGCAGATGGCCGGATTTCACAAAATCAGACAAAATGCTCTCTATAACAGTGGATTTGACCCAGTTGCAGGTCAAGGGAGCTTTAGGAGCCTTGGGTGCCATTACGTAAATTGAAGCCTATGACAAAATAAGAGGTTCCGGTTCAAATTTAACCCGGAGGAAAACATTTTAAGTTTAAACAAGATGGTGACTTAGAAGGGGCCTAACGACATATGGCTGACTATATCTGGTTGCCTAAACCGCTATGGGAATAAGTAACAATTAAAAGATATTTTAAGTTGCCAGGACATGGCAAGGCTGTCAATTAACGTTGTCTATTTTAAACCGGCAATAAGGGCCACTAGAGTTAAATGGGCTTAACAGAAACAGGTTTCGCAGTTGGTGGATATTATTCTGGATCAAACAGGTGCATAGAAAGAAAAAAATTGTCTAGACCTAAAACTAGTACAACTAAGTTCATTAGTGCTGAACAAGGCCTGTGTGTGATGGAAAGGGGACCTGTTTGCATTCAAAATGCGTGTGAAACAGCTACCGCATTAGTTTTACACTATCTTAAAGATCAAGAAACAGCGGTGGTGATGAAGTCTATGAAGGGTTCCTGACGAACAACGAAGAACACTGAAGAACTCGAAGGTCCTAATGCGGATCTGAGGAACAAGGAGGACACTTACAGATGCAGAGTTGCTGCGGAGGTCCGTCGTGATTTTCTGGTCAAGTCAGGTCGATGCAGTGGCCTAAGTTGGTGAAGACGAGGAGATCTGCGATGACAGCGGCGGCAAAGCTCGAGTCGCAGAGAGAGAGAGCAAGAGGAAGAAGACGAATGACTGAGGAAGGTCTAGGTCAAGCTTATTTATAGGGAAGGGCCGACCGGGATGGTGCGAGAAACAAGGAGACTAAACATCATTATTCGGCGGCCCCGACGCCTCGGTTTTCGAAGCGGTCAATAAAAGCAAAGATCCGTTGGAAGATATGGCAGAGTAAAAAATGAATTTAAGTAAAGATGACGTCACGACGGGCTAACACGGATCCAGAAGATGATGTCATGGAGGGTTAAAAACCTTTACACAGGCAGAAGGCTGAAGGTTTATTTTTTAAGGTATGTTAAGATTGACATGAAGATGGCGGTTCAAATCAATCTGGGGCCTAATGTTGGGGATATAACTATTTGTGTAAGCCGGCCAGAAGGGGCCAGGTTACGCAAAGAAGACTCATCAGAAAGAAGCCCAAGACCAAGCATGAAGATGGCGGTTCCATAAAGGGCCTAAAGCCCACCATCGACTGGAGGCCCGTTGTAGTAAACTGCCACAATGGCATGACTTGTATTGTAAGGTAGATTTAACTAGTCACCGAGCCAGACACTGTTTATGAGCCGCCCGGGTCTCTGTAAGCCGCAGGGCGCCAACCCGTGTATATAAGGGGGCGACCCGCTGGCAGCTAAGGGGAAGAACAACTCGTCGAGAACCGGGCATAGCGTATCTCGGTCCCTGGTCATTGAAACATCAAGCAATACCAACCCAACTAGACGTAGGCCTTACCTTCATCTTAAGGGGCCGAATTAGTATAAACCTCCTGTGTCTTTTATCCCAATTAACCCCTTCAAGTTTCGTAGTTGTGATGGCTCCGCGATTAAGTCCTTTCACTAGGACATCTGACGTGACAATTCCACGACATATATGATCCTTCACTTCGCTTGGTGATGAGTGCATGTGTTCAATTATTATCATTTTGAGCGCTCCACCAAGATGTATGTGACATGGAAGAGTGACTCATGATCCTAACTCTTTGTGCATTTGCAACCCAAAGCAAATTTTAAATAATTCACATCAAACTGCTTAAATGAAAAATGGCAACCCCATTTTGATCTTAAACAATGAGTATGACCTATGATCAAGTGCCTTAGCTTGACTCCTAAGTCAATATACTCTAACATAGGTGACTCTGTCGCCGACCAATTCTAGATGGAGTTCTCTAGTGTTTCTCTGTGCTCTTGCATTTGTCTCATGCATGTTTGTTTCACCTTTCAAAAAAAACTTCATCTAGATTTCTTTCTTTTTTCTCTGTTTTGTTCTGCATTCCCTGCATCCAGTTCATTGCAAATCCTTCAGTTAATTCCTTGCATATCTTTGTGAGATCTTAATTGCCTAGTGAGCTGAGATGACAATTGTTCTCTCTCTCTCTCTCTCTCTCTCTGTTGAACTCGGACACACCGGTTTGCCTCTTTCTGTCAAACCGAATAACCTCGGTGCCACCGAAGAAAACAACTCGGTATTACCGATGCTGAGGAGACACTTTCCATTTGCATCGTGCATTTTTCTTCCAGCTCCACTCGATGATTCTTATCCTCTACCACCATCTTATATCACATGTTGCTTTGTACTGTGACTCAAGGGCTAAACCTTCTTGACTCATAATCTAGAAGAGCTCTTCTTGGAAATTGATGTCAAAGGGGGAGGGAGAGATCACATCAAAGCTTACTCACATCAAAGGGAAAGAGAGACCCTATGGGAGAGAGAGATTTCTTATTCCTCCCAGATGCTTGGTATTAAAAAGAGGAGAGAAGTCACATGTCTCCAAGAGGGGAAAGACATGTTAGTATCTGTTATCATTAGTTGTCTTGTTCTAATTTTCTTTTCCCTACCTTCTCCCAGTATCCCATATAAGATTCAGGGGGAGAAAGGCATCTAAGGGAAGGAAATCTTCAAATTGATTGCATATCTTTCTGGGGACATGTCTGTATCCAATAGAGTACCTAGTACTCACTCTCTACATGTCATCCCAATCTTGGTACTCTTGTGGTTTGTTGTTCTTGCTCTGTTTAGAAGATGTTTCTGTGTTATCTAACCTTGTTTACTCAGGTTCATCTCTTTAAAAGCCAGCTCAAGAGCACAATGTAAGTATATGCATCACACTCATGTGCATGATGATCTCTTGTTGATGTACATATTGTTTGCAAGAAGGACTCATGAACATGAAGGTACATTCCCTATATTTTCACATCATTTGCTCTGATGCATACAGCCAAGATACATGTAACTCATTGCTTGATCTGACATGCTTATGCATTCACATGCATCTATATTCCACATTTACATGATTGCATACATGTAGGGGGAGCCTATGCATGTTACATGTCTTTCCAAAGCTTTACTTGTTATGTTTCATATCTTTATCTAAAGCTTTGATGTATGTTGTCATCAATTACCAAAAAGGGGGAGATTGAAAGCACAAGTCCTCCCTAGGTTATTTTGGTAATTAATGTCAACATATCTCTTGTTGGACTAATACTTTTATCTATTATATTTCAGAAGAGTTCAACAGTGGAGTGGCATGGACTAGAGGATGTGGAACCCCTTTAAGATGCTAAGGACAGAAGATTGGCAAAAGCTCAAAGCTCAAGACTCTACATTTCTATTTTAGTGATCCAAGATCACATTGAGTCCATAGGAAAGCCAATACTATTAAAAGGGGATGAGGTGTTGCTTAATGGCTTACTTTCTCAAAATGCTTAGTGATATGCTCCAAAGCCCTCAACCACTTTCTCATTCCACATATGTCCTAAACCAAAAGTCAAACTCAGCCCCACCGATTTGATCTATCCAGCGCCACCGAGTTCACTTGACATAGCCACTACAAGAAACCCTAATCAGTTCGGTCTCACCGGTGGGATCTCGGTCTCACCGAGATGGGATTGCAAACTCTTTGTTTCCCTTCGTAACCTTTTGGTCTAACCGAAGTGAGCGATCGGTCCCACCGAGTTCGCAATGCAAACACTTTGTTTCCTTTTCATAACATTTCGGTCTCACTGAAATGAGCGAATCGGTCCCACCGAGTTTGCCTGACTAACTCTCTGTTTGCCTGTTACAGAAATCGGTCCCATCGAGTTTATGTGATCGGTCTCACTGAGATTACGTTATGCCCTAACCCTAGCACATCAGTCCCACCGAGTTAATCATGTCGGTCCCACTGAAAACCTTAACGTTCACATTTTGAACTAAATCGGTCTGACCGAGTTACACTATTCGGTCCCACCGAGTTTGGTAAATCATGTTTAACGGCTAGATTTTGTGTGGAGGCTATATATACCCCTCCACCCACTCTTCATTCATGGAGAGAGCCATCAGAATGTGCCTACACTTCCAACATACATTTTCTGAGAGAACCACCTACTCATGTGTTGATACCAAGATATTCCAATCCAACCACAAGAATCTTGATCTCTAGCCTTCCCCAAGTTGCTTTCCACTCAAATCATATTTCCACCAGATCTAAATCTGTGAGAGATAGTTGAGTGTTGGGGAGACTATCATTTGAAGCACAAGAGCAAGGAGTTCATCATCAACACACCATCTATTACCTTTTGGAGCGTGGTGTCTCCTAAATTGGTTAGGTGTCACTTGGGAGCCTCCATCAAGATTGTGGAGTTGAACCAAGGAGTTTGTACGGGCAATGAGATCGCCTACTTCGTGAAGATCTACACTAGTGAGGCAAGTCCTTCGTGGGAGATGGCCATGGTGGCATAGACAAGGTTGCTTCTTCGTGGACCCTTCGTGGGTGGAGCCCTTCGTGGACTCGCGCAGCCATTACCCTTCATGGGTTGAAGTCTCCACCAACATGGATGTACGATAGCACCACCTATCGGAACCACACCAAAAATCTCCGTGTCTCCAATTGTGTTTGCACACTCCAATCCCATCCCTTTACTTTCTTGCAAATTGCATGCTTTACTTTCCGCTGCTCATATACTCTTGTCATGCTTGCTTGGAATGTATTGTGAATGATTAAACTTGTGCTAAAACTCCACCTTAACGTCAAGAACTTAAAAACTGCCACTTTTCTTTGTTGAGGGTCAAATCACCCCCCCTCTAGACGCCTCTTCTCAATCCTTTCACTGCCGCGCGGGGTGCTGCCCAGAAGACGGCAGCGGTGACGATGAGCTTGGCCTTGACAAAGGCCGCGACGGCGATGAGGGTGAGCTAGCCCTTCGCAAGGGTCTTGCTTCCTTCAGTAGCGGCGGCTCCTCCTCAGGCGAGAGCACCAGCAGCAGCGGCTACGACCAACCACCACGTCGCCGAGCTCTCATCGGGGAAGGCGATGGGTCGTCTTGTCGCCGCACTTCGGTGAAGTGGGAGGAGGGCTCAGACTGATTCTGACGCTGCCAGAACCTGGCTTTAGGAGCTACTGCGGTCGTGCGAGCCACTTTTGTTTAACCTTTCCTTTCTCCTGTATTTGAAAAAAGTAGAGGGCCACGCTGGGGTGTGTAACGAACTATGGCACTTGTGCCACTATGCTATGCTTATTATCTTGATGGTATGTCGTGATATCTATGTTCCGAGTAGGTGCGGTTAGGGTTACTTAGATCGATATGCTTGTGACAACTTCCCACCTCGCGAGGGCGCGCCCTTCGGTCTCCGGCGGAGCTCCGCTCCTGATGATTCGGGAGCCGTCGGCCTCAGGAGATGTTGTAGAGCTGTAGAGTTGTTAGAGATCTTGATGGGGCACCTCGTTCTTCCTTGTGCGAGCCCCTGGACGTGGGTTAGTTCTGGCTCGGTGCACCGCATCGCACTGCCCGGGGGGCACAGACTTAAGAGGGTGCACATGTCCACGAGCTCAACCGAGGGCGTCTTGCGAGGATTAAAGAAGTCGAGGCTTCGGTGAGGTGTGTTTGCCGTGCGGGTGTCGGGTGTGGGGTTCCGGCAAAACCCTTAAGGTTCAAACTCTGGGGTGCGTGCGAAGAGGTGTTCTTGTGGTGTATTGCTCGAGAAGGATTCTCTGAGCTCTCGATGAGATGATCTCTCCATGAGATGATAACTCGATCCCCTCTACTGTTGTGGCTAGCCCTATTTATAGAGGTTGTGGTCCTCTTCCCAAATATTGAGCGGGAAGGGCGCCAACAACGACCATTTTGAAGGCGAACATCTAGTACAAGTTATCCTGACAAAAATTGGTCTTCGGCTGCCAAAGGCACTGGCGATGACGCTGTCTTGGGCTCCAAAGTGACCTCTGTCCTGCCGCTCTGCTGGTCTTGGTCTCTTTGCACCAAAATGGTATCCTTTGACTGATGCCTCGGTACTCCGTGCCTGTGCTTGCCCCCTTGATACGTCTCCAACGTATCTATAATTTTTGATTGTTCCATCCTATTATATTACCTGTTTTGGATGTTTATGGGCTTTATTTTATACATTATTATCATTTTTGGGAATAACCTACTAACCGGAGGCCCAACCCGTATTGCTGTTTTTTTGTCTATTTCAGTATTTCGAAGGAAAGGAATATCAAACGGAGTCCAAACGGAATAAAACCTTCGGAAGCGTGATTTTTGGAACGAACGTGATCCAAAGGACTTGGAGTGCAAGTCAAGAAGCAGTCGAGGCGGCCACGAGAGGGTAGGGCACGCCCCCCCCCCCTCGATAGGGCGTGCCCCCTGTCTCGTGGGCCCCTCGGGCGGCCACCGACGTACTTCTTCCTCCTACATAAGCCTACATACCCCAAAAACATGCAGGGAGCAACCGAAACACAATTTTCACCGCCTTAACCTTCTGTATCCGCGAGATCCCATCTTGGAGCCGTCGTCGGCGTTCTCCCGGAGGGGGATTCCACCATGGAGGGCTTCTACATCAACACCATAGCCCTTCTGATGAGTTGTGAGTAGTTTACCACAGACCTTCAGGTCCATTGTTATTAGCTAGTTGGCTTCTTCTCTCTTTTTGGATCTCAATACAATGTTCTCCCCCTCTCTTGTGGAGATCTATTTGATTTAATCTCTTTTTGCGGTGTGTTTGTCGAGATCCGATGAATTGTGGGTTTATGATCAAGTTTATCTGTGGATAATAATTGAATCTTCTCTGATTTTTTTATATGATTGAGTTATCTTTGCAAGTCTCTTCGAATTATCGGTTTGGTTTGGCCTACTAGATTGATCTTTCTTGCCATGGGAGAAGTGCTTAGCTTTGAGTTCAATCTTGCGGTGTTCTTACCCAGTGATAGAAAGGGTTGCAAGACACGTATTGTATTGTTGCCATCGGGGATAAAAAGATGGGGTTTATATCATATTGCTTGAGTTTATCCCTCTACGTCATGTCATCTTGCTTAATGCGTTACTCTGTTCTTATGAACTTAATACTCTAGATGCATGCAGGATAGCGGTCGATGTGTGGAGTAATAGTAGTAGATGCAGGCAGGAGTCGGTCTACTTGTTGCGGACGTGACGCCTATATACATGATCATGGCTAGATAAACTCATAATTATTCGCTTTTCTATCAATTGCTCGACAGTAATTTGTTCACCCACCGAAATACTTATGCTATCTCGAAAGAAGCCTCTAGTGAAACCTATGGCCCCCGGGTCTATCTCTTATCATATTTGCTTCTAGTCTATTTTTATTTGCATCTTTACTTTTTGCATCTATATTATAAAATACCAAAAATATATTTATCTTATCATATTATCTCTATCAGATCTCACTTTCGTAAGTGGCCGTGAAGGGATTGACAACCCCCTTGTCGCGTTGGTTGCGAGCTCTTTGTTTGTTTGTGTAGGTTCGTGGGACTTGTTGAGAAGCCTCCTACTGGATTGATACCTTGGTTCTCAAAAACTGAGGGAAATACTTACGCTATTGTGCTGCATCACCCTTTCCTCTTCAAGGAAAACCGACGCAGCTCAAGATGTAGCAAGAAGGATTTCTGGCGCCGTTGCCGGGGAGGTCTTCGCTCAAGTCAAGACATACCAAGTACCCATCACAAACTCATCTCCCTCGCATTTACATTATTTGCCATTTGCCTCTCGTTTTCCTCTCCCCCCAATTCATCCTTGCTGTTTTATTTGCCCTCTCTTTCCCAATCTTCTTCTTCTCTCTTTTCGCTTGCCCTTTTTTTGTTTGCTTGTGTGTCGGATTACTTGTTGCCATGGCGCAAGATAAAAATTGTGTGATTTCTCGAATACCAATAATAACGATTTCCTTGGTACTCCAATTGCTCCTCTTAATGATGTTGAGTCTTGTGAAATCAATACTGCTTTGCTGAATCTTGTTATGAAAGATCAATTCGCCGGCCTTCCTAGTGAAGATGCCGCTACTCATCTAAACAACTTTGTTGATTTGTGTGATATGTAAATGAAGAAAGATACGGATAACAATATTGTTAAATTGAAGTTATTTCCATTTTCACTTAGAGATCGTGCTAAAGTTTGGTTTTCGTCTTTGCCTAAAAATAGTATTGATTCTTGGAACAAGTGCAAAGATGCTTTTATCTCTAAGTATTTTCCTCCTACTAAGATTATCACTCTTAGGAACGATATTATGAATTTTAAACAACTTGATCATGATCATGTTGCCCAATCTTGGGAAAGAATGAAATTGATGATTCGCAATTGCCCTACTCATGGTTTGAATTTATGGATGATCATACAAAAATTTTATGCCGGTTTGAACTTTGCTTCTAGAAATCTCTTAGATTCGGCCACGGGAGGCACGTTTATGGAAATCATGTTAGGAGATGCTACAAAACTTCTTGATAATATTATGGCTAATTATTCTCAATGGCACACCGAAAGATCTTCTAGTAAAAAAGTGCATGCTATAGAAGAAATCAATGTTTTGAGTGGAAAGATGGATGAACTTATGAAGTTGTTTGCTACTAAAAATACTCCTCTTGATCCCAATGATATGCCTTTGTCTACTTTGATTGAGAATAATAATGAATCTATGGATGTGAATTTTGTTGGTAGGAATAATTTTGGAAACAATGTTTATAGAGGAAACTTTAATGCTAGACCGTTCCCTAGTAATTCCTCTAATAATTATGGAAATTCCTACAATAATTCTTATGGTAGTTTTAATAAGATTCCCTCTGATTTTGAGAATAGTATGAAAGAATTTATGGTTTCTCAAAAGAATTTTAATGCTTTGCTTGAAGAAAAATTGCTCAAAGTTGATGATTTGGCTAGGAACGTTGATAGACTTTCACTTGATGTTGATTCTCTCAAACTTAGATTTTCTCCTCCTAAGCATGATATCAGTGATTCTCTCAAAGCAATGAGAATTCCCATTGGCGAGTGCAAGGAAAGAACCGCTAGATTGCATGCTAAGAAAGATAGCTTTATAAAAGTGTGTTCTTCTAGTTTCCATGAAAATAATGATGAAGATCTTAAAGTTATTGATGTGTCCCCTATTAGATCTTTTTTTTGTAATATGAATCTTGGAAATAATGGTACTGGAGATGAGTCAACTTTATTTAGAAGGCGTCCCAAGAATTCGGAGTTTTTAGATCTTCATGCTACATTTGGTAAAAGTGGGATTGGAGAGGTCATGACTTTAAATAGTATTGAACCCACTATCTCGGATTTCAAGGAATTTGATTATGATAATTGTTCTTTAGAAAGTTGTATTTCCTTGTTGCAATCCGTTGTTAATTATCCTCATGCTTATAGTCAAAATAAAGCTTTTACCAAACATATCGTTGATGCCTTGTTGCAATCTTATGATGAAAAACTTAATTTGGAAGTTTCTATACCTAGAAAACTTAATGATGAGTGGGAACCTACTATAAAGATTAAAATTAAAGATCATGAGTGTTTTTCTTTGTGTGATTTGGGTGCTAGTGTTTCCACGATTCCGAAAACTTTATGTGATATTCTAGGTTTCCATGATCTTGATGATTGCTCTTTAAATTTTCATCTTGCGGATTCCACCATTAAAAAGCCAATAGGAAGGATCAATGATGTCCTTATTTTTGCAAATATAAATTTGGTGCCCATTGATTTTATCGTCCTTGATATAGATTGCAATCTTTCTTGCCCTATTATTATTGGTAGACCTTTCCTTAGAATGATTGGCGCGATTATTGATATGAAGGAAGGGAATATTAGATTCCAATTTCCATTAAAGAAAGGCATGGAGCACTTTCCAAAAAATAAAGTCAAATTACCTTATGAATCTATCATGCGGGCTACTTATGAATCAAGTGCCAAAGATGGCACTACTTAGATCTATCTTCGCTTTTATGCTTAGCTAGGGGCGTTAAACGATAGCGCTAGTTGGGAGGCAACCCAATTTTCTTTATGTTTTTCATTGTTGTTCCTCTTTAGTGTTAAATTTTGTTTCTACTTTCTGTTTAGATGTATTTTCATGTTTTATTTAGTGTTTGTGCCAAGTAGAACCTATAGGATAACCTATGATATGAGTTGATTTCATTCTGCTGAAAAACAGAAACTTTGCACTCACGAGAAACAATTCAATAAATCACAGGAATGAGATTTTGCATTTATTCTTTTTTATGAAGATCAATAAACAAATTGTTTAGGACTTTGTATTTTTGTAGGATTTTTGAGGTTCCAGAAGTTCGCGTTAGTTACAGATTGCTACAGACTATTCTGTTTTTGACAGATTCTGTTTTTCGTGTGTTGTTTGCTTATTTTGATGCATCTATGGCTAGTATGTAAGGATATGAACCATATAGAACTTGAAATACAGTAGGTTTAAAACCAATTGAAATAAAGAATGATTTCATTACAGTACCTTATGTTGTGGTTTTGTTTTCTTTCACTAACGGAGCTTATAAGATTTCCTGTTGAGTTTTGTGTTGTGAAGTTTTCAAGTTTTGGGTAAAGATTTGATGGACTATGGAATAAAGGGTGGCAAAAGCCTAATCTTGGGGATTCCCAAGGCACCACAAGATATTCAAGAATAGCCAAAAGCCTAATCTTGGGGATGCCCACGGAAGGCATCCCCTCTTTCGTCTTCGTTCATTGGTAACTTTACTTGGAGCTATATTTTTATTCGCCACATGATATGTGTTTTGCTTGGAGCGTCGTGTATTATATTAGTCTTTGCTTGTTCGTTTACCACAATAATCCTTGCTGTACACACCTTTTGGGAGAAGCCTATTTTATTAGAATTTGCTAGAATACTCTATGTGCTTCACTTATATCTTTTTGAGCTTGATAGTTTTTGCTCTAGTGCTTCACTTATATCTTTTAGAGCACAGTGGTGGATTAATTTTGAAGAAATTGTTGATCTCTCATGCTTCACTTATATTATTTTGAGAGTCTTTTGGAACAGCATGGTATTTTATATGGTTATAAATTGGTCCTAAAATGATGAGCATCCAAGTTGGGTATAATAAAAACTATCATAGGAAGTGAATTGGATGCTATGATCAAGTTGATACTTGATGATTGTTTTGAGATAGGGAGGTAGTGATATTAAAGTCATGCTAGTTGGGTGATTATGAATTTAAATAATGATTGTGTTCAAGTTAGCAAGTCCCGTAGCATGCACGTATGGTTAAAGTTGTGTAACAAATTTGAAGCATGAAGTGTACCTCGCTTGTGCATCCTTATGAGTGGCGGTCGGGGACGAGCGATGATCTTTTCCTACCAATCTACCCCCATAGGAGCATGCGCGTAGTGCTTGGTTTTTCATGACTTCTAAATTTTTGCAATAAGTATATGAGTTCTTATGACTAATGTTGAGTCCATGGATTATACACACTTTTACCTTTCCACCATTGCTAGCCTCTTCGGTACCATGCATTGCCCTTTCTCACCTTGAGAGTTGGTGCAAACTTCGCCGGTGCATCCAAAGCCCGTGATACAATATGCTCTATCACACATAAACCTCCTTATATCTTCCTCAAAACAGACACCATACCTACATATTTATGGCATTTCCATAGCCATTCCGAGATATATTGCCATGCAACTTTCCACTGTTCCGTTCATCATCATCATGACATATATTACTTTTGTCATATTGCCATTGCATGATCATGTAGTTGACATTGTACTTGTGGCAAAGCCACCATGCATAATTTTTATACATGTCACTCTTGATTCATTGCACCATCCCGGTACACCGCCGGAGGCATTCATATAGAGTCATATCTTGTTCTAGTTTCGAGTTGTAATTCATGTGTTGTAATCAATAAAAGTGTGATGATCATCATTATTAGAGCATTGCCCAAAAATAAAAAAAAGACAGGCCAGAAATAAAGAGAAAAAGGCCAAAGAAAAAAAAGAAAAAAAAGAAAAAAGAGAGGAAAATAAATAAAAGGGCAATGCTACTATCTATTTTTCCACACTTGTGCTTCAAACTAGCACCTTGTTTTTTATTTATTGAGTCTCATATATTGTGCTTCAAAGTAGCACCATGTTCTTCATGTAGAGAGTCTCATAGGTTGTCACTTTCA
Organism: Triticum dicoccoides; assembly: GCF_002162155.2. Classification (NCBI taxonomy): domain Eukaryota; kingdom Viridiplantae; phylum Streptophyta; class Magnoliopsida; order Poales; family Poaceae; genus Triticum; species Triticum dicoccoides. The sequence goes on along the minus strand of NC_041393.1, from coordinate 191,910,015 downwards.
TATAGTAGTGGGAATTTTTCGTTATAGAACTTGGCTTGTATATTCCTACGATGGGCTTCCTCAAATGCCCTAGGTCTTCGTGAACAAACAAGTTGGAAGCACACCCACTAGTTTTCTTTTGTTGAGCTTTCATTCATTTATAGCTCTAGTGCATACGTTTCATGGCAATCCTTACTCCTCATGTTGACATCAATTGATGGGCATTCCCATAGCCCGTTGATTATCCTCGTCAATGTGAGACTTTCTCCTTTTTTTGTCTTCTCCACACAATCCCCAATCATTATTCTATTCCACCCATAGTGCTATATCCGTGGCTCACGCTCATGTATTGCGTGAAGGTTGAAAATGTTTGAGATTATTTAAGTACGAAACAATTGCTTGGATCGTCATCGGGGGTATAGAAGTTGGGAACATCTTTGTGTGACGAAAATGAAGCATAGCCTAAGTATATGATTTTGTAGGGATGAACTTTCTTTAGCCATGTTATTTTGAGAAGACATGATTGCTTTTATTAGTATGCTTGAAGTATTGCTATTCCTTTTGTCAATATGAACTTTTATCTTGAATCATTTGGATCTGAACATTCATGCGACAATAAAGAAAAATTACATTGAGAATTATGCTAGGTAGCATTCCACATCAAAAATTCTCTTTTTATCATTTACCTACTCGAGGACGAGCAGGAATTAAGCTTGGGGATGCTTGATACGTCTCCAACCTATCTATAATTTTTGATTCTTCCATGCTATTATATTACCTGTTTCGGATGTTTATGGGCTTTATTTTATACATTATTATCATTTTTGGGACATACCTACTAACCGGAGGCCCAGCCCGTATTGCTGTTTTTTTGTCTATTTTAGTATTTTGAAGGAAAGGAATATCAAACGGAGTCCAAACGGAATAAAACCTTCGGAAGCGTGATTTTTGGAACGAACGTGATCCAGAGGACTTGGAGTGCAAGTCAAGAAGCACTCGAGGCGGCCACGAGAGGGTAGGGCACGCCCCCCCTATAGGGCGCGCCCCCTGTCTCGAGGGCCCCTCGGGCGGCCACCGACATACTTCTTCCTCCTATATAAGCCTACATACCCCGAAAACATCTAGGAAGCAACTGAAACACAATGTCCACCGCCGTAACCTTCTTTATCCGCGAGATCCCATCTTGGAGCCATTGTCGGCGTTCTCCCGGAGGGGGATTCCACCATGGAGGGCTTCTACATTAACACTATAGCCCTTCCGATGAGTTGTGAGTAGTTTACCACAGACCTTCGGGTCCATAGTTATTAGCTAGTTGGCTTCTTCTCTCTTTTTGGAGATCAATACAATGTTCTCATCCTCTCTTGTGGAGATCTATTTCATGTAATCTCTTTTTGCGGTGTGTTTGTCGAGATCCGATGAATTGTGGGTTTATGATCAAGTTTATCTATGTATAATAATTGAATCTTCTCTAAATTTTTTATATGATTGAGTTATCTTTGCAAGTCTCTTTGAATTATCGGTTTGGTTTGGCCTACTAGATTGATCTTTCTTGCCATGGGAGAAGTGCTTAGCTTTGGGTTCAATCTTGCGGTGTTATTACCCAGTGACAGAAAGGGTTGCAAGACACGTATTGTATTGTTGCCATCGGGGATAAAAACATGGGGTTTATATAATATTGCTTGAGTTTAACCCTCTACATCATGTCATCTTGCTTAATGCGTTACTCTGTTCTTATGAACTTAATACTCTAGATGCATGCTGGATAGCGGTCGATGTGTGGAGTAATAGTAGTAGATGCAGGCAGGAGTCGGTCTACCTGTTTATACATGATCATGGCTAGATAATCTCATAACTATTCACTTTTCTATCAATTGCTCGACAGTAATTTGGTCACCCACCGTAATACTTATGTTATCTCGAGAGAAGTATCTAGTGAAACCTATGGCCCCCGGGTCTATCTCTTATCATATTTGCTTCTAGTCTATTTTTATTTGCATCTTTACTTTTTGCATCTATATTATAAAATACCAAAAATATGTTTATCTTATCATATTATCTCTATCAGATCTCACTTTTGCAAGTGGCCGTGAAGGGATTGACAACCCATTTGTCGCGTTCGTTGCGAGTTCTTTGCTTGTTTGTGTAGGTTCGTGGGACTTGTTGAGAAGCCTCCTACTGGATTGATACCTTGGTTCTCAAAAACTGAGGGAAATACTTACGCTACTGTGCTGCATCACCCTTTCCTCTTCAAGGAAAACCAACACAAGCTCAAGACATAGCACCCTTTGCACCAAAGAGGAAACAAATACACTGCACAGGCCGCCGCCCGCCTGGTCTTGATCGTCATGGCTTGCGTCATGAGCAGCTCACGAGGTACCCTTGCCTCAATCTCTCCGCCTCCTCGCGAGCCTACCTGGTGAGGCTGCTCCTGAGGAAGCCTTGCGTCGTCCGCCCCGCGAGGCTTGGCCCCTCGCGAGGGTATTGAGCTTGAGTTGATGAAGATGGGCCGTACTGGGACACCACTTGAGCCACGCCGCAGGCCGTAGGCAGGCAAGTCTGGGGACCCCCATTCCCAGAACGCCGATAGTTGCCCCCGGGCCCAAGGCGCGCTCGGACTTGGCTTAGCAGAGAAGCGAAGGGGCAAGTGCGGAGCGCCACAGGGCCCAACAGCCTGCGACCTTGGGCGCCGCGTGGCGGTTGACTGGACGTGGGCGTCTCCGCTTCCCCATGCTACATCGGCAACTGCCCGACTTGACAAGTCCCCACATGCAGAAATGAGTCATGATTACCTGTGATCATGGAGGCCGACGGTTGGCCTCCTCTAGACTATAAGTACGGAGGGGCGCGAGCCCTCTCAGTCCATCTCTTCTTGCTCCGCTCTTTCTTCCTCGCTCCTCCTCCATCTTGATGCCAATGGCGCCGATCCGCCGGTTCTCAGCCGAGGAGAAGGGAA
>NC_041393.1:191865424-191906797 GCF_002162155.2 Triticum dicoccoides | reverse complement strand
GGTCCCCGACCGTTGTGACGAGGTCGCTCGGCAGGAGACGTCGAGGCCTTGGTACGAGCGGCCACCACCTGGGTTTCTGCTACCCTTGTACGCCCGGGCTGAGGGTCCTAGGGAAGAATACACCGAGCGGCGCCGCCTGCGCCGCCGGTGACGCCTGCGCCGCCGGCGAAGCCGACGAATTACGGCGGTGCGCATCGTCGCCCCTGGAGTCCATGCCACAGACTCCTCCCGCGAGCTCGTGCTTCACGCCGCCATGCCTCCAAGCTCCTGGATTCGCTTTCCTCCTTCTTTTGCCTTTGAGATGCCGCCGAGGGGGCCTCTCGAGCTCTGGCTGCAGCACGCCGACTGCGGTACCCCTGCGACCGGAGCGGAGGTTGAGGTTGTCGCTTCAGGCAAGGTCTACATGACCCGAGGCTGGGGCGAGGTCGCCCGGGTCTGTCGAACAGGGGGGGCCTTCGTGATTCATTTCGAATACGATGGCTCCTCCTTGATGCTCTTCAGGGTCTTCGACGCAGAAGGACGCCGACTGGAGTGCTGCCCAAGGGAAGGCGGCCGGGGCATCGAAGTGGCGAGGGCTAGGACCGCCACCCGCTTCCTTAGCAACTCCTCTGGTAGCAGCAGAGATGCCGGAGGGTCCAGCGACTCTCCTAGGCTTCTCGTGACTCTGGAGACGAGTGACGACAGCTATGAGCCCCCGAGCTCGCGTCGCGCCCGGAGCAGAGTTGCTGTGTCAGGCCACTGACGCGGCTGATCTGGATGGGGTTGGGACCGACGCTTGGTGGCCCACTGTTGATGATGGCATCGACCATGAAGGCACATGTAGTTAGCGTCCCTTAGGATTAGCACCTTTTGTTCCCTACGAGGAATCAAGGGAATACCCCGTGGGGGCATGTAAAACATCTGCTACGTCTTTTGTTAATATTATCCTTATCGCGAAGTGGTGTAAGATGCTTGTCCCGTCTCGGCTCGGTTCCTCCTTTCTAACCTCACGAGGGCTTGGTGCTCTACACTGACAGGTCTTGGTCCCTAGGCAGGCTTCAGCTGTCACTGGTATGCCAGGTCACGATGCCGTGGTCAAGGCCAGGAGGTGAGCGGCCTGAGGTCCAGTAAGAGCCCCTGAGGCGCGTTGCTCAGGAGGTCCCCCTTAGAGCTCAAGCAGCCGCCGCTGGGCGAGAAAGGAAGGCAGCGTCACCGTCATAGGGCCGCATTTAAGTGAGGGTTTGGTGTTGCATTGATTAGCCTTTCCAGGAGCGTGACTTATCTCGGGAGCTTGGAGCCGTTCCTTAGCGAGGTGCCGGACCTACGTGTCGGCAGCTGGGATGTTGCTGGGTCAGGCCTTTGTGAGCTTCTCCTTTCATCCCTGCACTCTCCTTTGTGCTCTACGTCCTCAGGTCCTGGCCCTTGAGCGAGCTCAGCCGCCGCTGGTATGCCAGATCGTGATGCCGTGGTCAAGGCCAGGGGTGAGGGCTGGAGAGCTAGTAAGAGATCCTGAGTCGCGATGCTCAGGTGCCCCCCTTTCAACACACGACCAGATCGTACGGGTAAGAGAGAGAGAGAGAGAGAGAGAGAGCTCATGATGCCCCCACGTTATTCCTTAGGTGGACCCTGTAAACCAACACAAGGAAAACAGGGACTGCCATTACGATTGCCGGCCAGCCATTGGTTGCTCCGAGGGAGTGATGAGGGCACTGAGGGCCAGAGCTTGATCACTCAGATTTGTCGACGTTGCAGGGACGGACCCATGCACAAGTGCCATGCCAGAGCGAGCGGCTCCAAGGGTAGGTGTCAATCGAGCAGGCGATTATCACATGCAGGTTAAGCATGAAAAAGCAAACCAACTTAGATAGATGCAGGAAAGACACATGCCACTGGGTTAGGCCCGAGCAACTTGGGGATGATGCAGCCCGAGGGGCGCCCCCAACAAGGTAAGCTAAAGACATAAGAAAAATGGATACATGCCGCGGGGACAGACCCACGCGACCTGGAAAAGATGCAGCCCTGAGGGCGCTCCCAGCTGAAATGAAACTCGAAAGATGTCACCTGATATTATTGCAGAGCGAATGTTGGAGTAGCTGACGATGCGTGGTGAAGAAGCCAATCCTCACGAGCCTTCGAAACCCTGAGCCCCGGGAGGCTCTGGAGGTCCGGGCGGCTCGGCAAGGTCCATCTCCATCTCCTCGAGGAATGCGCGGTGCCTGGCCACCTAAGCCTATAGAATGCTCCTCATGAGGCGCTAGTGAGCAGCAGCCGCGTTCGGCAGGCCGAAAGGCATGCGGACATAGCTGTGAGATGGACCCTCGCAACGTCCCACGCGAGAAGGCCAGAAGCGCTCCTGAGACGCGACTTGATTGAGCCTTGGGTAGTCGATGCAGACGCGCAACCCGCCATCCTCGCCTGGATGGGGAGCTACACCGGGTAGGTAGCGGCTGCCACGCATGACTCTCGACTCCTGCAGCTCCTGAGAGACCTTGGTGATGAACTCCTGAGGGTTGGGCCCTCCTTGCCTCATGCCTTCCTGAGGGAAACGTGCCATGAAGCACGCCTCCAAGTGGTGCCCGAGATCCTCCCTCGTGATCTTGGCAAAGTAAGTGGCCCTCCAGGAGAGAGCCCCAAGCCTTGCCCAAGGAGGGCGCCGACCGCGCCTTCCTATGCAACGGAGGGAGGCGCCCCGTGGACGGGCACAGATCCTGGCGCAGTGCCTCTGGAGGTGCCTGCCTCCTGATGCCTTGAGTTGGTGATGTCTTCTTCTTCTTGGGAGCTGCCTCGGGAAGGCTCCCACTCTTGCTATCTGGGTCCTCAATTGATGCGGCTTGGAAGGCACGCTAGAGAGAGCACACCGTATCATTTTCTTCATAGGGGACTGTGATGACTCCGCCGCTTCCCGGCATCTTGAGGACATTGTAGCCATGGTGAGTCACTGCCATGAACTTGGCCAGGGCTAGATACCCGAGGATGGCATTGTACGGCAGGCGAATGTAGGCAACGTCGAAGTCGACTAGCTCCGTGCGGAAGTTGTCGTGGGTGCCAAAGGTCACCGCGAGGCAGATCTGCCCCAAGGAGCCGGTGGAACTGCCTCCGACACTTGAGAAGGGCTTGCTGGGTTGGAGTCACTCCAGCGGCACGTGGAGGAGGCTGAAGGCCTCCACCGAGAGCATGTTGAGGTCGGCACCGCCGTTGATGAGAGTCCTAGTGACGGCCACCTGGCAGATGGTGGGGGTGAAAAGCATCGGGAGCGCGCCCGAGCAGGCGGTGTTGGAGGGGTGATTGTCCGAGCTGAAGGTGAAGTCGGCCTTGGGTGCCACCCAGCCCGGGGGGGGGGGCTTCGCGGCGCTTGAGGGCGGCGCCGATCTGGCGGACAAACGACTTGATGTGGCGGCTCGAGGGTGGGGCTTGCGAGCCGCCCAGGAGAGCTGCAACGACCGGGGGCGCCGGCGCAGCATAATGGGCAAGGAAGAGGCTGCGCAGCTCCTCCCAGGAGGCCACCGAAGCCGCTGGCAGGTGGAGCAGCCACATGCACGGGATGCCGGTGAGGGCCATGGGCAGCCAGTTAGCCATGGCCCTATCATCGCCCCGGCCTTGAGGACGGCCTCCTCATACGCCAGCAGGAAAGCTAGCGGATCTGCCGCGCCATCGTAGCGCGGTGGCATGTCTGGCTTGAACTTGTTCGGCCACTGCACCTGTCGCAAGGCGGGGGCCAAGGCTCGGAGCCCCCTGGCCCCAGTGCCTGCGTTGGTAGCCGGAGCGGGCGGCTCGTTGTCCGCCATGAGGGCGAAGCGTGGAGTTGATGAAGAGCGGGTCGACGGAAGGGAGAGCTCCGGCGCACCCCTACCTGGCGCGCCAAATGTCGGATGTGGGGTTTCGGCAAAACCCTTAAGGTTCGAACTCTGGGGTGCGCGCGAAGATCTTCCCCCTACCGATACATGTCCGAACGCCTCGCTGAAAATCTAAGCTAAACGATGAAAAACACAAGGGACACAAGATTTATACTGGTTCAGGCCACCGTTGTGGTGTAATACCCTACTCTAGTGTGTGGTGTGGTGGATTGCCTCGGGGGCTGAAGATGAACAGTACAGGGGAAGAACAGCCTCGGGAGAGGTGTTCTTGTGGTGTCTTGCTCGAGAAGGATTCTCTGAGCTCTCGATGAGATGATCACTCCATGAGATGATAACTCGATCCCCTCTACTGTGGTGGCTAGCCCTATTTATAGAGGCCCCGGTCCTCTTCCCAAATATTGAGCGGGAAGTGCGCCAACAACGGCCATTTTGAAGGGGAACATCTAGTACAATTTATCCTGACTAAAGTTGGTCTTCGGCTACCAAAGGCACTGGAGATGACGCCGTCTTGGGCTCCATGGTGACCTCTGTCCTGCCGCTCTGCTGGTCTTGGTCTCATTGCACCGAAATGGCAACCTTTGCCTGATGCCTCGATACTCCGCGCCTGTGCTTGCCCCCTTTGCACCAAAGAGGAAACAAGGACACTACACAGGCTGGCGCCCGCCTGGCGACCGCCTGGTCTCGATCATCATGGCTTGCGTCACAAGCACCTCACGAGGTACCCTTGCCTTTATTTCTCTGCCTCCTCACGAGCCTGCCTGGTGAGGCCGCTCCTGAGGAAGCCTTGCGTCGTCCGCCCCGCGAAGCTTGGCCCCTTGCGAGGGTCTTGAGCTTGAGTTGATGAAGATGGGCCGTACTGGGCCACCACTTGAGCCACGCCGCAGGCAGGCAAGTCTGGGGACCCCCGTTCCCAGAATGCCGATTGCGGGGAAACCAAACGCACACACCTGCCTAGCCACCATGCGCAGGACGCGTGAGGAGGAGCGACGAGCAACATCCGCTCTTCCTGGGTCAAGACTAAGAGACGATTGAAGTAAGAGGAGAAAAAATCCAACGCCGGCGAATGAAAAACGTGAAAACTCCAAATTCAATTAAGAGATTGCAAACCAGCTACAGAAAGCAAGCAAAAGAACATTCGCGTCGGCACCTAGACTAATCTTCTCACCAGCGTGGAGCTTGCTGCGACTAGGACGTGGGAGGGAGCCCCCGTGAGGCCCGCGGGCGACACTTAGGTGACTTCGGTGCGTGTACAACCCCACTCATTATTACGTGAGAGTGTCACGAGCGGAGACCTTCACAGGCACGGGGCCTTGCTTCACGGGTAGAACTTCCGGAGGTGCTGGATGTTCCAGGCGTTCTGGATGGGTATCCCGTCCTATGTCTCCAGGCGCGCGAAGCCAGGCCTAGAGACACGGGCGATCCTAAGCGTGCCCTCCCACATGGGTGAGAGCTTGTGCAACCCTTCCCTGGAGAGCACCCGCCTTTGGACGAGATCACCCACCTTGAGCGTCCTAGGGCGAACACTGTGGTAGTGGTACCACCGCAGCGCCTGCTGGTACCTTGCCGCTCGGAGCGAGGCTTGATGGCGACATTTCTACCCCAACACAAGGTCCATCCCCCGCGTGGCATCCTAGCATGCCTTGTCAAACGCCAAGACCCGCGTGGAGCGATGCTTGACCTCGTCACACTACAAAAAAAATACACTTCTATGATGATACGTGTTTGTCACAATAGGTCACATTTTCTATCATGCATGTACATCCATGATGATTTTATGACAGAATCAAGATAGTCATACATGTGCTGTCGTAGAGGTGTTCCATGACATTACCAAAATTATCATCACAGAAGTGTCCACTTCCATGACGATAAATTGCGCGTCACAGAAGTGCTTTCGTCAAGGGTGACCGACACGTGGCATCCACCGTAACGGAACACCGTTAAGCTATCGAGTCCGGTTTTGGATTCGATAACCCATTAACATCCCGGACAAATGGGGATTTTCCACATGTAAAATCATCATTGGCTGGAGGAAACACGTGTCAGCTCCGCGTTGGCACATGTGTCACTCATGCAATGGGCGAGATGCGCCTATGATATGTTGACACGTGGACCGGCCCAAAAGTGGCCCATAAAGTTTAAATGGGCCAGCCCAACTAAGGGCCCACAAGATTTTGCGGTCCATAATGGGACGGCCCAGCTAAAGGCCCACGAGATTTTGCGGACCATAATGGGTCGTCCCAGCTAATGGCCCACAAGATTTTGCGGGACATAATGGGCCGGCCCAGCTAAAGGCCCATGAGATTTTGCGGACCATAATGGGCTAGCCCAGCTAAAGGCCCACAAGATTTTGCGAACCATAATGGGTCGGCCCAGCTAATGGCCCGCGAGATTTCGCCGACCATAATGGGTCGGCCCAGCTGAAGGCCCACAAGATTTTGATGACACTAGTAGGCCGGCCCATTAATAGGCTGCCATGTTTTGAGCCAAATGCCAGCCCATCTTAGATTCGGTCCATTAACAGCCTGCCACCTTCCGGGCCTAATAAAGGCCCATATGAGATCCGGCCCTGATACGTCTCTGTCGTATCTATAATTTTTCATTGTTCCATGCCAATATTATTCAACTTTCATATACTTTTGGCAACTTTTTATACTATTTTTGGGACCAACATATTGATCCAGTGCCCAGTGCCAGTTACTGTTTGTTGCATGTTTTATGTTTCGCAGAAACCAATATCAAACGGAGTCCAAACGGGATAAAAACGGACGGAGAATTATTTTGGAATATTTGTGATTTTTGGGAGGAAGAATCAACGCGAGACGGTGCCCGAGGGGGCCACGAGGTAGGGGGCGCGCCCTGGACCCTCGAGGGCACCCCTTAAGATAGCTGACGCTCTTCTTTTGCTGCAAGAAAGCTAATTTTATGAGAAAAGTCTGGGCGAAAGATTCACCCCAATCGGAGTTATGGATCTCCGAATATAAAAGAAACGGTGAAAGGGTAGAATCTGGAAACGCAGAAACAGAGAGAGACAGAGAGATAGATCCAATCTCAGAGGGGCTCTCGCCCCTCCCACGCCATGGGAGCCAAGGACCAGAGGGGAAACCCTTCTCCCATCTAGGGAGAAGGTCAAGGAAGAATAAGAAGAAGGGGCTCTCTCTCCCACTTGCTTCCAGTGGCGCCGGAACGCTGCCGGGGGCCATCATCATCACCGCGATCTTCACCAACATCTCCATCACCTTCCCCCATCTATATCCAGCGGTCCACTCTCCCGCAACCCGCTGTACCCTCTACTTGAACATGGTGCTTTATGCTTCATATTATTATCCAATGATGTGTTGCCATCCTATGATGTCTGAGGTGATTTTCGTTGTCCTACGGTGATTAATGAATTGCTATGATTGGTTTGAGTTGCATGTTTTATTATTGGTGCTGTCCTATGGTGCTCTCCGTGTCGCGCAAGCGTGAGGGATCCCTGCTGTAGGGTTTGCAATATGTTCATGATTTGCTTATGGTGGGTGGCGTGAGTGACAGAAGCACAGACCTGAGTAAGTAGGTTGTTTGCGTATGGGATAAAGGGGACTTGATGCTTTAATGCTTTGGTTGGGTTTTACCTTAATGATCTTTAGTAGTTGCGGATGCTTGCTAGAGTTCCAATCATAAGTGCATATGATCCAAGAAGAGAAAGTATGTTAGCTTATGCCCCTCCCTCAAATAGAATTGCAATGGTGATTATCGGTCTAGTAAAGTAGTCAATTGCTTAGGGGCAATTTCACAACTCCTACCACCACTTTTCCACACTCGCTATATTTATTTTATTGCTTATTTATCTAAATAGCCCCTAGTTTATATTTACGTGCCTTTTATTATCTTGCAAACCTATCCAACAACACCTACAAAGTACTTCTAGTTTCATGCTTGTTCTAGGTAAGGCGAACACTAAGCGTGTGTAGAGTCGTATCAGTGGAAGATAGGACTTGAGAGAATATTTGTTCTACCTCTAGCTCCTCGTTGGGTTCGACACTCTTACTTATCGAAGGAGGCTACAATTATCCCCTACACTTGTGGGTTATCAAGACCTTTTTCTGGCGCCGTTGCCGGGGAGTCATAGCGTGGGGTGAATATTCTCATGTGTGCTTGTTTGCTTTATCACTAAGTAATTTTTATTTGCTGTTCTTAGTTGTTTTATATCTTTAGTTATGGGTAGGAAACGCAAAATAGCAAAAAAATTAGTTGTACCTACTACACCAATGGTTGAAGAACCACTCAAAATCCATCCCACTCCTGAAGCTTTTACTTGGATCATCTTCGATCCCTTTGTGCTCGTGCTGGAACCCCCACTATCTTAGTTGAGGGTAAATCTTTAGATGAGCATGCTTGTTATGTGCGACACTGTATATCTGAAAAAGGGAAACTTTTACTGGATCAAATTCATCATTTGCAATGCTATGCTTGGAATTTGTGTGAAATATATGATATTACTTGTTGTTCTGAAAACCCTAAGAAACACCTTCCCTACCAATGTGAGTTTAGTGATAATGGAATCGTATCTTCGTATTCTAAGGGTGTTTATAATTACTATGATGTTCAACAAATTGAAGAATTTGTTGCTTTTAAGGGTGCTTATGAAATTGCTTCTTTGATTGAAAAGTATGATGCTACTCTCCACAAATCTGAAAATGTTTCCATACTTGAATATTGTTATGATATTTATGCTTCTAATGCCTATGTTAAACCATATATTGAGGACTCCTCCGCTGTCCAAGAAGAGACTAATATTTTGCAGGAGGCTATGGAAGAAGAAATTGATGAAACTGTGAGCTCATTGGATGAAAATGATGATGAGGAGAGCGAAGAACAAAAGGAGGAAGAGCGGATTAGCTACCCGTGCCCACCTTCTAATGAGAGTAACTCTTCAACTCATATATTGTTTAATTTCCCTTCGTTCTTACCGAAGGATGATTGCTATGATGATTGTTATGATCCCGTTGATTCTCTTGAAATGTCCCTTTTTGATGATTCTTGCTATGCATGTGGCCAAGATGCCAATATGAATTATGCTTATGGAGATGAACTTGCTATAGTTCCTTATGTTAAACATGAAACTGTTGCTATTGCACCCACGCATGATAGTCCTATTATGTTTTTGAATTCTCCCGACTACACTGTATCAGAGAAGTTTGTGCTTATTAAGGATTATATTGATGGGTTGCCTTTTACTACTACACATGATGATTTTTATGAATATAATATGCATGTTCTTGCTGCTCCTACTTGCAATTATTATGAGAGAGGAACTATATATCCACCTCTATATGTTTCCAATATGATAAAATTGCAAGAAACTACTTATACTATGCATTAGCCTTTACTATGTGTGCAGGAATTGTTCTTTTATGACATGCCAATGCATAGGAAGAGAGTTAGACTTTGTCATTGCATGATATATGTTACTTTGTGCTCACTACTAAATCACAAATCATTGTTAATTAAAATTGGCTTTGATATACCTTGGGATGCGGGTGGATCCATTACTTGAACACTATATGCCTAGCTTATTGGCTTTAAAGAAAGCGCTGCGAGGGAGACACCCGGAAGTTTTAGAGAGTCATTTATTTCTGTTGATTGCTTTCATATAGTCTAAAAACAAAAAAAATCAAGAGGGGAACCCAAAAACTTTTCAAAAAAGGAAAGTGAAAGTGAGAGAGACAAGCATTGTTGAAGTGGGAGTGCTCCTTGAACTTTGTTCATGCTCACGAAAACTTTGTGAATCTTAATTACAGAAAATTTTAATCAAAAATAATTATCGCCTTGTACAATTCCATTGTATTATAAAAATAATGTGCCAAGGTTTGCCTTTAGGATGTTTACAATACTTGTTGGTTTGTACGGTGCAGGACAGAAACTTTGGTTGTAGTGCACGATTTTACATTTTTAACTGGAACGTATAATGGTTCTGATTCTATTTGCAATGTCTTGCTGTACAACTTTTTTTTCCTAATTTTGGTAGAATTTTTGGGGTACCAGAAGTATGGTGAATGTTCAGATTGCTACAGACTGTTCTGTTTTTGACAGATTCTGTTTTTGATGCATAGTTTACTTGTTTTGATGAAACTATCAATTTCTATTAGTGGATTAAGCCATGGAAAATCTATATTACAGTACATACAACGCAAAAATAAAATATGAATTAGTTTGCAACAGTACTTAGAGTAGTGATTTGCTTTATTATACTAACGGATCTTATCGAGTTTTCTGTTGATGTTTTGTGTGGATGAAGTGTTTGATCGAGGAGGTCTCGATATGAGGAAAAGGAAGAGAGGCAAGAGCTCAAACTTGGGGATGCCCAAGTCACCCCAAGTAAATATTTAAGGAGACTCAAGCGTCTAATCTTGGGGATGCCCCTGAAGGCATCCCCTCTTTCTTCATCAAGTATCGGTATGTTTTCGGATTCATTTAGTTCATGCGATATTTGCAAGTCTTGGAGCGTCTTTTGCATTTAGTTTTTACTTTTCTTTTATGGACCATGCTGGTATGAGATAGTCCTTGGTTGATTTATATAATGCTCATTGCACCTCACTTAAACCTTTTTGAGTACGGCTTTATAGAATGCTTAATGTGCTTCACTTATATCATTTGAAGTTTGGATTGCCTGTTTCTCTTCACATAGAAAACCGCCATTTGTAGAATGTTCTTTTTCTTCACTTATATTTGTTAGAGCGTGGGCATATCTTTTGTAGAAAGAATTAAACTCTCTTGTTTCACTTATATCAATTTAGAGAGATGACAAGAATTGGTCATTCACATGGTTAGTCATAAAATCCTACATAAACTTGTAGATCGCTGAATATGATATGTTTGATTCCTTGCAATAGTTTTGTGATATAAAGGTGGTGATATTAGAGTCATGCTAATGGATGATTGTGGATTAGTAGAAATACTTGTGTTGAGTTTTGTAATTCCCAAAGCATGCACGTATGGTGAACCGCTTTGTGATGAAGTTGGAGCACAATTTTATTTATTGATTCTCTTCCTTATGAGTGGCGGTCGGGGACGAGCGATGGTATTTTCCTACCAATCTATCCCCCTAGGAGCATGCGCGTAGTACTTTGTTTTCAATGGCTTGTAGGATTTTGCAATAAGTATATGAGTTCTTTATGACTAATGTTGAGTCCATGGATTATACGCACTCTCACCCTTCCACCATTGCTAGCCTCTCTTGTGCCGCGCAACTTTCGCCGGTACCATACACCCTCCATATACCTTCCTCAAAATAGCCACCATACCTATCTATCATGGCATTTCCATAGCCATTCCGAGATATATTGCCATGCAACTTTCATCATCATCATCATATACATGACTTGAGCATTCATTGTCATAATGCTTTGCACGATCGTAAGACAGCTAGCATGATGTTTTCATGGCTTGTCCGTTTTTTGATGTCATTACTATGCTAGATCATTGCACATCTCGGTACACCGTCCGAGGCATTCATATAGAGTCACATCTTTGTTCCAGTATCGAGTTGTAATATTGAGTTGTAAGTAAATAAAGTGTGATGATCATCATTATTAGAGCATTACCCCAGTGAGGAAAGGATGATGGAGACTATGATTCCCCCACAAGTCGGGATGAGACTCCGGACTTTATGAAAAATAAAAGAGGCCAAAGAAGCCCAAATAAAAAAAAGATGCCAAAGAAGCCCACCAAAAAATTAAAAAAAGAGAAAATGAAAAAAATGAGAGAAAAAGAGAGAAGGGCTAATTTTACTATCCTTTTACCACACTTGTGCTTTAGAGTAGCACCATGTTCTTCATATAGAGAGTCTCTTGAGTTATCACTTTCATATACTAGTGGGAATTTTTCATTATAGAACTTGGCTTGTATATTCCAATGATTGGCTTCCTCAAAATGCCCTAGGTCTTCGTGAGCAAGCAAATTGGATGAACACTCACTTAGTTTCAGTTTGAGCTTTCCTACACTTATAGCTCTAGTGCATCCGTTGCATGGCAATCCCTACTCACTCACATTGATATCTATTGATGGACATCTCCATAGCCCGTTGATACGCCTAGTTGATTGCTACGTCTTGAGCTTGCGTTGGTTTTCCTTGAAGAGGAAAGGGTGATGCACCAATAGTAGCGTAATTATTTCCCTCAGTTTTTGAGAACCAAGGTATCAATCCAGTAGGAGGCTCCTAAAAAGTCCCATGCACCTACACAAACAAGCAAAGAACTCGCAACCAACACGACAAAGGGGTTGTCAATCCCTTCACGGCCACTTGTGAAAGTGAGATCTGATAGAGATAATATGATAAGATAAATATATTTTTGGTATTTTATAATATAGATGCAAAAAGTAAAGATGCAAATAAAAATAGACTGGAAGCAAATATGATAAGAGATAGACCCGGAGGCCATAGGTTTCACTAGATGCTTCTCTTGAGATAGCATAAGTATTACGGTGGGTGAACAAATTACTGTCGAGAAATTGATACAAAAGCGAATAATTATGAGATTATCTAGGCATGATAATGTATGTAGGCATCACGTACGCGACAAGTAGACCGACTCCTGCCAGCATCTACTACTATTACTCCACACACCGACCGCTATCCAACATGCATCTAGAGTATTAAGTTCACAAGAACAGAGTAACGCATTAAGAAAGATGACATGATGTAGAGGGATAAACTCATGCAATATGATATAAACCCCACCTTTTTATCCTCGATGGCAACAATACAATACGTGCCTTGCAACCCCTACTGTCACTGGGTAAGGACACCGCAAGATTGAACCCAAAGCTAAGCACTTCTCCCATTGCAAGAAAGATCAATCTAGTAGGCTAAACCAAACTGATAATTCGAAGAGACTTGCAAAGATTACTCAATCATACATAAAAGAATTCAGAGGAGATTCAAATATTTTCATAGATAAACTTGATCATAAACCCACAATTCATCGGATCTCGACAAGCACACCGCAAAAAGAGTTACATCGAATAGATCTCCACAAGAGAGGGGGAGAACATGGTATTGAGATCCAAAAAGAGAGAAGAAGCCATCTAGCTAATAACTATGGACCCGAAGGTCTGTGGTAAACTACTCACAACTCATCGGAGGGGCTATGGTGTTGATGTAGAAGCCCTCCATGGTCGATTCCCCCTTCGGCGGAGCGCCGGCTAAGGCTCCATGATGGGATCTCGCGGATACAGAAGGTTACGGCGGTGGAAATTGTTTTTCGTTGGCTCCCTGGATGTTTTCGGGGTATGTTGGTATATATAGGAGGAAGAAGTAGGTCGGTGGCCTCCCGAGGGGCCCACGAGACAGGGGGCGCGCCCTGTAGGGGTGGGCGCGCCCTCCACCCTCGTGGCCGCCTGGATTGCTTCTTGACTTGCACTCCAAGTCCTCTGGATCATGTTCGTTCCAAAAATCACGTTCCCGAAGGTTTCATTCTGTTTGGACTCCGTTTGATATTCCTTTTCTTTGAAATACTGAAATAGGCAAAAAAACAGCAATACGGGCCGGGCCTCCGGTTAGTAGGTTAGTCCCAAAAATGATATAAATGTGTAAAATAAAGCCCATAAACATCCAAAAGGGGTAATATAATAGCATGGAACAATTAAAAATTATAGATACGTTGGAGACGTATCAAGCATCCCCAAGCTTAATTCCTGCTCGTTCTCGAGTAGGTAAATGATAAAAACAATTTTTTTGATGTGGAATGCTACCTAGCATAATTCTCAATGTAATTTTCTTTATTGTGGCATGAATATTCAGATCCAAATGATTCAAAATAAAAGTTCATATTGACATAAGAAATAGTAATACTTCAAGCATACTAATAAAAGCAATCATGTCTTCTCAAAATAACATGGCTAAAGAAATTTCATACCTACAAAATCATATAGCTAGGCTATGCTTCATTTTCGTCACACAAAAATGTTCCCAAATTCTACACCCCCGATGACAAGCCAAGCAATTGTTTCGTACTTAAATAATCTCAAACTTTTTCAACTTTCACGCAATACATGAGCGTGAGCCATGGATATAACACTATGGGTGGAATAGAATATGATGATGGGGATTGTGTGGAGAAGACAAAAAAGGAGAAAGTCTCACATTGACGAGGATAATCAACGGGCTATGGAGATGCCCATAAATTAATGTCAACATGAGGAGTAGGGATTGCCATGCAACATATGCACTAGAGCTATAAATGAATGAAAGCTCAACAAAAGAAAACTAGTGGGTGTGCATCCAACTTGCTTGCTCATGAAGACCTAGGTCATTTTGAGGAAGCCCATCATAGGAATATACAAGCAAAGTTCTATAATGAAAAATTCCCACTAGTATATGAAAGTGACAACATATGAGACTCACTATATGAAAAACATGGTGCTACTTTGAAGCACAATATATGAGACTCGCTATATGAAGGACATGGTGCTACTTTGAAGCACAAGTGTGGAAAAAGAGATAGTAACATTGCCCCTTTTTTATTTTATTTTATTTTCTTTTTCATTTTTTCCTTTTTTTTCTTTGGCCTTTTTTTTTCTTTTGGCCTTTCCCTTTTTTTCTTTTTTTTCTTTTTGGGGACAATGCTCTAATAAAGATGATCATCACATTTTTATTGATTTACAACACATGAATTACAACTTGAAACTAGAACAAGATATCACTCTATATGAATGCCTCTGGCAGTGTACCGGGATGGTGCAATGAATCAAGAGTGACATGTATAAAAAATTATGCATGGTGGCTATGCCACAAATATGATGTCAACTACATGATCAATGAATGGCAATATGACAAAAGAAATGCATGTCATGATGATAAACGGAACGGTGGAAAGTTGCATGGCAATATATCTCGGAATGGCTATGGAAATGCCATAATAGGTAGGTATGGTGGCTGTTTTTGAGGAATATATAAGGAGGTTTATGTTTGATAGAGCGTATCATATCACGGGGTTTGGATGCACCGGCGAAGTTTCCACCAACCCTCAAGGTGAGAAAGGGCAATGCACGGTACCGAAGAGGCTAGCAATGATGGAAAGGTAAAAGTGCATATAATCCATGGACTCAACATTAGTCAAAAGAACTCATATACTTATTGCAAAAATTTAGAAGTCATAAAACACCAAGCACTACGCGCATGCTCCTAGAGGGATAGGCTGGGAGGAAAAGTCCAGCGCTCGTCCCCGACCGCCACTCATAAGGATGCACAATCCTAGGACACTTCATGTTTCAAATTTGTTACACAACTTTAACCATACGTGCATGCTACGGAACTTGCTAACTTCAACGCAAGCATTCTTTAAATTCATAATCACCCAACTAGCATGACTTTAATATCACTACCTCCATATCTCAAAACAATTATCAAGTATCATATTGATCATAGCATCCAATTCACTTCCTATGATAGTTTTTATTAAACCCAACTTGGATGCCTACCATTCTAGGACCAATTTATAACCATAGAAAATACCATGCTGTTCTAAAAGACTCTCAAAATAATATAAGTGAAGCATGAGAGACTAGCAATTTCTACAAAATTAAGCCACCGTCGTGCTCTAAAAGATATAAGTGAAGCACTAGAGCAAAAACTATCTAGCTCAAAAGATATAAGTGAAGCACGTAGAGTATTCTAATAAATTTCAATCAAACAGGCTTCTCCTAAAAGGTGTGTACAGCAAGGATGATTGTGGTAAACTAAAAAGCAAATACTAATATCATACATGACGCTCTAAGCAAAACACATATCATGTGGTGAATAAAATATAGCTCCAAGTAAACTTACCAATGAACGAAGACGAAAGAGGGGATGCCTTCCGGGGGCATCCCCAAGCTTAGGCTTTTGGCTATGCTTGGATATCTTGGGGTGCCATGGGCATCCCCAAGCTTAGGATTTTTCCACTCCTTTTTCCATAGTCCATCAAATCTTTACCCAAAACTTGAAAACTTCACAACACAAAACTCAACAGGAAATCTTATAAGCTCCGTTAGTGAAAGAAAACAAAACCACCACATAAGGTACTGTAATGAAATCATTCTTTATTTATATTGGTGTTAAACCTACTGTATTTCAAGTTCTCTATGGTTTGTACCACTTAATACTAGCCATAGATGCATCAAAATAAGCAAACAACACACGAAAAACAGAATCTGTCAAAAACCAAACAGTCTGTAGTAATCTGTAACTAACGCAAACTTATGGAACTTTAAAAATACTACCAAAATAGGAAGTCTTGGAAAATTGTTCTATTGATCAGCAGCAAAATGAATCAACACAAAATCACGTTTCTGTGATTTAACAAAACTAATTTCATGCGCGCAAAGTTTCTGTTTTTCAGCAGAATCAAATTAACTATCACCATAGGTTATCCTATAGGTTCTACTTGGCACAAACACTAATTAAAACATAAAAACACATCTAAACAGAAGGTAGATGCAAAATTTATTGGATAACAGCAAGGAAAAACATTGGGTTGTCTCCCAACAAGTGCTTTTCTTTAAAGCCTTTTTAGCTAGGCATTGAGATTTCAATGACGCTCACATGAAAGACAAGAATTGAAGCATAAAGAGAGCATCATAAAACATGTTACAAACACAATTAAGTCTAACATACTTACTATGCATAGGTTTTTTATAAGCAAACAAATTATTAAGGCAAGCAAAAACTAGCATATGCAAGGAAGAAGACGATAGCAATCTCAACATGAAGAAAGGTAATTTAGTAACATGAAAATTTCTAAAACCATATTTTCCTCTCTCATAATAACTACATGTAGGATCATAAGCAAATTCAACAAAATATCTATCACATAACATATTCTCAACATGATCCATATGCATGCAAAGTTGACACTCTTCCAAGATAGTGGGATTAACATTAAAGTCATGACCTCTCCAAACCCACTTTTATCAAAAATATCATAAGATTGAACATACTCCAAATATGTGGGATCTAAAGTTGACACTCTTCCAAACCCACTTTCAATATTATTGCAAACACTATTATCAATCTCATATTCATCATGGGGCTTAAATAAATTTTCAAGATTATAAGAAGAATTACCCCAATCATGATCATTGCAAAAAGTAGTAGACATAGCAAAACTAGCATCCCCAAGCTTAGGGTTTTGCATATTATTAGCACAATTGACATCAAGAGAATTTATAGTAAAATCATTGCAATCATGCTTTTTATTCAAGGAGTTATCGTGAATCTCTTCATAAATTTCTTCATCATAATTGCCAGATTCACGAATTTCAAGCAAAGCTTCATAAAGATAATCTAGTGCACAAAACTCACTAGCAATTGGTTCATCATAATTGGATCCCTTAAAAGGATTAGCAAGTGGATGAGGATCCATAGATCTTAGATTTTATGTTTAGCAATAAATAAACAACTATTCCAACCAAACGAGCAACCGAGCCAAGTAAGACATCAAAGCAAACGAAAATACGAACAGAAGAAGGGGGAATAAAACGACAAGGGTGAAGTGGGGGAGAGGAAAACGAGAGGGAAATGGCAAATAATGTAATGCGAGGGAGATGAGTTTGTGATGGGTACTTGGTATGTCTTGACTTGAGCGAAGACCTCCCCGGCAACGGCGCCAGAAATCCTTCTTGCTACGTCTTGAGCTTGCGTTGGTTTTCCTTGAAGAGGAAAGGGTGATGCAGCAATAGTAGTGTAAGTATTTCCCTCAGTTTTTGAGAACCAAGGTATCAATCCAATAGGAGGCTCCTCAAAAGTCCCACACACCTACACAAACAAACAAAGAACTCACAACCAACGCAATAAAGGGGTTGTCAATCCCTTCACGGCCACTTGCGAAAGTGAGATCTGATAGAGATAGTATGATAAGATAAATATATTTTTGGTGTTTTATGATATAGATTCGAAAAGTAAAGATGCAAATAAAAGTAGATTGAAAGCTTATATGATAAAAGATAGACCCAGGGGCCATAGGTTTCACTAGTGGCTTCTCCCAAGATAGCATAAGTATTATGGTTGGTGAACAAATTACTGTCGAGCAATTGATAGAAAAGCGAATAATTATGAGATTATCTAGGAATGATCATGTACATAGGCATCACGTCCGCGACAAGTAGACCGACTCCTGCCTGCATCTACTACTATTACTCCACACATTGACTGCTATCCAGCATGCATCTAGAGTATTAAGTTCATAAGAACAGAGTAACACATTAAGAAAGATGACATGATGTAGAGGGATAAAATCATGCAATATGATATAAACCCCACCTTTTTATCCTCGATGGCAACAATACAATACGTGCCTTGCAACCCCTATTGTGACTGGGTAAGGACACGGCAAGATTGAACCCAAAGCTAAGCACTTCTCGCATTGCAAGAAAGATCAATCTAGTAGGCCAAACCAAACTGATAATTCGAAGAGACTTGCAAAGATAACTCAATCATACATAAAAGAATTCAGAGGAGATTCAAATATTTCTCATAGATAAACTTGATCATAAACCCACAATTCATCGGATCTCGACAAACACACCGCAAAAAGAGTTATATCGAATAGATCTCCACAAGAGAGGGGGAGAACATGGTATTGAGATCCAAAAAGAGAGAAGAATCCATCTATCTAATAACTATGGACCCGAAGGTCTGTGGCAAACTACTCACAACTCATCGGAGGGGCTATGGTGTTGATGTAGAAGCCCTCTGTGGTCAATTCCCCCTCCGGCGAGGGCCGGCGAAGGCGCCAAGATGGGATCTCGCGGATACAGAAGGTTACGGCGGTGGAAATTGTTTTTCGTTGGCTCCCTGGATGTTTTCGGGGTACGTGGGTATATATAGGAGGAAGAAGTAGGTCGGTGGCCGCCCAAGGGGCCCACGAGACAGGGGGTGCGCCCTGTAGGGGTGGGCGCGCCCTCAACCCTCGTGGCCGGCTCGATCGCTTCTTGACTTGCACTCCAAGTCCTCTAGATCACGTTCGTTCCCAAAATCACGCTCCCAAAGGTTTCATTCCGTTTGGACTCCGTTTGATATTCCTTTTCTTCGAAATACTGAAATAGGCAAAAAAACAGCAATACGGGCTGGGCCTCCGGTTAGTAGGTTAGTCCCAATAATGATATAAATGTGTAAAATAAAGCCAATAAACATCAAAAAGGGGTAATATAATAGCATGGAACAATCAAAAATTATAGATACGTTGGAGACGTATCATTGATGTGAGACTTTCTTCTCTTTTTTTGTCTTCTCCACAAGCACCATTATATTCCACATATAGTGCTATGTCCATGGCTCACGCTCATGTATTGCGTGAAAGTTGAAAAAGGTTGAGATTATTAAAGTATGAAACAATTGCTTGGCCTGTCATCGGGGTTGTGCATGATTAAATACTTTGTGTGATGAAGATAGAGCAACAGCCAGACTATATGATTTTGTAGGGATAACTTTCTTTGGCCATGTTGTTTTGAAAAGACATGATTGCTTTATTAGTACGCTCGAAGTATATTCGTTTTTATGCCAATTGATAGACTATTGCTTTGAATCATTCGTGTCTTAATATTCATGCCATTTTTAGACATATGATCAAGATTATGCTACGTAGCATTCCACATCAAAAATTATCTTTTTTATCATTTACCTACTCGAGGACGAGCAGGAATTAAGCTTGGGGATCCTGATACGTCTCCGTCCTATCTATAATTTTTTTATTGTTCCATGCCAATATTATTCAACTTTCATATACTTTTGGCAACTTTTTATACTATTTTTGGGACTAACATATTGATCCAGTGCCCAGTGCCAGTTCCTGTTTGTTGCATGCTTTATGTTTTGCAGAAAGCCAATATCAAACGGAGTCCAAACGGGATAAAAACGGATGGAGAATTATTTTGGATTATTTGTGATTTTTGGGAGGAAGAATCAATGCGAGACGATGCCCGAGGGGGCCACGAGGCAGGGGGCACCCCCCAGGGGGGCAGGCGTGCCCTGTACCATCATGGGCACCCCGTAGGCGGTCGACGCTCTTCTTTTTCTGCAAGAAAGCTAATTTTATGAGAAAAATCTGGGCGAAAGATTCACCCCAATCGGAGTTACGGATCTCTGGATATAAAAGAAACAGTGAAAGGGCAGAATCTAGAAACGCGGAAACAGAGAGAGACAGAGAGATAGATCCAATCTCGGAGGGGCTCTCACCCCTCCCACACCATGGGAGCCAAGGACCAGAGGGGAAACCCTTCTCCCATCTAGGGAGAAGGTCAAGGAAGAAGAAGAAGAAGGGGGACTCTCTCCCCCTTGCTTTCAGTGGCGCCCGAACGCTGCCGGGGCCATCATCATCACCGCGATCTTCACCAACACCTCCATCATCTTCACCAACGTCTCCATCACCCTCCCCCATCTATATCCAGCGGTCCACTTTCCCGCAACCTGCTGTACCCTCTACTTGAACATGGTGTTTTATGCTTCATATTATTATCCAATGATGTGTTGCCATCCTATGATGTCTGAGTAGATTTTCGTTGTCCTATCAGTGATTGATGAATTGCTATGATTGATTTGAGTTGCATGTTTTATTATTGGTGCTATCCTATGGTGCTCTCTGTGTCGCGCAAGCATGAGGGATCTCCGTTGTAGGGTTTGCAATATGTTCATGAATTGCTTATGGTGGGTGGCGTGAGTGATAGAAGCACAGATCCGAGTAAGTAGGTTGTTTGCGTATGGGATAAAGGGGACTTGATGCTTTAATGCTATGGTTGGGTTTTACCTTAATGATCTTTAGTAGTTGCGGATGCTTGCTACAGTTCCAATCATCAGTGCATATGATCCAAGAAGAGAAAGTATGTTAGCTTATGCCTCTCCCTCAAATAGAATTGCAATAGTGATTATCGGTCTAGTAAAGTAGTCAATTGCTTAGGGACAATTTCACAACTCCTACTACCACTTTTCCACACTCGCTATATTTACTTTATTGCTTCTTTATCTAAACATCCCCTAGTTTATATTTACGTTCTTTTTATTATCTTGCAAACCTATCCAACAACACCTACAAAGTACTTCTAGTTTCATACTTGTTCTAGGTAAGGCGAACACTAAGCGTGCGTAGAGTCGTATCAGTGGCAGATAGGACTTGAGAGAATATTTGTTCTACCATTAGCTCCTCGTTGGGTTCGACACTCTTACTTATCGAAGGAAGCTACAATTATCCCCTACACTTGTGGGTTATCAGGCCCGTTAAAAGCCTACCATGTTCTCGGCCAAATTACGGCCCAGATCAGGTCCGACCCTTTAAGAGGCTTTGGGCTAAATTATGGCCCATATCAGACTCAGCCCGTCAACTAGACGCTATGCTTTTGGGCCCATTGATAAAGGCCCATTTAGTAATTCAGCTTGATATTAATTTTGGCCTGTTAAAGGCCTGTTTAACATTTTGACCCTATATTTATTTTGGCCTGTTAAAAGCCCGTCATATAGTTGGGCCTAACTACGGGTCGGTTTGCATCCGGCCTGCTCAGAGCCGATAATCTGATTGGGCCAAACATGGACCGAGACAATTTTTGCATGTTACAAGCCCGTGATCTGGTTGGCACAATTATGGGCCGGGGGTCTATTTTGGCCTACTGCCGGCCCGTGAGCTGTTCGGCATGTTTCAGGCCCAACCTACTTTTCAGCCTCCTTAAAGCCCATTGAGTTTTCTTGCGAAAATAGGGCCGGCTATTTACTCAGCCTATTAAAGGCCCGAATCTACTAGTGGGTCAGTTTACATTTAGGCCTGTTAACGGACCAAGATGACGGGGCCCATGATGCGGATCATACATAGTGATTTGCATGACGGCTCGATTATGTACCGTAATTTTACGGTTAGGCCAGTTTACTGCGAAGACAGGATATATATACAGTAAAAGAACTGCCGCATCATGAATAAGAAAAAACCTAGACTATACAATAAAGAAATCATGGCATATTACATCCACTGGGCATCAAAGTTCGCCACTATGATAATCTGAGTTCTCAAAAATAAGATCCCTTCCTCCGCGGCCGCGCCACCGTCCCTCTGCTCGCCGCCGTGCCCCCATCCCTTAACCACCGTGCCCCCGTCCCTCCACTTTGTGGTGCCCATCCTTGCACCCCGACAACCGCCGCAAGCCGGAACGACGACCCGCCGCCGCCCGCCATCCATGAGGACAAGGATGCAGTGGACGACCCCAGTGTAGTGTCTCAATGATGAGCCCACCACCATGGCGCTCGCAGCCTTGCTCTGCCCATGTTGTGTCTACTACAGGAGCTTCTTCACCCGCCGCTCGTCGGCACCGCTCACGGACGCCCGACGCTTGCACGGCTCGCCAGCTCTAGTTGCGGAGCCAGAGGGCAGCTCCTCCTCGGCAGGCAGGCGGTGCAGCATGACCCACCACGGGCTGGCGTCACGGAGCTTGAAGATGGAGGTAGAGCAGCTGACTTGCGTCTACTTCTTGGACTTCTTCTTGGACCTCCTGGCCGTGTCATCTGCCAGTGCTGGCGCCAGTTGCAGCAGGGCGACGCGCTGGTTGTGCTGGTGTTGCGCCGTGTGGCTGTTCCAGCAGGAGCAGAGGCTCCTGGGAGCCAACCTGTAGGAAAGGCTCTCCCAGCTGCAATAGCGGTCCCTGCGGCGACATGGCTGCTCTGCCGATTCTCCCCGCCTTGATCTGCTGGCTTCTCCTTGTCCTGCTTGGGGGTGGCTGGTGATGTTGTCGTCAACTTCTTCTTCCTCACGGCAGTGGTGGTGGTGGAGCTGTTAGCACCGGCCGATCTGCTCGGTTCCACCATTGCCGTCCTTTGAATCAAGTGAGCTCTTGGATTTGTTGTGTAGGCAGATCAGATTCAGGTGTGAGGGTGAGCATAGCGAGACGAGTGCTATGATGGTGTTGGGATGGGATGGATGATGGCTGCTAGATAAATTTTGCTATTGCTGCTGCTAGCTGAATTTTGCTATTGCTGCTGCTAGCTGAATTTTGCTATTTGCTACTGCTAGCTGAATTTTGCTATTGTTGCTGCTAGCTCATAGACATGGCAAGCTATTTGATACATCCACAGATGTTGCTGCTATTTTTCTTGTTCCTACCGTAACTCATAAGTACTCAAATGATGCTTCGATTTTATAGAGAGGGAGAGAGGTGATTACTTTGTGACATTACACAGAGAGAGATATACCTCCTTCCGTTTTATAATGAGAGAGATTTATTGCTCTCTGATTTCATAGAGAGGGGTAGTGTTGTACCGTTGTTGATTGCTTTGTGATGGCAAGAAATTGCTTCTTTTGTACCTCGATGTCATATTTTGTTAGTCAACCAGGGTATGTGGTTCATGTACTTTGTGATGGAAGAAACTTCTTCTGCACCTACCTGCTTTCTCTGTCCTCCGATGCTGCTGCATTGGAGCCAGGCAAGGACCAGTCCAGAAGGAAGTAGAAGAGAAGAAATTGTACAAGGACAAGAGAAGAAGCAGCAGAAGGAGGACGGGATGGCTGTAGCTGTCACAGGGAAAGATGAGCTAAATGTAGGCCTACACGTAGCCATGATTATGCAATGCGGTGTATTTTAGAGCTAAGGACTCAAAGTATTTTTAACAAAAAACAATTGTCACTCGACTCACTTTGAATTGGAAGCTGCTGTGATGCAGTGTAAATTAGACTTCAATGTTTCTATTTGAATTTTGAGCAGAAATCTGAACCATGGCTTGCATTGAACTTTTTTGGATGCCAAGTTTCTTCTTTCCAGTAGGAAATTGTGGCCCTATTCAGTTTTAATGGTCGGAAAGAAACAAAGTTAATTTTTATTGTCAAATGGAGTCAAGTTGCTAATCATAATTCACAAAGAAGTAAGGAAGTGTTCTTTTGTGTGTTTCGTTGCTTATGCCGTTTTATTTTTGGAGGATATTATGGATGCAAACTAGCTTATGACCACTAATAGTAATAGAGTTGTTCCCATTGTGGATTTTCATTGATTGTTAGAAAAAAGTATGCACCTGGAAATATAGGCCTTGCCCATCTGTTAGATTTTTATATGTATTTTATTTTTTATCAAGAGATATTTATTTTGTTTATGACAACTAAAGATGGAGAAGATGAGGCAGATGAACAGCACAAATGACAAACATGAGAGCGTTGGTATTGCTTTTAATATTTTAGCTATGCTTGATATTGCTCTTAATGTGACGACAGAGGATGTTTGTGGACTACATTTCGGCGAGGCACACATTTTTTCAAGGATGGAATATTAACTTTACTTCTTGTTAAATTATTTCTGCAAAGTTGCTTGACAAGCATGTTTGTCTCATATGATGATCATATGTGTAATCTTTATAAACAGACTGTCTAATAAAATATATGGTTGGTTCAAAAAAAATACCGATCTGCAACTAAAAAAATATTCACCTGTTGCAATGCACGGGCATATGTGCTAGTAAAGCATAAGCAAATAGCAGATTACACACACTAGGCATCAAAGATCGCCACCAGTGCAAATAAACTTGCCGACAAAATAATATACAAAACCGACAGTACTTCAATAGAGTTCAAGAAAGGTTAGCCCTGCTCGAGAGCTGCAGCGCAAGCAGCTGAGCAAGCTGAGACTGCGTTTGTTTGACACTTATATCCTCCTCTCTCTGAAAGATAAACAAGCAAACAGATGACATGTTTTGCACATATAAGTATTAGTGCTGACAATTCATCACATTTCTTACTGACGAATGAAGTGACATAGTTTAAAATAGCATTAACACAATATGGTATTGTTCAGGTCAAGACATGACAGGAAATGACATTGTGAAGGAGTTGGCAGCTTCACGACACCACTGGATTACAGATCAAGAACTCATAAGTATCAAGTGTGCTGTCAGTTTATCCCATTTCATATTGGCAAATAAAGAGAAGGTTTAAATAATAGTAGAATGATATGACATTGTTCATAGTTAAGACATTGCAGAATATGACATTGTGCTGTAGTGGGTAGGTTCACCACACCACTGGATTACATATCAAGAACAGAAGCATACATGCAGTGCAAAAGAAGATCACTTGCTCAGTATAGTTTAATTTACATGGTATATAGAAGGAACATGGTTGTACAACTAAAAACTTAAATTGAGAAGTACAAACTTTTGTTTATGAACTACATAATAAACTTTAAACATGCAATTTGATGCAAAAACCAAAAATAAACAGCTGTTGCAGTCATGCCTAACCAAATATACACAACAAAGTTTGAAGGCTTGAGAAGGACAAACTTACATTATTGGTGAAGACAGGCTCTATAAATCCCTTGTCCATGCTGATGGCGAGGGGGGGGGGACAATTCAAGAAG
This sequence comes from Triticum dicoccoides, assembly GCF_002162155.2. Classification (NCBI taxonomy): domain Eukaryota; kingdom Viridiplantae; phylum Streptophyta; class Magnoliopsida; order Poales; family Poaceae; genus Triticum; species Triticum dicoccoides. The sequence continues at coordinate 191,881,631 of NC_041393.1, read as the reverse complement.
TTTACCACATAATCTTCTTCGTAAGCATTGCCTTTATTCTACTAAGAGGAAATATAGATGTGATAATATAAGAAAAACTGGAGAATATTTAAGATAAGATGAAGAGTGATGCTACATAACCAAGTAGCTATAAATGTAAGTACATCGATACATGCAAAAGGTACAACCAAGAGCAATGCAGAGCTAAACTTCTTCAGTACCATCGGTGTTATCCAACCTTATGGTAAGAGTAAATATAGATCTGATGTGTAGAAAATGGAGGGCAAAGGAAAATAAGCTGCAGAGTGATGGTACATGAACAACTACCTGTCAATATAAGTACACTGATAAAGGTCAAAAGGTACTTACGAGAACAATGCAGAGCTAAAAAAATTCATTGGCATTGTATATATTCTACACTAATGTAATCATTCATACATATCATATAATTTGGAGTGAACAATTGATAAGAAAGCTGAGGGAGTCCTGGATTAGAGGTTGTCCGGCTGGCCGGACTATGACCTTTGGCCGGACTCCCGGACTATAAAGATACAAGATTGAAGACTCCGTCCCATGTCCGGATGGGACATTCCTTAACGTGGAAGGCAAGCTTGGCGATACGATATGAAGATCTCCTCCCATTGTAACCGACTCTGTGTAACCCTAGCCCTCTCCGGTGTCTATATAAACTGGAGAGTTTAGTCCGTAGGACGAACAACAATCATACCATCGGCTAGATTGTAGGGTTTAGCCACTCCGATCTCGTGGTAGATCTACTCTTGTACTACCCATATCATCAATATTAATCAAGCAGGAGTAGGGTTTTACCTCCATCGAGAGGGCCCGAACCTGGGTAAAAACATCGTGTCCCTTGTCTCCTGTTACCATCCGCCTAGACACACAGTTCGAGACCCCCTACTCGAGATCCGCCGGTTTTGACACCGACATTGGTTCTTTCATTGAGAGTTCCTCTGTGTCATCGCCTTTAGGCCCGATGGCTTCTTCGCTCATCAATCGTGATGCAATCCGGGATGAGACTTTTCTCCCCGGACAGATCTTCGTATTCGGCTGCTTCGCACTGCAGGCCAACTCGTTCGGCCGTCTGGAGCAGATCGAAAGCTACGCCCCTGGCCATCAGGTCTGGTTTGGAAGCTTAAACTACATGGCCGATATCCGCGGGGACTTGATCTTCGACGGATTCGAGCCAGGACCGAGCGCGCCGCACTATCACGATGGGCATGATTTAGCTCTATCATCGGACAACACCCAGAGCGTCACTCAGGTGTCCGCTCCGACCATTTGCTCGAAGCCCACTATGCCAGTCAGGGACGGACGGTTGGACACCGCCCCGGAAACTGCAACCTTTACGGCGATAGAGCCGGATACCAGCCTAGTCCCTTGCAAGGCCCATGAATCTAAGGTGCCGGACTCCGATCCGGACTCCGTAAATCCCGCACCTCTTCCGATCAAGCCCGATTGGGCTCCGGTCATGGAGTTCACCGCCACTGACATCTTTCAACACTCGCCTTTCGGCGACATCCTGCATTCGTTAGAGTCTCTCTCTTTGTCAGGAGAGCCTTGGCCGAACTACGGCCAACACGGTTGGGACGCGGACGATGAAGAAATTTGCAGCCCATCCACCACCCACTTTGTAGCCACTATCGACAATTTAACCGACATGCTCGACTTCGACTCTGAAGACATCGACGCCATGGACGCCGATGAAGGAGACGATCAAGAACCAGCACCTATAGGGAACTGGAAAGCCACCTCGTCATACGACATATACATGGTGGACACCCCTAAAGCGGGGGATGGCGAGGAGAAAACGGAGGATGATCCCTCCAAGAAGCAGCCCAAGCGCCGACGTCAGCGGCGCCGCTCTAAGTCCCGCCAAAGCAAAAACGGCGATTCCGACACCGGAGATAACAATACGCCGGACAGTGCCGAAGATAACCCCCTCTAGCAAGGTTCAGTGCAGGAGAACGACGGAGTCAGCCCTCGTGAGAGAGCGGCCGGCAAGGAGGATGAGGACGACAATTACATGCCTCCCTCCGAAGACGAGGCAAGCCTCGACGACGACGAATTCGTCGTGCCAGAGGATCCCATCGAGCAAGAGCGTTTCAAACGCAGACTCGCAGCCACGTCAAGCAGCCTCAAGAAGAAACAGCAGCAGCTTAGAGCTGACCAAGACTTGCTAGCCGACAGACGGACCGAAGTCCTGGCGGCCGAAGAGTATAAACTAGAACGCCCATCCAAGAGCTACCCGAAGCGCAGGCTGCTTCCCCAACTTGAGGAGGAAGCAACTAAACCTACATCACCAGCGTACGATGCGCCCGATCGGCCACCTCGTGGCCGCGCTAGAGAGGCCTTCAGGCCCTCGACCCAAGCCGCACCCCGACACCGCTCAAAACATACCAGAGTATGGGGAGACGCAATAGACGTGCGAGACATCTTGGAGAATAAGGCAAGGCAAACAAGATCGATCTACGGATCGCGTGGGCGCCCCGCTTCATGTGACGCTAGCCGTCACGCCGGACATAATAAGTACGGCCCAGCCGAATACAACAGACCAAGCTCTTCTGAGCTGCGTCGTGATATAGCCCAGTACAGGGGCGCCGCACACCCACTATGCTTCACAGACGAAGTAATGGATCATCAAATCCCCGAGGGCTTCAAACCCGTAAACATCAAACCATACGATGGCACAATAGATCCTGCAGTATGGATCGAGGATTATCTCCTTCTTATCCACATGGCCCGTGGTGATGATCTACACTCCATCAAATACCTCCCGCTAAAGCTTAAAGGACCAGCTCGACATTGGCTTAACAGCCTACCAGCAGAGTCAATTAGTTGTTGGGAGGACTTGGAATCCGCATTCCTTGACAACTTCCAGGGTACATATGTGCGACCACCAGACGCCGATGACCTAAGCCACATAATCCAGCAGCCAGAGGAATCGGCCAGACAATTCTGGACACGGTTCCTAACCAAGAAAAACCAAATAGTCGATTGTCCGGACGCCGAAGCCCTTGCAGCCTTCAGGCACAACATCCGAGACGAATGGCTTGCCCGGCACCTAGGACAGGAAAAGCCGAAATCTATGGCAGCCCTCACGATGCTCATGACCCGCTTTTGTGTGGGAGAAGACAGCTGGCTGGCTCATAGAAATAACCTAACCAAGAGCCCCGGCAATTCGGATATCAAGGATAACAACAATAGGTCACGTCGCAACAAGCATAAGCGCCACATTAACGGTGATAATACTGAAGATACGGCAGTTAATGCCGGATTCAGAGGCTCTAAACCGGGTCAGCGGAAGAAGCCATTCAAAAGAAACCCTCAAGGCCCATCCAACTTAGACCGGATACTCGATCGCTCGTGCCAGATACACGGCACCCCTGAACAGCCAGCCAATCACACCAATAGGGATTGTTGGGTGTTCAAGCAGGCAGGCAAGTTAAGTGCCGAGACCAGAGACAAGGGGCTACATAGCGATGACGAGGAGGGGCCCCGGCCGCCGAACAACAATGGACAGAAGGGATTTCCCCCGCAAGTACGGACGATGAACATGATATACGCAACCCACATCCCCAAACAGGAGCGGAAGCGTGCTCTCAAAGAGGTCTATGCATTGGAGCCAATCGCCCCAAAGTTCAACCCATGGTCCTCCTGCCCGATCACCTTCGATCGGAGGGATCATCCCACCAACATCCGTCACGGCGGATTCGCCGCACTGGTCCTAGACCCAATCATCGACGGATTTCACCTTACCAGAGTCCTAATGGACGACGGCAGTAGTCTGAACCTGCTTTACCAGGACACAGTGCGAAAAATGGGCATCGATCCCTCAAGGATTAAACCCACAAAGACAACCTTCAAAGGTGTCATACCAGGTGTAGAGGCCAGCTGTACAGGCTCGGTTACACTAGAAGTGGTATTCGGATCCCCAGATAACTTCCGGAGCGAGGAGTTAATCTTCGACATAGTCCCATTCCATAGTGGCTATCACGCCCTGCTTGGACAAACCGCATTTGCAAAATACAATGCGGTGCCGCACTACGCATATCTCAAGCTCAAGATGCCCAGACCTCGTGGAGTCATCACGGTAAACGGAAACACCGAACGCTCTCTCCGAACAGAGGAGCACACGGCGGCCCTGGCGGCGGAAGTACAGAGTAGCCTCTCAAGGCAGTTCTCCAATCCAGGCGTCAAACGTCCGGACAACGTCAAGCGCGCCGAAGTAACCTCAAACAAATCCGGCTGGAACTTCCGAGCAAGCATAGCAGTGTGGCCCCACCCCCAGCCCCCGACAAACGGCGATACCGGTACCACGCGTACATAATTACGCCTTAGAGATACCATGGGCATAAGGGGAGGGGCACAACAACGGCACGCCTAGAAGGCGGCTAAACCGCACTAAGGGGCTCCCTACTTCGCTGATTTTCTTTTTTTTACACACTTTCAGGAGCCAACTATTCGGAAGCCCTGTCCGGCAATACACTAGCCGAACCAACGATGCAACAGCCAGGGAGGGAGCAGGCCACGTCAAATATCCAGGTGGTCTCTATAACGAGTTTTATACCTGTCTTACTTACAATCCCGCATCCTGCCCCTGGAGGGGAATATGTCAAATACTCCCATCTCTTGCTTACCGCACTTTTTGTATCGTTCTGCTTTCACAGCAGACCTTTTTTAATAAGCAATAGATAGCTTTTACCTATTATTGTACTTATCTATTTTTATATACAAATATGTTCAGTCATGACATTCTGCAGCCGTACACTTTGGTGCGGACAATACACCAGGGGCTTATAACACCCGATAACATGGTGCGCGAAGACCGAGCACTCTCACGAGTGCGGCACCCCGAACTTATAGCACTATATGCATCGGCTCTGAATCATGTCTTTGGTCTATAGTTGGGTTTGCCCGGCTCCCATGTTTTGGTACCTTACGTTCCGCATTGTTGGCTAAGGTAGCACTAGGAGAACTACTGCGATTGTGCCCCAGTTGAGCTGGGTTAACACCTCAGTAGAGAAAGCTAAAACTGACTGTCATGATAGTGCGAGAGACTGGTCGCTGTTCGCGAGGTTTTTTTGAGTCCTTAAAGACTTATGCCGCTTCAAGCGAGGAACCGGACTTATCCGGCCTAGGCGTGGATAGCGCCCTGAACTCGGTCTTCCGAATACTAGGGGCTTCGCCAAAATTTAAAATTATAGAATTCTATGGCTAAGTGAGAGTGATAAAGCACTATAAGTCCGACAGCCTGGTTCGTTGTGCTGAACGCCTCCCTAGATGGACCCAAGAATGGGAACAAGAGCGCTCAAGTTTATCCCGAACACCCCAGCACTCGTGGCATGGGGGTCGAAGCCGACGACTTGCATCTCTCAGATTTGATAAACAGCCGCACAGAAGGTAATATTTTAAATTAACAAGCGTTGCTTAACGCATATGAACATAGCTTCAGCGTACAGGATAACAAATGCGAGTCTTACTCAAATATTACATCTTTGGAGCACCCATCTGCTATACGGAGGGCACCCTTCAGAACACCATTATAATACATCTCGGGCATACGATACTCCTTGCCCGGCGGTGGCGTGTCCGTCACCAACTTCTCCGCGTCTAGCTTGCCCCAGTGCACCTTAGCACGGGCCAGGGCCCGACGGGCGCCTTCGATGCAAACGGAGCGCTTGATGACCTCAACCCGCGGACACGCGTCCACCAGCCGCTGCACCAGACCGAAGTAGCTCCCAGGCAGGACTTCTCCAGGCCACAGCCGGGCTATGAGGCCCTTCATGGCCTGTTCGGCCACCTTATGGAGCTCGACAAGTTGCTTCAACTGGTCGCTCAGGGGCACCGGATGTTCGGCCTCAGCATACTGAGACCAGAACACTTTTTCCGTCGAGCTCCCCTCTTCGGCTCGGTAGTATGCGGCGGCATCAGACACACTACGGGGCAGATCGGCGAACGCTCCTGGAGAGCTCCGGATTCGGGTAAGTAGCAGATAATTAACTTTTATATTTTTGCTTTGCATAAAGAATGCCTTACCCGCTGCTATCTTCTTCATCGCCTCGATCTCCTGAAGGGCCTTCTGGGCTTCGGCCTTAGCGGTCTTGGCACTCTCAAGAGCCGAGGCAAGCTCGGACTCTCGAGTCTTCGAGTCACGCTCCAAACTCTCGTGTTTTTCCACGAGAGCCTGGACCTCTTGCCGCACCTCCGCCACCCGCGCCTCCTGCTTCTCTCGCTCGTTGCGCTCCAAGGCTGCACTCTCTTCGGCCTTGGAGACCGCCTCTTTCAGGGTCGCCACCTCAATCGTGGCCCCTGCAACATTAACGTTGGTCCAGTTATTATTTTGCAACCAAGTATTTCCATATACATTTACAGGAGGTACTATGTAGCTTCTTTATCCTCAAGCTGCTTCTTGGCACGGCCGAGCTCGCTCTTGGACCGCTCGAGGCTTCAAGCTGCTTCTTTATCCTCAATCTTGGCGCTGCCTGCATTCCCATATTGACATATCTCTATTAGACTCCTGCGTATATCTTTTAAGATCCTCAGTTCGGCTTTTCTTTCCGAACACCAAACTAAGCATCAGGGGCTACTGTCTATGCGGTAACATTTTTTATATATGTTTTTGAACACATACCTAAAAGCCCGTTAACAGGCTTGCGCAGGCTTCCGTCAGCCTGCTCTTGGCGGACTGAACCTTTTGAATCACCGCACTCATAACAGTGCGGTGTTCCTCTTTGATGGAGGCGCCGTCGAGCGCCTCCAGCAAATTGTCCGACGCCTCCGGATGGACGGAGGTCTCCGGCGTCATAGGCTTGCCCTTCTTGTGAAGCGCCGCCCGGAGCAGTGTCCGGCCGCGGGCCGGACTTGGATCCCTCTGGGGCTTTGTCCCCTTTGGGCCTGGAGTCCAGGAGGTTGCCTTGCGGCGCCTCCGGAACCACCTCCTCCTGGTTTAGTCCCCTTTGGGACTCCACCTCGGCGTCATCCGTAGGATAGGGGAGGAGGCCGTCGGAAGTGAAGCGCTATTCACATCCGACGAGTCCAAGGAGCCGCTCATCGAATCACCGAGCTGAGCTCTGGGCGGGCTGCATCATAAGTAGTTCGGGTAGCCGGACACTTACGATTTCGCCAGGGGCCTGACCCTGGATGACCATTCCTCCCCGCTGTCTTCGGCGTCGGGGGCATAGTCCGGCAGAAGGCACTTTCCCTCCTTGGACCCTCCGGCCTCCCCCGTTGGGGCGGCCTTTCTTTTCGTGCCTCCCCCCGTTGGAGGGGGGAGGCTTCTCCTTCTTCTTCCTCCTCCTCATCTTCGGAGGCAGAGGGAGCGTTGGGGTTGTCGGGAAAATCCAACGCCCCCGGACACCGGGAACTCTTTCGAGTTCCCGCGGCCTTCTTCTTGGCCTTCTTATCCAGCACCACGTGAGGTGCCGGAACCAGCAGCCCCGTTAAGCGGGCGTCTGCTGGGTCTTCTGGCAAAGGATCCGGACAGATAGCCTGCCCGGCCTTCTTCAGCCTGTCCTGTCAAAGGTGAGGGAGTTTAGATCCCACATAATGTCAAATTATGAAAAGAAAGTGTCCCATAAAGGATAACAGGGCTTACCTCGTCAGTTGGACGCTGCGAGCTGAATCCGCGATCTTCAGTAGCGGATGCGGGGGCCTCGGCGCCCTTGAACAGCACCTTCCAAGCCTCTTTGTATGTAGTATCGAAGAGCCTGTTCAAGGTCTGGTGCTGCGCCGGATCAAACTCCCACAAATTGAATGCCCGTTGTTGGCACGGGAGAATCCGGCGGATGAGCATGACCTGGACTACGTTGACAAGCTTATGCTTCTTGTTCACTAGCTTTTGGACGCAGGCTTGGAGTCCAGTCAGCTCTTCCGAATCACCCCATGTCAGGCCCTTCTCTTTCCAGGAGGTGAGCCGTGTGGGGATGCCCGATCTGAATTCGGGGGCCGCTGCCCATTCAGGGTCACGCGGCTCGGTGATATAGAACCACCCCGATTGCCACCCTTTGATAGTTTCTACGAAGGCGCCTTCGAGCCATGTTACGTTTGGCATCTTGCCCGCCATGGCGCCTCCGCACTCTGCTTGGCTTCCCTTCACAACCTTCGGCTTGACATTAAAGATCTTGAGCCACAAGCCGAAGTGGGGCCGGAGGCAGAGGAAGGCCTCGCACACGACGATAAACGCCGAGATATTTTGGATGAAGTTCGAGGCCAGATCGTGGAAGTCCAGGCCATAGTAGAACATGAGCCCCCAGAAAAACGGGTGAAGAGGAAAGCCCAGTCCGCGGAGGAAATGAGGGAGAAAGACAACCCTCTCATGGGGCCTGGGGGTGGGGATGAGTTGCCCCACATCGGGAAGCCGGTGCGAGATGTCACTAGACAAGTATCCGGCCTCCCTTAGTTCTTTGATTTGCCCCTCCATGATGGAGGAGGCCATCCACTTGCCTCCCGCTCCGGACATGGTTGGAGAAGGTTGAGGTGAGATGTGCGGACTTGGGCGCTGGAGCTCGAGTACGCAGGGACGGATAAGCGGAGGAGGATGAAGGCGTGAATGGAAAGGGCGGACTCTTATCCCCTTATATGGGCAGACGAAAGTACGAGCCCCCACCGGCCTAATAAAACTCGCTTATCTCCCAAGCGCCGCGGTTAATGGCGCGGTTGGGTTACCCACACCCGTATTGATGAGAATCCCGTGATAGGGGGACACGATCTCTGTTTTGACAAGACGTGCCAGGGAAACCGCCTCGCTAAACGCGCTGAGGTGGAACAATAAAATGGATAAAAGCCTGGCCATGGCACGATGTCACGCTGCGGAATACGTCAGCAGATTCGATTGATGTAAATATTATTCTCTCTACGGTGGAATGTGGAAGTTATTTTGCAGAGCCGGACACTATCCTGGTGTTCAACATCTTCTATGAAGTATTCGGAGGAGGAACCCGCCTTGCAATGCCGAAGACAACTTGCATGCCGGACTCGTCGACATTGAAGCCTGGTTCAGGGGCTACTGAGGGAGTCCTGGATTAGGGGGTGTCCGGCTGGACGGACTATGACCTTTGGCCGGACTCCCGGACTATGAAGATACAAGATTGAAGACTCCGTCCCGTGTCCGGATGGGCCATTCCTTGGCGTGGAAGGCAAGCTTCGCGATACGATATGAAGATGTCCTCCCATTGTAACCGACTCTGTGTAACCCTAGCCCTCTCCGGTGTCTATATAAACCGGAGAGTTTTAATCCGTAGGACAAACAACAATCATACCATAGGCTAGATTCTAGGGTTTAGCCACTCCGATCTCGTGGTAGATCTACTCTTGTACTACCCATATCATCAATATTAATCAAGAAGGAGTAGGGTTTTACCTCCATCGAGAGGGCCCGAACCTGGGTAAAAACATCGTGTCCCTTGTCTCCTGTTACCATCCGCCTAGATGCACAGTTCGGGACCCCCTACCCGAGATCCGCCGGTTTTGACACCGACACAAGCTATCATGCATACTGCTGTCACATAATGAACTAGGTTTGTATGCAAGTATAGTGAGACAGGACAGCAGGTACTAACAAGAGCAAAACAACGGGCAACATATTTGCGATATCCTGTCGTTCTTTTCAAACCGGAATTCTTCTTCGAGCAAATTTCCTGCAAAAAAGATCCGTAAGGCACATGCGGAAAAGTAGAAGTTCAAATTGTCATGCGATATCATAGACAGTACCTCATCCTGGGAATGAGACTAGCGCATAACAAGGTTTTTTCATTCAATATCTTCTAAATTTAGCACAGGAGACTTCACCGGAAATTCGTTTATAGACTTGCCATCAAAGTGTGATTTCCTCAGGTAACACCGATACTGCCGCAATGCTTCCTTGAAAAGCGCAAGCAAGCTTTGCTCGTCATGACTATCCAGATTGACCCTCACCTACTTACAACGATGTAATGTAAATCATTGATGTGTTCAATCAGCAGAAAACAGGAAAATAATCACCATGAATAATAGCACTTACACGTAAGTGGGACAGGAAGATGTGAAAATGGTGTTTGTCTTCACTATAATCTTCCCATGATGGGAATATATGCACGTAGTCCCTAACAACATTGAAAACATTGTCTTTTAAACTGGGAATAACTGGAATGGGGTTCCAATCTGCAGGAATTAGCCGTCTGTGCAGTGGGGATAGGTCTTCGGCCGGTGGACTTGTTGTACTTTTTGCTAGACTGGGATCTTTCTGTGGTACGGCTGGTGCTATGGCAACTGAAATCGGCATACCTTTTGCTGGAGTGTAGGTCCTATGTGGTGGGGCTAGTGGTGTGGCCAGTGAAGTATGGGTATAGTCTGCTGGAGTCGGTCCTACGTTTTGTGTCACTGGTTGTACAGCCAATATAAGTGGGGTGATGTCTGATTTCTCCGGCACAACCATGTTTTCAAGGACTTTGCTGGTGCTCCTTCAGGTTCGACAATCACCCTCTTCCTTTTTGATGTCTGATGCACAAGAAGAATATTTGAGTGAAAAAACATGGTATGATGACAGCTGGAATATGTATTGATAATGGATGGGCATGGCATCTCAACATATATGATGAATAAACTAAGCAGATGGTGGTGCAACAAAGTAGAATATATGCAAGACAACATATGCAAGATACGCGCAATCAATAAAACCTTGCCAAATTAGAACATGCACCTTGATGCGTGAACCGGACAGGCCATCTGCCTTTGACTCCTCGAGGTTAGAATAGTCATTAGGATCATATTCTGAACAAGAATCTATAGGTGGGGAGCGTATGAGTTTCATTGCATCTAGAATGGCAATCAATGTCTTGGTGCCAATTTTGTAAGTCATTGCAGTGTTCCACAATATTGTTCTGATGCGCGGATTTTGATATTCATCGTAATTACGTATAATATCTGAGAACCATGAAAACATAAATAGTAGTGAGATTATCTTTGTAATGCATAGGATATTCTAATATAGGGGCGCCCCTGTAAACACTTGTGAGCTATCACTGGATTCTGATGAGAGAGCTCATGTGTGCCATAGTATGGTGCGTGCATTAATATAATCTGGCACAAGTACACAAAAAATTAGGCTCCAGAAGTAATGATAGTTGGCAGATGATAGGTTCATAATATATTGTATGGAGAGTTTATTGCCAAACCATGATAACAAGAGCACACAGCAACTAGGCAGATCATAGTGTACATAAAAGGGGTACACCATAATATAAGTCGGAAAATGGAACTGGCTTGAAAATACGGTGTTGTATTGCCGCTAGTAATTGAAAGCCTATCGATCACATACAGGCCAGCTCTATCAGCTGTTGACTGTAGATGTCCCTGCTCCCCTTCCTGACAAGGAACATACTGTACATACTAAATACAGAATAACAAAAGAGGAACATGTTAAAGAACAGAAGAGGAAGCATATTCTTGAGGTTCTGCTCCATTTTTAAGCATACAATGTTGGTTTCCCACTCATGATGAATCACAACGCCCAAAGAAATGCAATTCCATGTTGTCTCTCTATATGTGGCAAATTTGAACAAGAGTCATTAGGATCATATTCTGAACAAGAGTCAACAGGTGGGGAGCGTATGAGTTTCATTGCATCCAGAATGGCACTCAATGCCTTGGTGCCAATTTTGTAAGTCATTGCAGTGTTTAGCTTAAAGAGTGGGCTGCTGCTAGTATGACAGAAAGCAGCTACATAGATCATAATGTAGATATAACGGGAAAACCTTAAGCATCCGAGTAAAATCAGCAAAGTGGAACTTGCTGGAATATATGTGTTAGTATTCCCGGTATGGCTAGAAATGCTTCGGATACCAGCTCTCTTCAACTGAAGGTGTGGTACTGTTAATATTAGTGTAACTCTCAAAGGCGACACAGCTCCTGCATTTCCTTGCTATTCTTATAGGATTCAAGTGGGCAGGCCACTACAAATCCTATTCCTATGTTTACAAAATCCTACAAATCAAAGAGGCCCGAAGAGTTCAAAGTGTCCATCACAACCGACCGTATAGACCTCTACGCTGCAAATGTCCCTGCTCATCTTCACTACAAGGAACATACTGTACTACTATCACACTCCCTCCGTTCCAAAATATAAGTCTTTGTAGAGATTTCCACTATTGATCACATACAGATGTATCCAGATACATTTTAGAGTGTAGATTCACTCATTTTGCTCCATATGTAGTCCATGGTGGAATCTATACAAAGACTTGTATATAGAAACGGAGAGAGTACTTATTAAAGAAGAACGAAAGAGGAACATGCTAAAGAAGAGCAAGCAGATTTTGGATAATAAAATGTTCGTTGCGCAGTGCCCACACATGATGAACCAGAGCGCATTAAGAATGCAACTCCCTGTTGTCTCTCTATATGTGATGCACGTGCTTTTTGAAAGTAAAGTAGGAACATTAGCTGACCAATTAACGTTATCTGTTTTAGTAATATCAGCATCATACCAGATTCATATTTGAGCAAAAAGTTTGGAATTATGAGTGGCACGTTGATTAGCTTGATGGATTCAGGAGTAGTGCTAAGCAGGTACGATGATGGTACTGAATATAAAGGCATGTCTGCATGCAACTCACGTTGCTTTTTTCATTTGGGTCAGTCGACCATTTCAGGCGGTTGTATGAAGATCCTACGTCTCCTAACCCTTCTTCTTCCTCGTCTCTAGTTCTTCCCATAGAGAACACCGCACGGGCCACCGGCCGGACCACCGGCCCCCACCGCCTATGTTCCTCCACCACACCCACCCCTGCCCCAACCTACATCAAGTTTTCTTTGTTCGGCGAGGCCCTACCACCGCCCCCCACAACCACCGTCCCCACCTGAGCCCCTTCCTTCGCACCGGCGAACTCCGGCGAGATTTGAAAAATCGACTGATCCAGTTTTGAAATTTAGTCTACTGTGATTTAACTAGTGTGGAATATAAAAGGGGAAAACCAGTAGCATTGGGAGTATAGTGTTGAGCGTGCCATGGCGGATCTGAAGGTGCAAACCGGAAAAAGGCAACTTCACAACCAATGTTTGCTTTCTACTAGCAAGTAAGTGATGGAGAAGAAATCAGAGTAAAGCAGTGGCGATCTATTTTCTTGTTGCGATAAATAAGTTGAGCAGATACGAAAGAGTATCGCCTTTGGTGCGGTGTCGTGTATGCATCTGCTGAGAATTTGACGGTGCTGCGGCAGTGATGGCTGTCAGCAGCGTGGAAGCAGATCTAGGAGGGTAGACGGTGGCGGCAGGGCGCGGTGGACGAGACAGTCATAGGAGCAGCGTCGGCAAGGTGTACGACGGCGGGGATGAAGCGAGAGGACGGAATAAAAGGATCCCGGTCCGAAGCCATGGATGAGAGAGGTCGATCTCTTGTAATGGACGACGGCGTCGGGGTATGAGCTCCGGCATGGTGGAGGAGGACGACGGTGGATGGGGTGGCGTACGGAGGAGGCTGGGGTGGAGAGGGTGTTTTGGCGCCCACGGAGTACGAATGGGAAATGGAGGTAGAGAGGAAGGGGGGAACCATGTCTTCAGGGCACGCTTGTCTCAAATGCATGGAAATTTACAAACTTAGCCCCCGTTTCAAATTTCCTACATCAGAGCAATATTAGTCTGTTGGGGATAGGACGGTAATCTCGCATACACCGAATATTAGCCGACAAGAGTTTGTTTTTGGCGCCCACCATGTATGAATTGGGGAGGGAGTCGATTTCGGCCGAGGAGACACTATGTTTTGGCGCCCACCGTGTATGAATCCGGGTGAGGGGCGGTCATTTCACGTTTGAGTGAAATTACAAACCTACCCCTATCGAAACCTATAGAAATTGAGCCGATAGGCTTTGTGTGGCAGGGATAGGCAGTAGTAATTTCCATCTCACAGATTTTGGTTTCGGGCGGTTACTGCGACTTTCCCTTCTTCATTCAAATTTTGCAGAGTGTACGTTTACCGTGCCAAGTCAATTCGAATCTCGGTTGTATTCTATTTTTCGGGCAGGATCCATTTTCGATTGGAATAAAATTCTATATACATCATTTTTGTATATATACTTTCAAAAGCACAACACCCTTTATACATAAATATGGTTTACAAATGGCATGATCTCAGATTCATAAGGTTGTATCCATCAATTTGGATTTTCAAATATTTGAAACCACTTTATGTTGAAATCCAATGTATGCATTCCTCGCTAACTGTCTCCAATTAATGTGTGTTTCATGCGTTTTTTTACTTCTCAAACATGTATAATGTGTTTCACACACGCAACATATAGTGCAATCCCGTTTAGATATTAATTGCATATAAACCATGCATTGTTTCTAATTAAAGAATCTATGGACCACCAATATTGATAAACTATATAACATTACACGTGTCCCCAAATTCAAATGAATATGCATGTTTGATACACCAATTTGCATTATGATATTATCGATGTTGTGATCTCCAGTTTAAATATTTAAATACCCTTTAATCCAGATATTCATCTCATATAGCTATCACTCATGCTTATATAGGAGTATCTCTCTAGACCTATACGCGTTCATTGTCTCTCGGGTATCTCTCATGCTACCTGTATGTCGACAATGATCTTTTATCTTCGTAACACACTAACGGTACTCTCTCCCTCGACCTTCATCACTCTATCTCTCTCTAAGTATATCTTGCTCCCTGCTATGTGTCTCTAACTATGATTCTCCATGTGGAATCTCTTTCTCCCACACAAACACAAAACTTTGTCTCCCGGTCTCATTTCTCTCTACTATTCCCCTGTGTGCCACTCGGACACCCCTCACACAGAGATGTCCTTCGCTCCTTAGGTATGAGAGCCTACGACTCTTCCACTTAAATATCTCTTTCTCACACACAAACACAAACTCTATCTCGCATGGTCTCATATTTCTCCACCGTTCTCTTGTATGTCGCTCACACACAGACACTCTCCCTAGAGATATCTTGCGTTCCCTCATGTGTCTCTAGCTATACCTCTCGTTGTGAAATATCTTTCTCTCTCACAGACATAAAACTCCATCTCTCGGGATCTCATTTCTCTCTGATATTTGTTTGTATGTGACTCACATGCACCCTCTCTCTATCTCTCTCACACCCACACACATAACTCAGCCTTCTGATCCACTCGACTCCTATCTCTAACGCGCACTAGCTAGCATCTTTATCTTTCTATTTATCTGTTTCTCCATAAACCTTCTTTTTCGCCCTCACTCTTGCTTCCTATCACGCACACTACATATGTTTCTCTCTACATGTAGTCAAGTGCCCACTTTTTATCTCTCTCTCACACACACACATGACTTCACCCTCTGAACCACCCGGCGGTCATCTCCAACACTCAAACTAGCAGATGTCCCTCTAGCTAGCATCTCCATCTCTGTATCTATCTGTAGTTTCTCCGTGAACATTTCTTTCTCGCATGAAGTCTTGCTTCCTATCACCCACGCTATATATGTCTCTCCATACATATGCATTTATAGGTTGATCTCTTTTGCACAATCGTTGTGTCTCACTCCCTCTGCTCGCCATAGATGCATGCTCCAGCCCACTCCACTATCTCTTAAAGACAAAAGCACATGCTCAATTGTCGGGCCTTCTTCCCTGCACTCTCATATGCATGCATATTGTCATACAGATCCATCTCTCCCATGTTGTTCATCTTATGACTTATGTCTTCTTTCTTTTATCTCGATCATGCGCACGCGCACCCACATCCCATGTATACATGTATACTTCTCACACATGCACATTCAAGGTCTCTATGTCTCGATACGTAGTTAATTACCCTCAACCCCAACACCACATCAAATCGTTCTCTTCTTGTGTGCACATAACTTCCGCCTGGATGGGTAAAACACACACTCACACTTAACAATCTCCTTCTAGCTACCCCCCTTCACACTCTTCCCCTATATCCCCGAAACCAATAAGACCATCCCTTCGTTTAATTCCCGCCTACATGCACCATCGATATATAGTAGTCTTCCTTGGTGTCGCGCGAACAAATACATTCTCTCGATGTCGACTCCTCTCACGCGCACACACCTTCTCTTCCCTCTCTATGGGCCTTTTCTCGCTTGCACCCCATCGTTGGTGGCCTCTGCCATACACATCACCTCTCTATGATGAAGCCACGCCCACTTAAATTACATCTGCCACCGAGGACCCTGCGACACACACACACAAACACAAACACAC
>NC_041393.1:191836484-191864999 GCF_002162155.2 Triticum dicoccoides | reverse complement strand
CTCCATCACACACACACACACTAAGACCCCATCTCTCTCTCTATCTCTCTCTCACACACACACACACACGCTACACACCCCCACCCCCCCACACACACTAAGACTCCATCTCACACATACATGCTCTAGGCGGAGCATTTGTTCCTACCAGCCTTCATCTAACCTTACCCGTATGATAAACAATCACCTTAATTTACTTGTATAACATGGACAAATTACACTTTAGTAGTTAGCAAACTTATCATCTCTACCCTCATAAAAAATCGAGTTGGCGATGATGGTGTGCCTGCCATCTTGTAATATAGACCGTCCGATCTATATCTTACGGATAGAAAGCAAACTATGATAATTTTACAAAAGATACCCACACCTCTCTCCACATCCTTATCTCCCACAACCTCATTGCTGAGCAATTAAAAAAGGAAGACTCTGGAACAATCTAGCATGGTGGCCGCTACCGCCTGCGGCGCCATGCATCCCCATGCCTCCACCCAGTCCGACCACCGGTCACCACCATGCTCCACTCCTCCTCAACTTATCTCTCATCTTTCATTTTTTCGATGACATTCTCGAGATACCAGTTTTCCAATCAAATTCTTGAGATATCATTAGTTTTTACACATGGGATTACTACTGCATAGGTCCATCACAACAGGTGTTTTGTAAAAAAATGCATATTGATGTTCCGTGCAATGCACGAGCATCTTGATTGTAATTATATAACGCAAATCACGAGCAGGAAGTGACATTTTTTTACACAACCACGTTAACATGGCCATGTAAATCACTAGCTAAAGTATAATACCATTATACTTATATCCCGATGCAAAAGGTTGAGTACATGTCCAAAGAGTAGAGTCGCACACACGCACTCTATCTCTCAGAATCTCACACAGACACACACCAGTTACGTGACGCCCACTTAAGCAGACACATATGTTACAATTTTTGCTGGTACACGTGATGGTTCGCATTTATTTAAGCCAAACAAAGAACCCAAACAGTAGCTGCATCCCCTCACGCCGCCTCTTCTCTGGTCGCCGTCTCCCAGTAGCCATGGCCTCGCCGAAGGTAACAACATACGCCATACTCCCGCTGGAGCGACGCTTTAATCCGAAAATTTTAGTGGTCATGCATGCATCTTTTTGTGCTAGCACTCCTATATAAGGGTTGACCGGTCGCTTCCCGCGGACGTGCGCGGGCGGTGGAAGAGGAAGGAGAAGGGAAGCGGGCTGTAGAGTAACGTTTTTTACCATAATGTCTCAGGAAACTGAGTGCAATAATTGAGTAGTTTTGCAAACTACCAGTACTACACCTGAAACGGTTCAAAACCGGTACTCCCTTGCCGGCGCGTGCTTCCCGCGTGAAACGGTCAGCATCACCCTGGAGCGTCAGTGCCGCATTACTGCCCGGCCAGGGCGAAGGCGACCTCTCAGTGGCGCCAGCTTTGAAGCAGCGCGACGGCCGAGAGAGCGCCGCTTCCCGGTGCACGCGACTGCTCCGTGTCGAGGCTGGCCATAGGCCCTGTTTGGATCCATGGGTTAGAGTTAGTTTGAGCTAGTTGGGGCTCAAGTAGCCCTAAAGTATCCAAGCATGAGTGTTAAATTAGAGCAAGTTGCACCGAACCCACCAAAAAAACTATCCCACCCAAGAGGTGCTAACTGGAGATAGTTCTCATAGGGCCCACTAAAAACACTTTTCTCTCTCCATTAAATTTATTTATTGTCAATCTAACCCTGTCACCCAAACACCTCTTTGGCTATAGTTAGTTCAGGGTTAGTCATGAGTTAGTCTAACCTCTAGCTAAGTTAGAGTATCAAAACAGGAGCAGTATAGGACATGCAAGTTGCTCAAAGCATACAGTAAAATTCATACATGAAAATATTTTTTTAAATGGAACGTGAAAGGATCTTCGAATGATATAATTTTCAAATTACATAAAATCTTATCAATATTCAAAGGCATCCTCGAAGAATACATTAGGCCCTATATAAAATCTTATCAATAGTCAAAACCAAGTGCTCTAAACGAATTCAAAACGAGAAACTGGACCCACTCACGGCACGGCACGCCTGTCTTGTTTGGTCCATCGGTAACATGTGATGAGTTAACCGACCTCAATAGATGGCAAAAATGCCAGCCCGCCGCACTTTGAGAGAGACGAGGAGCTAGAAGCGATGCGGGCTGCTGGATTACTAGAGCTAGGTGTCGCATGGAAGCCAAGAAATATGGTGATAGCATGGGTTAGCCATGTACTAGTATGATGTAACTACACTGGGCTGCCGTGTTTCGTAATCTTCCAGTCCACTGTGGAGTTGATTGGTTGATTTTATATCGGTGGATAATATAAAATATTATGAGTGCGGACGCTCCACCACGAGGTTCCTTGCTCCTTCTCGGTCGTCGGGAATCTAAGTTCTTCCACTCTTTTTTTTACGTGAGCTTTGTTCATCCTTTTGCCAACATGTGAGACATCTAGCATCAAGGTGCACATGTCATGCAAGGATCGTTCCATCTATATGAAGAACATGTGGGACTGGAACTATGAGACGGACATGTACCCAGGAGTGGACGTACGAACCTGAGTAATGTAGCTCAGTAAGTGAAGTAGAAAGGCACAAATGGTACGAACATGCGTGGCATATAGGCATTTGTGTCTTACTACATACCATTAAATGTTGTACGTGCAATGCACGGTGATGTTATGGAGTACGTGCCTAAGTACTCTACTACTATATTAATTGGAGGCACATATTAGCTTTTACATTTGTTTACGTGTATGCCCCCAGACCTTCCAACTAGATGTGTCTTTCTCTCTGGGTCACACTTTGTATCATACATACCACTAGTACTACTACGTGTGGTCTCCGACCCAGAAGTGGAAGAAGTGGAGACGCTCTACCACGCTGTTTTTCTTTTTGCGCTTGGCTTTATCACGTTGTTCATGTCCCACTCCTTTCGCTGACGTGTGGGACATCCAGCACGTGCCGTGTTTGGACTCTTCGTTGTAAGAGTTGAAACGCTAGCATTCATCAGAAATAAAAAAATAAATATAAATCAGCAGTGACACTATAACATGCGGTTTCCTTGCTCCTCGATATCGAAAAGAATACTTCCATTCGCCAACATGTGGGACGTGGACCATCCTGGTCCACTTGCCATGCACGCAGAACTCCAAGGGAGAGTCACCCCAGTCGTTGCGCCGCAGTAATAATGGCTAATGAGCCGTCAAATCACAGGCCCAACCTTTCCCACTATGAAGTTGCTCGGACAAAGGAACCATCATGACTTCGTTGAATTCCGCTTCTTGAAGAAAACTACTGTACCAGCAGTACTACTAGCTACAGTAGTTACTCCAACAGAGGCCTCCTTTCGTTCATAGGATAGTTATTTTATAGGAATATGAAAATCATAGGAAGTGAGGTGACATGCATCTCAATTCCTATAGAGAAACAGATGCCATTTGATGCACATGATAGGATTTTTTCCATTGAGTCTAGGCTAATGTACTGGTAATTTGCTCTAAAAACAACAGTAGTAACTAGTAGTACTAGTACATGCTCGTACTCAGACATAGACACACACACTAACTACTAGTACTACTACTTCTCACATGTTGGCCAGACGCCTTCGTTCTCCTTCCCGGCTTTGTTGGCGACACCCCACCGTGCTTGGATCTCCGCCGACCTCTCCGCAGCAGTGCGTGCATCCTCTTCTTTCTTGTGGCTGCAGGTCTCTCTTTTCTTGAGTACTTTTTGACCGCTCCCTCTTTGTGTCTTTGGCCGCCTCTTGCTCTACCGCCCACTCGGCCTTGGCAGCTTCAAATTCCTCCCACATAGGTGTGAGGTCGCGAGCGGCGATGAACTCGACACGGCGGGATGCCATCGCTTCCCTACCATTTTGTGTGCGGTCGTGGGCGGCGAGGAACTCGGTGCGGCGGGATGCCATCGCTTCCTTACCAGTTAGTGTGCGGCGCAGTAGCATGAACGATGCTTGGTGAGAGCTCTGGGTGGAGTGGTCGGACAACCGTATAGTGCATTGGTTTGTCAAGAGATCAAGGACAGAAGACGAAAGAAATTTGGATTCCCCTTCAATCCTGGCCATTTATTACCGAATAAAATGCATTGGCGGTCATCGAACTTGTCTTGGGAGCTCACTTTGATCATTGTATATGAGATATGGTGATTATATGGTCACTGGCTCAGCGTATAGCTCCGTATTTGTCTGGTTGACCAGTCAAATAGTCCGCATGCGCCTCATCAGCTCGTGTTCTTTATCTATCTATGCGGGCCTACCTGTTAGTGGAGAAAGAAATAAAAACCAAAATTATGCGTATGTGGGGAATCAAACCACGGACTCGTCACTACAATGCACACTCGTCAGCCAAATGAAAATGAAATACTTTGCGTCAGACACTCACGCTCACGCTGTCAAACCATGGTAATGCATGCACGCCGCCTTCTCAATCAAAGTCCTGCTCATGGCGCAACGCAAACGGTGAGCCCATCACCTGCACGTCGCGATGGTGTCTGACATTACTGTTTAGACGTTTGATGGAGGCCTACGCGAACGCCAAGCATGTATTCACCTGTCTCAACACCAACGGTCATACTCGGGAGCGCCTTGCTCATGTATATCGTCCATCACAACGACAATGTATAAAACAGCCTAGCTAGAGAGGGTACTATGGTATGGAGTATGTACTATCGTGAGCGACTGATCTTAGTGCCACTGCACACGAGTGTGTGTCTGATCGATTCATCCATTATTTGTAAGTTATGCATGGTTGTGTGGTGTCTAATGGTGGTCGTCGAAGGCTAGCTGGCGATAAGAGCGGTTGCATGGACGCCTGGTTGTCAATACGTGTCGCATATGCTTCAAAGGCTCGTCATCCACGAGTTCACATTTTACCACCACGCCAGCGTCTGACCGCCCTGGTCTACCGAAACCCCTTCCATTGCTAGCGTGCGCTTCCCGCCTGAAACGGTCATCGTCTCTCCGGAATGCCAATGCCGCATTCACCGGACTTAACTGCAGGTGCAGTTGGTGTGTCACTGACATGCGGGCCAGATGCCCGTTGGGCCCACTTATCAGTAACCCAATGCACCTGCAGTTAAGTCACTGAAGCACCCTCTGCATTCACGACCGACGAACCTACTCCGACGCCAGCCGTCCATCCGTCTACTGCGGCTCATTACCATTTGCCCGCTATATTAACTTGAGCCCCAGCTCCCAGCCATAGCCAAAGACCCACACTCATTCTCCTCCAGTCCCCTTCCTTCTGTTGGCACCACTCCAACCATGGCCTCCTGGCGCTCCAAAACTCTCTTGGAGGTACTGTAGCAGGAGCAGACCAAGGACATCGGCGGCTCTGCTCCGGCCGCGCTCCAAAGCTCTCTTCGATGTACTGTCGTAGGAGCAGACGAAGGAGATTGTCGGCACCCCCTCGGCCACCCTCCGCCGCCACGACCATGAAGCCGGCGTACATGCGCGGTCGCAGCCGACAGCAAGGAAGAGTAGAACACGGTAGGTCGCCGCCGCTCTGGTCCTAAAAAGGCCACCGCTACTCCACTTAGTCGATGCCAAGCTTGGTGGGGTAAACATCAGCAGCCGATTAGCTGCTTGACGGTGACGTGGAGGCGGAAATCTTTAGAACCTTGTGCTCCGAGGAGGTGGTTATCGAGGTGGATGAGGAGGAGGCAAAGGCAATGGCCGGCTTTCTTGGGTTCATGGTCGGACATGGTGGTCGGGCATGGCGTTCATTTAGATTAGGTTTACAATAGGTTTTAGTATGGTCTGTGCGAAATACGTAATGAATTTCGTCCAATTTGTAGGAAAATTCGAAATGTAATGAATTCATCCGGTTAATTTGAAATTTGCTTTGTTTGCACGAATTTCATCCGGTTAGTTCATATAGCTGTCGAAAGGTATGCGGGCAGCATCGGATGGCATCCATCAGTGTCCTTGGATAGATGTCGGTGTAAATTTGTGGGCCAGCGCTGGAGATGCCCTAACTATCATGCTATAATCGCTAACAGTGCTCAATTATTTGGCATGGAACAGTTATCCCTCGATCAAAATCAGATCCGCCGTGTTTCGCACTCATCCCACGTAAGAGTGTAAACTCTTGCTTACATAAAAATGGAGCAAGTGGACGGCACTGTAGCACGTCATATCACTCAAACTAGCCCGCCTAACGCGCGGGAAATCACCGTCCTCGTCATTTTGTTCTGGATTTCTATCGATCGATCGCACGAAAATGTTATGCTTTGCAAGTTCTAATGGAAAAGGAGGCACACTTACGAATCATACGCGTCGCATCCCCGACAGTTCGGCTCGCACACTGCTCACCAGAGGGGACACGTGTTGTCTTGCAATTTCACTGACATGTGGGACTGCAATTGAATACACCGTCGATAGCCAAAATCTAATCGCTCGGTGGGCGTCGGCTGAGAAGAGAGAGACGCGGGAGGGAGAAGAGATCGCCCGCCCGCTATGCACGGACTCCAAGAAATATATGGTGATAATGTGAGGTGGGCCATGCGGGAGTCCGGACCGCTTCCAAGCCCGCTTCTGACCACCCTGGCCCACCAGAGAGGTATTGACAAAGTCAAGGAGTGGGCTCTGCAAGAGCCCGTCTCTACACGTGCTCCTAGGTATAAAAAAACTAATCCTAAAAAAAGAGGCATAAAAAACAATTGTGTCTAAAAAATAGAAAGGTAAAAAATTTTTGAGAGGAAATAGATAGAGAGAAAGTGGGAAAAAGTTCTAACCTTATAGCCAACCTTATAGTCAACAGTATGGTAGTATTACATGAGGAAGAAGGGAGTGGTGCACATGCCAAGTTCACTGGGGTACCGTGTTTCACACTCTTCCGTCGTAACAATGGAGACAATAGCTTTCATCAAAAATAAACAATGAATACTCGTTGCTCGTCCTCTATATCGGAAAGAATACTTTGATTCGCCGACATGTGGGACGTCGACCATCCTGGTCCACCTGCCATGCACAAAATTATCCTGGTCTACCCCGGTCGTATCACATGCCCAACCTTTCCCACTATAAGTTAGTCGGATGAAGGAACCATCATGACTTCGTTGAATTCCACTTCTTCAAACCATTTTATGGCTAGTGCACTGTACCACGTCATATCACTGAAACCCACTAGGCCAAACTAGCCCGCCTAGGTCATCTATTTTGGAACGGAGGGAGTACGTCTCTGTACTGCTATGATTTTGTGTTGTACGTCTCTATACTTTTGCTACCATTTTCCTACCCTGTGAACCAAATGAGGCCTGAATGTATCTGTGTCGAGTAAGCCTACAAGTTTAGGAGCTTGGGCTATTGGCCGATTGACGAGGGATAAGTATAAGCGTACCACGAGCTTGTCAGCCCCAACGTTTCTCTTTGGTGAGTGTTTTGCAAGTATTATAGCTTGCACAATAGCTAGCCTACTAACACCAAGAATCATCAAACAAGCCCTGCTGATATGATAAACAGTTCAAACTTACATCTAAGCATGCCATATATTACATCAAAAGATGGTGAGGATACATCTGTTTCCATAACTCGGAGAGCGTTCACATGATTCACTATCAAACAAAAGTAGGAAGTACCGTCCACACAAGACAGTGCACTAGCCCTAAGATGGTTTGATAACATGCATCGTTCTAGTAATTAAAAACAGGGCAATGCAAACTACCCTGAAGGATTAGCGCGACCAAATATTTCTTGTCATCGATCTCTCAGGCAATGACCATAGCACAGACAACAGCATGGGAATCAATCTCTAGGGAGATGTCCACAGGAATGACCGCGACATCGGAATCGACCTCTGGGGCGATGTCCACAGGATGGACAGTGGCATCGGAATCGATCTCCGGAGCGATGCCAATAGGACGGACCACGACATCGAAAACGGTCTCTGGGGCGTTGTCCACAGGACGGGCCGTGACATCGGAATCATCAAGGACGTCCACCGGCACCTACACAACCCTAACATATTAGCAAGCACATTGCAAATAATCAAAAACCACAACTATGGTAAGCCATTATTTTTTACCTTGTGAAGCTCACCGGGGGATTCCATCCCTCCGGGGGGCATCTCCTCATCCTCGATGGGGGCCATCACCTTGCCAGGGGAATACTGCGTCTCAACGGTGACTATCTCCTCAAACTCGGCCTTCGGTGTCGCATAGGTTCCCATTAGAGTTTCTGGGGTAGGCACGGTGGGGCCCTTGCTATTCTTCCAACTTTCTTTGAGGAGTTCGTCTACCAACACCGTCAACTCTTTGGTCAGTTCTTGTTTCTTGGAGTTCTTCGTCTCCATGGGTTGGCCCGCCAACATGGTCAACTCGATGGTCGGTGCTCGCTTCCTGGAGATTGCTATCTCCAGTGGGTTGTCCGCCGGCAACTCTTTGCCTAGTGCTCCAAGATCCATCAATGAATTGACAAACAAAAAGCAATCGAAAGGAAACCACAATCGCAATGAAAACGGAAAAAGAATAGGCTATGAGAATCGGTCGGTGCTTCGCAAAAAGAAGATTTTTGAAATGAAAATATAGCAGCATCACTGATTCGCCCACCTTTCCTTCGTCGGTACAGAAGAAAAATGGCAGAAGTGAGTAGCCTGGAGTGAGGTTTTCTTCAAGAAAGGGGATAAAGGGCTTCAACGAGCGTTCCAGTGAAATGATGGTTGCTTCGTCCAGGCCCACTTCAAGGCCACTTTACCACTGCTGGTTAAGGTGTGGGTTTTGTGATATGACGGGTCATGACGGCCACACCGGGTGACCTGTGAGTCTCGACTGTAGCACCTTGCTGTGATTTGGTGGATAGCACGCGGGCCCGGATGCTTTGATGTCCCACATGTAGATAGAGCGGCTAATCATATAGGAGTGCTCAATATTTTGCACCGTGACCAAGGAGGAGAGGAAAACGAGAGAACTACGTAATTAATGCATGCGTTTAATTGGGGTAGTTTTGTAAAGTATGAGATACATTCATCCAATCACAAAATGCCTTGGTTGATGAGATTTGAGATTTGAGCCCTATAAACCGGAAGGGAGGGAGTACTGCACGCGGTGTAGTCTAGTCACTTGTTGAAATCTCTAGAAAGGCAAATACTCCTTTCTGGTTTACATGGCTATACTATCAAGTACTAGTACTACAATAGTGGGCTCAAATAGCAATTTTGTCTCATGCAAGAGCCTGGCTATATTCATGCTCCAAGGCACCGCACCACGCCCCACCCCTACAAAAAGACTGCCACACGAGCGTTCGTAACTATCACGTTCGGGTTGCACTTGGCTCTTCGCCTCTTAGAGAAGACGAACAATGATGTTACTACTACTTCTACAGTATCGAATCCACTTCTGCATGTCTGTCCACCTCGTGCAGGAGGGATAGCGTGTAGAGAAAACTTCTACTAGTCCTGCCAGCCACCACGCTCATGCGCGAGGGAGGGACGCAACTTCACTGACTTACTGCTCCTGCCTTTGCGTCTATGACAGGTGGGCCCAACAGGTGGGTGGCCCACCTATCATGCAGCCAAAGGCAGGTGCAGTTAAGGCGTCGGGGCTCAGTCCGCGAGGGAGAGGGCGTTGTAGTAATCAAACTTCTCGGTCTTGTACGAGTTGACGCGACACATCAAAGGACTGCACTCGATATATTTCAATAATTTGCGTTTACCGATGCATTAATTACGCAACACATCAAAGCATTACACTCGAGATAAGTCTTTTTAGACATTTCAAATGGACTACAACATATGGATGTATGTAAACATATTTTAGAGTGTAGATTCACTCATTTTGCTTCGTATGTAGTCGCTTGTTGCAATATCAAAAAAGACTTATATTTGGAAACAGAGGTAGTAGAACGCATGCATGCATGCCGTGGCTTTCCTTTTGATACTTGCATGTGTTGATTTGATGGACCTTGCCAAATTTTGACTATAAATTTAACTAACCAAATGTTCATGCATGTCACAAAAAATTACGGGGCTGTTTGGATTGTAACTATGTTTGTCTTATCTTGCCACATTATTTTTCCCACACTTGCCACACTTGCCTAACTTGAGTTGCTCAAATTGTTAGACACACTTTGGCTTGCCTAAGGGAATCTTGCCACAATTTTTGTGTCTATGGCATGTGGGGTTCACTGCTAATAAAAAAATTCTTGTCTTAGGTGTGGCTAATAAAAAAGACTTATATTGAGGAACGGAGGGAGTAGAAAATATAAATAATAATGCATGTTGGGGCAACCCACGTTTCCGATAATTTTAGCTGTGGGCTTGTTCACAATTTTTACGACAGGGTGGTTGTTCATTTAATGGAGGGACTTGTACCAGACTTGAACGATACAAAGTGCGACCTGGCACACCATAACACCACTTGGAATAAGCGGGTAGCTATCTAAAAAAACAATCAACAACTAAAAAACGGCGACCTGGCACGTAGTACACAATTTTAAATGATTGTTTTGATGGAGTGAAAAAGGAAAACTACCGCACTACGTATATATAGGCCAGAGCCTCCGCGCTTGCTTGCTAGGGTTGATCTATTCACACACTCTCATCCTCTCCAGATCCAAACAAGATAGCGGTGGTAACACTGTCTTTCTCCCTTCAAAAAACACTATCTTTCTATCCTCACCGCTGGTTACAGATCCGGACGTATCCCCCTCCGCCGGTGAAGGGGAGGAGGGGCAGCGTTTAGGCCATCATCGACAGCGAGGGAGGAGACCCACTGCCGGCCGCACCGTTAGCTCTAGCTGAGCGGCGGCGCGGGAGGTACTCCGATCCCTTCGTCGTTGCCCTAGTGTGGGCGGATCCGGCCTCCCGCCGCCCACCTATCCACATCCCGACGACCTTCAGGTATATCTTCCTTCGAAACCGCCTTAGCTCTACTTCCCCAGCTTGCTACATTGCTGCATATGCATCATTTTCTACCTCTCAGCCCCTCTTGATCGGATGGTCCAAGGCCACCTATTTTTTCTTCTATTGTTAGAGGTAAATCTACTTCATGGAGTCGAATCTTGTACTTGATTCAAAGAATAAATAAAGTGGGGGTGGTGGAATTTAGTATGTACATCGGACTTGGTACAAACAGGAAGGAAAGGGGGTGAAAGTAGTACATACTGGTCATCCAGCCGGTCTGTTGGTCGAAAAGGGAAATATAGGGGTAACGTTGTACACAGTGGTATGACCAGGACTAGATTTGCTATCCACACATAGGAGTAGGTGTCTAGAGTGAACAAAAATGGGACCAACCCAGATATGTTTCTTGGACGTTGGTTTCTCGGGGCAACAAACTATGAATCACCACTTTATGCCCCTGTTTAGGTACATGGTGCCGGACTGCTGTTGAACCCACTGTCCCATGCCCTTATACCAAATATTTAGCTGTTCTTAATCTAATGCCCCTGGTAAAATGAAGCCATGCCACTATTATAAGCCATGACAAGTTTAGCCAAATGTTTTTGCATGTAATTGTTTGAGACTCTAACTGTTTCCTCTGTAGCTTTTTGTGCAAACAGGGGTATCCATTTCACCTGGTTGCTGTTGTGACCTTTTGGTGCACTGCAAAAAACACTACTTAGAAAGAAGTGACTTTTCTTCTATTTAACTGGAATGTCAGAATGGAACAGTTGGTTCAAGTCGGTGGAACTGCACAAAGGGAGATATGTATTCCAATCCTCATCATCCATATTGGCACCATTACCTTCCTTTAGGTAAGAATGATATTTAATGCATGTGTTCATCTCTATTTTGCGACTGCCATGAGAAAATAATGCTATTTTTTACTAGTACACTTGTACTCCCTCACTGACAAAACCAATTCTAAAAGAGAAGGCCAATCATGTCCTTGGTTTCACCAACTGGTGAGGAGAAAGAGAAACAGAGCATGAAGAGGAAGAAGAAGAAGAATAAACAGTGCCAAGGTGATCTTGCTGAAGCCAAAGGCCTCAGTCGAGGCCATTCAAGGGCTCCGGCAATGACTACCTTACATGTGAGACGATCCTCCAGGGAGCCCTTCCACTTCTATAAGGTAACTTAATTAATTAAGAGTACTTAAGTACCACTAATTTATTGCTGCGTAATTTTCCTGTCGGAGTTAAACAAATCATTAGTAGCACCCTATGCTGAATCATGTACGTGTGTATGTTTGTCTATGGAGGGGAATCATGTGGTGGAGCAGGGAGGGAATATTATTGGTGTCATGACATAATAGTGCTATTGTTTTGCATGTCAATTTAGTGCCATTGGTTCAGTGAGGCAATGTTTTGCGTATTCTCCATCATGAATTTGATGCTACTGTTAGAGTAATATGCTAATGTCTTTCTATCCTTTCTCACTAAGCTAATGAAGGTTTCGCCTTGTTCCTACTTGAGCAAACAGGGATCATGTTGTGCCAATCATACATTTTTGTGGAACTACACAAGACAATACAATGAACTGTATCACAGCCAGTGCTTTAACTCTGCTAGAAGTTCTTGATAATCTTTCGATATAATCTCATCACTCGTAAACAAGAGTGATTTAAACCATACATTTGAAGTGCACCAAAATATATACTATTGAGTGATTCAAGTGAGTGCTTTATCATCTCTTAAGGGACTACATGAATAAGCATTTTTCCTCAGATTGGTACGCGCCTAAGGCCTTCATCCATATTAGTTTGATGTCATCTCTATTTGTATCGTGCTACTGTCATGAGAAACTCCTTTATCTTTGCACGTTAATGTTTTGCAACCTATAATACATGGCAATGCTTTGAGTGTTGAGCTACTTGGAACTGATTAAATAAACTAATACCTCTCTTTAAGCAAGACTACTATGTTGCTAACTTTACCCATTAAGATAATGAGGGTGCTTCTATTTGTTAGTGTTTGTTTCATCAACTAGTCCCACTATTACAGTAATCTCACTCTCAATATATGTGCCAACAGGGGTGCTCGATTTTGGTGGAACTGCACAAAAACTTTGGGTGCTTCATTGCCTTGACAGCTTCCGTCCTTTCCTATCAGTCGCTAATCTGGGCCTGCTTCCTTCCTTTGCTGTCAGTCGCTTCGCTTACCTCAGCTTCCAGTCAAAGGAAATAGTAATTGATATGCTACCTCACACAGGTTGGTACTGGTCTTTATCCTGATTATTGTGCTTGTCATGTATTGGTAATTTAGTATTGTGCTACTGTTTGCCGATTTTATAAAGGAGGAACTTGGAGCCTGAACTCGCAGGCAAATCATTGCCTTGGGTGATTTTAGTAGAACTGCACAAAAAGATCGGATGGAAAGATACTTATGTTGCTGCTATGTACTCCAAAGTTCACTCAGACAAGCATCGATGTTGACAAGAAGAAGTGCCTATATTCATTCGAGTATCAACCGGTGTCAACCAGTTGTCAAACTCCAAGTATTAGGAGACTAGACGCCAAAAATATTGCTTGGCGCATAGCCCAGAAAAACACACTCCAGTCTTTGGTCCCAACTTGTGCCTTTTGGTTATCGGCAGATATGGTAGCGAACTGTATGGCATGGAGTCTAAAGATTCCAGACAAGTTGGTTGACGCGTATATTCATCTGGCACTTAATCAGTCTGCACACCAGGGATGCTCCATTTCAGTTGAACTGCACACAAAATTTGAGTGGTTCATTTTCTCAACCGCCTCCTTTCTTGTCTGCAATGTAGAATTTTGGCGAGCTACAAGACCAAGATGAGCCAGTAAACTAGTTGGGTGAAAGTAGTGGCCAAGTTGCCTAAACCTCCCTCGGCACGAGGCCACTATTTGAGGATAAACCTACAAGCAAAGTTCAGATTGTCTGTGCTGCCTCTTATGTACTCGAAAGTTTACTCATAAAAGCATTAATTTTAGCAAGAAGTACCTCCGATTGAACACCATTTACCAGTCTGTACCCTAGGTAATTAAAGTTCGTCCATGGATCATATTGGCTGTGATCTCTATCATTTGGATGCATAAACATACTGAACATGTGTCTATCTGAATCTTTTTGTGAATTATCTATGAATATTGTCGTGTGATCTATCAATCATTTGGATGCATAGACATGCTAAACTTGTGTATATATGAATCTTTTGAGTTGTTGATTGTGAATGTTGGCTATGAATGTGAACATGTCCTGTGAACCTGAGTTTGATACGAATGTTTACCTTTTCTGTTGTACTTGTGTGTGAACTTGTTAGTATGCCTACTGTGGGATATGTGACATGTGGGTGTCAATGGCACACCTTCTTCCCGAGAAGAATTGCACCTACTTTGTTAGGGTAGCAACGGTGCATCAACTCTTTTTAATATTTTTGCTCTGTCTTCCCCCCTCCCCCGCTCAACCCCTGCTGTAATGTTTTTGGCCTCAAAACAAACATAGTATTGCGTTGCTTTTGGGTCTTGATGAAAAATCGAGTGCTGGTTTCTGTAGGTTGGCCCGCCCAGCAAATGGGTTTCTGGTCCACCACGGACTGGGAGGCTAAAAATACAAGTTGTATGGTGCAAAGGCAAGTAAAAAAACGCCATCGAGAGGCTTCCACTGAAGAAAAAATCTCTCCTGTTGTGCTTCCTCAGTTGTGCCACCGGCCCCCTCTTTAATCCAGTTCACTCGGGGATCTAGATGGTATCATCTTTTTCCAAAGGGCGAACAAGTATCAGCTAGATCTAGGTGTCGGCGTTCTGGGAACGGGGGTCCCCATACTTGCCTGCCTGCGGCCTGCGGCGTGGCTCAAGGCGAGGCCCAGCACGGCCCATCTTCATCAACACAAGCTCAAGACCCTCGCGAGGGGCCAAGCCTCACGGGGCAGACAACAGGAGGCTTCCTCAGGCATGGCCTCGTCAGGCTGGCTCACGAGGAGGCAGAGAGATCAAGGCGGAGTATCGCGAGGTGCCCATGACGCAAGCCATGACGACCAAGGGCGCCAGGCAGGCGCCGGCCCGCGCAGTGTCCTTCTTTCCTCTTTAGTGCAAAGGGAGCAAGCGCAGGCAAGAGCATCAAGCAAAGGCATCCATTTCGGTGCAACAAGACCAAGACCGTCGCAACGGAAGGAAGGAAGTCATCGTGGAGCCCAGGAAGGCGTCACCACCAGAGCTTTTGACACGCAAGGACCAACTTTAGTCAGGATAAGTGTACTGGATGTTCCCCTTCAAAATGGCCAATTGTTGGCGCCCTTCCAGCTCAATATTTGGGAAGAGGCCGAGGGCCTCGCTCTATAAATAGGACTAGCCACTCTCAAGGCAAGGGATCGACCAGTCGAACCTTAGCCAGAACCGCTAACGCAAGAACCCCTCCCCTCGCGAGGCCGTTCTTCCCTTGTATGGTTCATCATCAGCCCAAGAGGCAATCCACCACACCACACACTGGAGTAGGGTATTACACCATGATGGTGGCCTGAACCAGTATAAACTCTGTGTCTCTTGTGTTGTTCCTTTGATTGCTTAGTTCGTAGCGAGGCGGTGAGGTGCAGGTAGGCAGAGGGCTAAATCTCCGCGCGCACCCCAGTGTTCAAATCTAGAGGGTCCGCCGGAACCCCAAATCCGACATTTGGCGAGCCAGGTAGGGGTGCGTCGGAGCTTCTCCTTCCGTCGACCCGCTCTCCGCCGACACCACGACTCGTCCTGTGATGAGCGGCGCGCCGTCCGCTCCGATCGTCGCGGCCCTCCTGGGCGGCTCGCAGGCGTCACCTTCGGGCCGCCACGTCAAGCCATTCCTCCGCCAGGTCGGTGCCATTTCCATGCGGCAGGGGCTCCCTCAGGTCGGTCGCCGCCCAAGGCCGATCTGGCCTTCAGCTCAAGGGACCACCCCTCCACTTCAGCCTGTTCAGGCGTGCTCCCGATGCTGTGCACTCCCACCATCTGCCAGGTGGCCGTCACCAGGACTCTCATTGACGGCGGCTCGGGCCTCGGCGTGCTCTCGATTGAATCCTTCAGCCTCCTTCACATACCACCGGAGCGGCTTCGGCCCAGCCGGCCCTTCTTGGGCGTCGGGGGTGGGGCCTCTAGCTCCCTAGGGCAGATCCGCCTCCCGGTAACCTTTGACACCTACGACAACTTCCGCATGGAGCTAATCGACTTCGACATCGACCCCATCGGCCTCCCATACAACGCCATCCTCGGCTACCCGGCGCTGGCCCGGTTCATGGTTGTGACTCACCCGGCGTACAACCTCATGAAAATGCCCGGGAGCAGCGGCGTCCTCACCGTGTGCGGAGACACCGGGGATGCGCTGCAAGTGCTCAAGCTCGCCTTCAAGACGGCGGCGTCAGTGCAGCCCGCCGACTCGGACGCCCCTGAGCCCAAGGGGGCTGTGCCGGCCAAGAAGAAGCAGTTGTTCACCCAAGACAAGGCGGAAACCAAGCAGATGCTGGTTGACGAGGACGGATCCACTGACGCCACCTTCACCATAGGCGCCAACCTCGAGCCCGAGCAGGAGGAGGCCCTGGTCAAGTTCCTGCGCGCGAACAAGAAGGTATTCGCATGGGAGCCCGATCAGTTGGTGAGGATCCCAAGGGGTGTAATCGAGCACCACCTCAATGTGTGCCCCAATGTCCGACCCGTGAAGCAGAAGGCAAGACGGCAGTCCACGGAGAAGCAGGCTTTCATCGTCCAAGAGACCCGCAAATTGGAAGCTGCAGGGGTCATTTGCGAGGTCCGATACCCGGATTGGTTGGCCAACCCAGTCGTTGTACCGAAGAAAGGAGGGAAGGAACGGATGTGCGTCGACTTCACCAATCTCAACAAAGCTTGCCCGCAAGATCCGTTCCCGCTCCCCGCATCGATCAGATCGTCGACTCCACCGCCGAGTGCGACCTGTTGTGTTTCTTGGATGCCTTCTCTGGGTATCACCAGATCAAGATGGCGGTGGAAGATGTGGAAAAAACGGCCTTTCTAACCCCGTGTGGGGTGTATTGCTACACACTACTAGCAAAATGGCTATAGATGGGATTGACACTAATGGCGCACCAGAAAGATGGTGCGCCATTAGTATATACTAATGGCGCACCACAATCTGATGCACCATTAGAGTTTAAACAACTAATGGCGCACCATGCTACGGGTGCGCCATTAGTATCAAATTTTTTTTAACTAGTGCGCCTGTCCAAACATACTAATGGCGCATTGTCCGGAGCATTGTCCGGAGCATGAGTCAAGGGGTACTCGCTTCAGCTCGGGTGCATTGTCCGGAGCACCGTCTCGATCAACACCGAGAACCTGAGGCATCCTGACCGGGGGAATTTGCGCCACCTCCTCTTCACGAAGCTGCACGAACGATACAAGTTCCCCGCTGAATTCGAAAACACAAGCCTCAAAGGGAATAAAGTGAACAATGCTGCCCTCACGAAGATGAGCAAGGCCCTGTCTACTTGGAAAAGCAATGTGAAGAGAATGATCGAGAAAGGTGAGAGTTATGAGAAGATCAAGGAGAAAAATCCTTCGATCACCGAAGATGACTACAACGACTTCAAGATCAATTGCTCGAGCACCGCAAGCTCCCAATCAAGTGAGTGGGGGAAACAAATGCGGGAGCTGAACATAGGGGAACACACACTCGGTCCCGGCGGTTACAGAGTGGCGGAGCCTATATGGGACAAGGAGGAGGCAGACCGTGCCGAGCAAGGCCTACCGCCCCTCTTCAATAAATACGGTGACAAGCAGACCAGGAACTTTGTCAGGGCCCGGTACAAGAAGGACCCGAAAACAAAGGAGCTTACCACGGATCCGAAGACCAGGCAGCTTGAGCTTGTTCTGGTAAGGAATACACCCCCGCGTAATTAGCTCCATATGGTTGCATTCTAATTAATGAAGCCGAATTTCTAAATGGTTCACATTCCTTCCGCAGGCGACTGAAAGCAGTAGCGCGGGGTCGACTCAGAGCAACCCTTGGGACACCACTCTAAATAGGGGGTTGAATATAATGAAGAACAAGGATAAGCTCAGTAAGCCGACGTCAGCTGGTCGTGTGGCCGGCAAAGGCTTGTCGACAAAATGGGGGTCATACTATACCGCTGGTGTGCAGAAGGAGAAAAAGACCAGCTCGGAAATCCAGGCGCGAGAGGTTCAAGAACTCAAGGCACAGGTGGCGCGGATTCCGGAGATTGTCCAAGAGCAAGTGGAACAACGACTCGGAGAGACGATCACCGCCCTTGTGCCTACCTTGATCTCGGGGTTGAGTGCGTGGATTGCGGGCGGCCAACAGGGGCCGCCCCCGATTCCTAGCTTCACGGCCAGCAACTCGCATAATGCGATGGCGGGGCAATTGGTGCCTCCGGCGGAGGCGGCATTGGTGTCTCCGACGCCGGCACGGGAGCTTAATGCACCCGGGTGTACGCCGGCCGGCACCTCTTCAGCAAGCGGCCGCTCCGTCAACTGCACGCCCGCCGTTGGCGGTGCCTCGACATTAGCCGAGCTCGACGCCATCATCACGGTAACTAATTAAGCCTCTCTCGGCCGAGGACTTCATCTCCTTGCCTTTGACTGGGCATCCCTGACGCCCTACATGTTTTCGCAGGGCGCCGCCGACGTTCCGTGCACTCTCCTCCACTTCGTGAACAACGAGTTGGTCGATGTCGCCAAGGGCAAAATCGTTCAACCGGGCAACCCCTTGTTCCACGGTACCCAGATGCCACCCAACTTGTTTAGGGTTCAACTGGTTCGGGTGCTGCCAGGCTGCGACGACTTGTTACCTCCGATTCGACCCGTCGGGGCCGACGATGATGACGTGATGACCCTCAGCGCCTGCCTGAGCTGGCCCCTGCTTTGGCCGAAGAGCCAGATTCGTTTGGGGGCGGGGGACACCACTCCAAAGACAACACCGCCAGTCGTGCCGGCGCCAAGTCGGCCCCATGGCAAGACCGCCGTAACGGTGACGGACATCCCTATGCCACTGGATCCAAACATGCATATGGCACAGGATCAGAACGACGACGACGACGACGATGATACATTTGGCAACGTCGATCAGTACTTTGCCGAGCATGGGTACGATGGCGACTTCATGGGGCCTCCTTCTCAAGAACCAAACCCAACAAAAGACGTGTGTGATCTAGCTCGTACCGCGGAGAAGCCAAGTTGCAACAGGAGCCGTCTGGCGTTCAGCTCTCAGGAGACGCCTCCAGCTGCCGACTTCACCGAGCCTCAGATAGGCGAGGTGCGAAATATTATCAGCCCCAACACACTCAAGAAGGCGGTCTGTGAGCAGAACTCGGTCCCATTACAGGAGAAGAAGAAGGCACGCAAAAGAAAGACTAAGAAGGGTGCGAGCCAGCCGGCACCGAGTACGATCCGTGCTCAGGACGGGCCACCTTCACCGCAGGATATCTCGAGGAGGGTGCATGTGGCGGGTAGGGCGATGCTACCACCAAATATGCTCAATGCTGCAACCGGTGCTATGCGGAGTCTGCACGACAGTGTTCTTTCTTTGGAGAAGCGGCGTCTCAGAGAGAAGGATGTGGCATACCCGGTTTTCGTGGTCAAGGTGCCAGAGGGCAAGGGCTTTGTGGATGGCGACATCGGGGGTACGATCGTCCTGCGGTTTGATGACATCTTTGCTATGTTTAACCTTCATCCGCTGCACTACACCTTCGTTCGGCTATTTTCGCTGGTATGGAGATGCGGATCATTCGCGACAAGACCCCGGACATCGTGATAGTCGACCCCTTCTACATGCGTGCCAAGATCTTGGGCAGCGCTGGGGACCGGCAAGTCGCGAGTTCTTACCTCGAAGGCGTCATTCTGGCAAACCAAGATAAGGATAACTTCCTCGTGCCTTACTTTCCCGAGTAAGTCCTCCCCTCAACCGGCCCGTAACATATGAATTCTTACTTTTCGATCGTTTTTCTTTTAACATTCCGTGTTTTCTGCAGTGACACACGTTGCACGCTCATCCTCCTAAGCCCCAAATATTCCATGGCCACGTATTTCGACCCGGACCGTCAGTCGAACGTAGACTACACAAATGTCAAGAAGGTTCTTGATGATGTTCTCCCCGGCTACGCCCAATCTGGAGGCACCTTCACCAGGCCTATTCGTAAGTACGGCAAGCACGTGTTCTCCCACAATACGACGTTCTGCTGCGTCAAGCAGCCGCCTGGCGGTCAGAAGGGTGCCTACTACGCCATCCATCACATGCGGGCGATCGTACGGGACCATCATCAAATTCTGCTACCGAGTAAACTCCAAGATTGGGCCGCGAGCATGTCGGCAATCCAGGACGCGGACCTCCGACAAGATTTCTTTCGCATCCAGTCGGAGTTTGCGGAAATCATCCATCAAGATGTCCTTCGTACCTCGGGGCAGTTCTACCTCAGAAATCAACCGTCCAACAGTGACATCGACACAATGCTACAAATGCAGGATGACAACGCCCGTTCTTTCATGACTCCCACGATAGACGG
Source organism: Triticum dicoccoides (assembly GCF_002162155.2). Classification (NCBI taxonomy): domain Eukaryota; kingdom Viridiplantae; phylum Streptophyta; class Magnoliopsida; order Poales; family Poaceae; genus Triticum; species Triticum dicoccoides. The sequence goes on along the minus strand of NC_041393.1, from coordinate 191,844,604 downwards.
CGGCTTCATCCACGCTCCGGTCCCTTGAGTCGAGTTGTCTAGTTCTGAAACATCGATTGGCTCATGTTGTAATTAAACTTTAATGAACTTGTAGTATGTCTCTTTGGTTTTGAGAGTCGTTCAACTTAGATGTAATCGATGCTATTAATGTCTTGCTTTTCTCTTCCGATCGTTCTGTTGCATAATTATATATTGCTTATGTATTGTCTGTGAATTGGTACTAACGTTTCGTTTGGCTAGTGCATAGTGATGCCGACATATGTCGTGTACAAGGGTAAGGTTCCCGGAGTCTACGATGACTGGGAGGAGTGTCGGAGACAGGTTCACCGATTCAGCGGTAACAGTTACAAAGGGTACACCACTAGGGCCGAGGCCGAATCTAGATACGCCCGCTATCTAGCGGGAGAGGGGAGGGAGCGTTGGAGGAACCGGATGAAGACGAGTTTCATCGTGATGATGCTCATCGTGATGACCGCAGCTCTCTTCTATGTGATGGTAGTTTAGATGATCGATATCGACTTGTAATGCGAAGACAAACTCGCTACTCGCGGTCTCGAGACTTGTAATATAATGTTCTATCTTTGTTCGGTCTTTTTAATTCGGAGACTAATATGATGAATTGTATTCGGAGACTAATATGATGAATTGTATTGAAAGACTAATCTTCTATTGTATTTGATGAATCTATTGTTGATGGTGCTGTCTATATTTTGTCAAATTATACATTTTGTAACCTGTGCAAAAAACAGAAAATAAAAAAATAAAAAAAACCTAATATTCATACTAATGGCGCATCACACGACAGTGCGCCATTAGTATGTCAGTGCATACTAATGGCGCATCACCGGGTAGTGCGCCATTAGTATGCTGCGGTTACTAATGGCGCATCCAGAGGTGGTGCGCCATTAGTATGCCAAAGCACCTGGGTGTACATGCCAACTGGGAGGCATACTAATGGCGCACCCTCGCATATACTAATGGCGCACCAGGTGGTGCGCCATTAGTATACCAGATACTAATGGCGCACCAGCTGGTGCGCCATTAGTAAAAATTACTAATGGCGTGCTGTCAGTGGCGCACCAGTGATGCGCCATTAATGGCCATATTAGGTGCGCCATTAGTAGTGGTATTTCTAGTAGTGACACGTGCATGCCGTTCGGGTTGCGCAATGCAGGGGCGACCTTCCAACGGCTGATGCACATCGCCTTGGGCCCCCAGCTCGGGAAAAACGTTGAGGCTTACGTCGATGATATTGTGGTGAAGTCTCGCGAAGCAAAGACCATGATACAAGACCTGGAGGAAACCTTCGCGAGCCTCAACGCCGTGAGCCTGCGGCTCAACCCAGAGAAGTGCGTGTTCGGGGTCCCCTCAGGCAAGCTCTTGGGCTTCCTCATGTCCCACAGGGGCATCGAGGCTAACCCGGAAAAGGTCAAGGCGGTCGAGGACATGAGCCCGCCAAAGACCCTCAGAGAAATGCAAAAGCTCATTGGGCGCATGATAGCACTGGGACGCTTCATCTCCAAGCTGGGGGAGCGAGGCGCTGCCTTTCTTCCAGCTGATGAAGAAAAAAGGAGCCTTTGAATGGAGTGAAGAGGCAGACAAGGCGTTCCAAGACCTCAACAGGTAGCTAACCAGCCCGCCGGTAATGGTGGCCCCACGCCCTCAGGAGCCCCTGGTGCTTTACCTTGTAGCCACTCCCTACTCCGCCAGCGCAGCTCTAGTGGCGGTTAGGGAGGAGCGTCGGAACAAAGCCACGGCATCCGCCCGGGACGGGGTGGAACGTGGACAAAAAAGACCTGCAGAGACCACCGCCACATCCAAAAAGGATCAGCCGCCGCTGGGGAACACGCTCGAGACAGCGGGAACCCCTCCCCCTAGCGACCAGCCGCTGAGGACTCCCCTGCCTCAGGAGGCGCCACGGTCTCCGGAGGGCGCCATCGACACCAACACTCCTAACCAAGTTGAACATCCTGTGTACTTCGTCAGCACAGTGTTGCGGGATGCAAGGGCGCGGTACCCCATGCCTCAGAAACTTCTCCTCGCACTATTGGTGGCCTCGCGCAAGCTGCGGCATTATTTTCAGGGCCACCCCATCAAGGTTGTCTCAGCGTACCCTTTGGAGAGGGTGCTCAGGAGCCCCAACTCAGTTGGAAGAGTCGCTGAGTGGAACATTGAACTGCAAGCGTTTCAGCTCGCATTCAGCACAACCAGAGTCATCAAGGGGGCCGCCTTGGCAGATTTCGTAGCAGAGTGGACAGAGGCGCCGGGCCTAAGGGCTGATGAGGATCGATTCCTCTCCCCGGGAAGCGAGGCGCCGGTCGGTTGGGTCATGTACTTTGACGGGGCGTTCTCCAGGCACGGCGCGGGGGCTAGTGCGGTGCTTATATCTCCTACCCAAGACAAGCTCTACTACGCCGTGCATCTATGTTTCCAACACGGGGAAAAGATCTCCAACAACATAGCAGAATACGAAGGCTTGATAGCAGGCCTGAAGGCCGCGGCCGCCCTCGGAGTAAAACGTCTTACCATCAAAGGTGATTCACAACTCCTCGTCAACTTCTATACGAGCCAAGGGATGAGCACATGGGAGCCTACCTTGCGGAGGTCCGCAGGATGGAGAAGTAGTTCTGGGCACTGGAGCTACAGCACGTGCCCCGTGGCACCAACCAGGAGGCCGACGACATCGCCAAACGAGCGTCCAGGCGACTGCCTCAGGAGCCTGGCGTCTTCGAAGAGTGGCTCTTCAAGCCCTCGGCCACGCCATCACTATCAAGCGCGGTGCAGCCTCGGGAGGAGCTCCCCAGCCGCCAGCCTCGGGAGCCCCGGCCTGTGGCCCGGCCTCAGGGGCGCGTCTGCTCTTGACAATGGAGCCTCGGGAGGGGTGCTGGATCACGGAGCTCCGGAGCTATCTGACACAAGGGATCTTGCCAGAGAAGGAGGAAGAAGCGGAGCGCGTGGCACGGCAGGCCATAGCATACTGCATTAGGGATGGGGAGCTCGACCGAAGGCGACCGAATGATGTGTCCCTGCGCTGCATCTCCAAGGAGCAAGGGAAGGAACTACTAGCGGATATACACGGTGGAGACTGTGGGCATCATTCATCATCGCGGACCCTCGTTGGCAAGGCATTCCGTAGTGGATTCTATTGGCCCACTTCACTCAATGATGCTGTCGAATTGGTGAAGGCTTGCGAGGCCTGCCAATTCCACGCCAAGCAGATCCATCAGCCGGCTGGAGGTCTGCAAACTATACCTCTCTCATGGCCATTCGCAGTCTGGGGGCTGGACATCTTGGGTCCATTTCCTCGGGCGCCAGGGGGCTATCGCTACTTCTACGTCGCCGTGGACAAGTTCACTAAGTGGACTGAAGTGGAAGCTGTCCGCACCATCCCCGCAGGGTCTACGGTCAAGTTCATCAAGGGCATCGTGAGCCGGTTCGGGGTACCAAACTGCATCATCACCGACAATGGTTCGCAATTCACCAGTAATCTCTTCAAAACATATTGTGCTAACCTTGGAACGCAGATATGTTGCGCTTCAGTGGTGCACCCCCGGAGCAACGGTCAGCCCAAGCGGGCCAACGCGGAGGTCTTGAGGGGCCTCAAAACCAGGACATTCAAGAAGAAGTTGGAGGCCTGCGGCCGAGGTTGGTACGACGAACTTCAGTCTGTGTTGTGGTCCATCCGCACAACCGCGACCAAGCCAACTAGCGAGACCCCATTCTTCCTGGTCTATGGACCTGAAGCGGTCCTCCCTCACGAGGTCAGACGTCGTTCCGCGCGGGTCCTGGCGTTCGACGAGGCGCAGCAGGACGCCATGCGGGGGACGAACCTCGTGGTGGGGGAGGAGCGTCGCCGAGAAGCTGCGCTCCGAGCAGCAAGGTACCAACAAGCGCTACGGCGATACCACTACCGCAACATCCGCCCCAGGACACTCGAGGTAGGAGACCTCGTGCTCAGGCGGGTCCTCTCCAGGGAGGGACTACATAATCTCTCTCCCATGTGGGAGGGCCCGTTCAAGGTTGTTCATGTTTCCAGGCCCGGCTCCGCGCGCCTGGAGACTCAGGAGGGGGTGCCCATCCAGAATGCATGGAACATCCAGCACCTCTAGAGATTTTACCCTTGAAGAGGCCCTGAGCCTGTGAAGAAGGCGAATGCCTGTGAAGCTATTGCATTTTCGAAAAGTCCCTGAGCCTGTGAAGCTGTTGCGTTTTGGAAAAGGCCCTGAGCCTGTGAAGAAGGCGAATGCCTGTGAAGCTGTTGCATTTTGGAAAAGGCCCTGAGCCCGTGAAGAAGGCGAATGCCTGTGAAGCTGTTGCATTTTGGAAAAGGCCCTGAGCCTATGAAGAAGGCGAATGCCTGTGAAGCTGTTGCGTTTTGGAAAAGGCCCTGAGCCTGTGAAGAAGGCGAATGCCTGTGAAGCTGTTGCGTTTTGGAAAAGGCCCAGAGCCTGTGAAGAAGGCGAACGCCTGTGAAGTCTATCCTCACGAGAAAGGCCCGGAGCCTGTGAAGAAGGCCAATGCCTGTGAAGCTCGCCGCCCGTGACACTCTCACGTAATAATGAGTGGGTCTGTACACGCCCCGGAGTCTCAGGAGCGCCGGCCTCAGGTCCTCGGACTCCCTCCCATGCCAAGTGGCAGCACTTAGCTTCGCGCTGGTGAGAAGACGTCGAAGACTAGATTAGGTGTCGGACGCGGCTTTTCTCATTTGCTTTCTGCAGTTGGCTGTTCATTCCCATTCGAGGTCTTATTGAAGTTGTTATCTTTGGCTTATGACTCTTTGCCTTTTTCGCCCTCCTGCCCCGATTTCTCTCGCGCAAGTCTCGCGAGGGAGCAATGCGGGCACCCTCGCGAGTGTTTTTCGCCCCTATCGTTTGAGGCTTCTCTAGCCGGGTCCACTACAGGAGCACCCCTCCAGTCCATGCCCCACGGGCACCGCGACAGGACCTGGGTCAGTCGCCTCCACGGCTGAGGCCGGGAACTACCTCTCCAGACTAACTCCCGCAGGACGTGAAGCGTTCGAACGAGGCCTTGGCTTCGGCAAGCCAAGGTCACGACGCCCCCTCCCCAAGCTAAGTAATTTCTGCGTGCAGGCATGCGGCACGAAGGCACAATACCGGAATAGCAGAAGCAGTACGATAATTAACAGCAATAGTCCATGCATACCCTCGCGGGGCCCTACACTACTGTCTCTTTGCGCAGGAAAGGGAAAAGGAACAAAATAGGCGCGACTCGCCCGACACCACCTCACGAGGCTCGAAGTGCCTCCGGAGCTCAGTGAGACTCCATCTCGCGCTTCATCGAGGCGCGACGGCGGGTGGACCCGCTACCTCCCTCCAGGCGGGCGCGGCGGTGCGGAGGCTGATCGTGGCCACCGCTGGAGGAGTCGCTGCTTGAGGAAGAGCCGTCGAAGCTTGGTGAGCCAGGGGGGCTGCCGACCCCGCGCGCACTGTCGTCTTCATCATTGCTGGGGCTGGGCCCACGGCCGTGGACCTCGTTCTCAGGGCAACACCCCGCGCGGCGACCATCTTCCTCGAACACCCTCACGTAGAGGGTGGCGTTGCAGTCAAACTTGAAGTGCAGGGTGCACCGCCGGCTCAGGCTGCGCGCGCGGGAAAACGTTTGCCAGCCGCAGGTCAGGACCAAGCTGCCGGCTGCAGAGACCTCTAGCGAAGCCTAGGAGGCTCGGCTGCAGCAACCGTCCGCCTGAAGCCAGAGGCCGCCCGGGGCGCCGGCCGGAAGCTCACCTAAGAGGAAGCGAGAGAGTTGGAGCCGGGTGTTAGCCAGTTCCGCCGACCACACAACGAACTCCGGCAGAACCTCTGCCGAATTGGAGCGCAGCCTAGGGGGTCACGCGGCCACAGCGCGCCCCCCAGCAGCAGCCTGCCACCCATCACCGCGCAGGAGGTCGCCTTCACGGCCGCGAGGAGCCACTATGGGAGTCGCTGGGAGTTTGCGGGATGGCCTCGACCACGCTTGGGCAGGGGAGGGTCAGGCCCCACCTGGCGGGCCTTTCCTTTCTCCGCAGCTGAGAACCTCTTTGGCGGAGCCATGAAGAAGAAGGAGGAGCAAGGGGGGATGGACTAGAAGGGCAGGCGTCGTCCCGTACTTATAGCCAGAGGAGGCCAACCGCCGGCCTCCACGATCGCAGGTAATCATGACCCGCTTTGCATGCACGGACTGGTCAGTTCGCGCAGTTGCCGAGGCGTCGTGGGGGAGCGGAGCCGCCCATGTCCAATCAACCGCCACGTGGCGCCCAAGGCCGCAGGCTGTTAGGGCCCGCGGCGCTTCGCACTTGCCCCTTCGCTTCCCAGCTCAGCTGAGTCCAGGCGCGCCTTGGGCCCGGGGGCTACTGTCGGTGTTCTGGGTACGTGGGTCCCCAGACTTGCCTGCCTGCGGCCTGCGGCGTGGCTCAAGGGGAGGCCCAGCACGGCCCATCTTCGTCAACACAAGTTCAAGACCCTCGCGAGGGGCCAAGCCTCGCGGGGCGGACGACAGGAGGCTTCCTCAGGCACGGCCTCGTCAGGTTGGCTCGCAAGGAGGCGGAGAGATCAAGGCGGGGTACCTCGCGAGGTGCCCATGACGCAAGCCATGACGACCAAGGGCGCCAGGCAGGCGTCGGCCCGCGCAGTGTCCTTCTTTCCTCTTTGGTGCAAAGGGAGCAAGCGCAGGCAAGAGCATCAAGCAAAGGCATCCATTTCGGTGCAACAAGACCAAGACCGTCGCAACGGCAGGAAGGAAGTCATCGTGGAGCCCAGGAAGGCGTCACCACCAGAGCTTTTGACAGGCAAGGACCAACTTTAGTCAGGATAAGTGTACTGGATGTTCCCCTTCAAAATGGCCAATTGTTGGCGCCCTTCCCGCTCAATATTTGGGAAGAGGCCCAGGGCCTCGCTCTATAAATAGGACTATCCACTCTCAAGGCAGGGGGTCGACCAGTCGAACCTTAGCTAGAACGGCCAACGCAAGAACCCCTCCCCTCGCGAGGTCGTTCTTCCCTTGTATGGTTCATCATCAGCCCAAGAGGCAATCCACCACACCACACATTGGAGTAGGGTATTACACCACCCACGATGCGGCTATATCTCCCACGTCTCGAAGCACGACTTAGAGGCATAACCGCATAGTGGTTTTGTCGCAAGAAGGGTCATCTTCACACAATCCCATGTAATGAACAATAATGGGATAAAGAGAGTTGGCTTACAATCGCCACTTCACACAATACATAAATTAAGATCATACATCATCCAAAATACACTCATAGACCGGCTACGGTCAAGTTCAAATGAAAAGAAGACAACCCCAAATGCTAGATCCCCGATCATCCCGACTGGGCTCCACTACTGATCATCTGGAAACGATACAAAGTAACGACCAAGAGCCTCATCAAACTCCCACTTCAGCTCAGTTGCGCCATCTGCGCTGGTATCCTCGGCACCTGCATCTGTTTTGGTAGAATCTGTGAGTCACGAGGACTCAGCAATCTCACACCCGCGAGATCAAGACTATTTAAGCTCATGGGTAGGAAAATGTGTAATATGGTGGAGCTGCGGCAAGCAACTAAGCATATATGGTGGCTAACATACGTAAGTGAGAGCGAGAAGAGAAGCAACGCGTCGGTCGAGAATCTAGAAGCGATCAAGAAGTGATCCTGAAACTACTTACGTCAAGCATAACACAAACCGTGTTCACTTCCCGGACTCCGCCGAGAAGAGACCATCACGGCTACACACGCGGTTGATGCATTTTAATGAAGTCAAGTGTCAAGTTATCTACAACCGGACATTAACAAATTCCCATCTGCCTCATAACCATGGGCACGACTTTCGAAAGATTATATACCCTGCAGGGGTGTCCCAACTCAGCCCATCACAAGCTCTCACGGTCAACGAAGGATATACCTTCTCCCGGGAAGACCCGATCAGTCTCGGAATCCCGGTTCGCAAAACATTTCGACAATGGTAAAACAAGACCAGCAAAGCCACCCGATGCGCCGACAAATCCCGATAGGAGCTGCACATATCTCGTTCTCAGGGCAACACTGGATGAGACAGGATACGAGTAAAACCTGCCCTCAAGTTTCCCCGAGGTGGTCCCGCAGGCGGCTCATTTCGGACCAACAC
>NC_041393.1:191833903-191836119 GCF_002162155.2 Triticum dicoccoides | reverse complement strand
GGGGTTAAATAAAGATGACCCTTGGGCTCGCGAAAACCCAAGGGAAAAGGGCTTAGGTGGCAAATGGTAAAACCAAAGTTGGGCCTTGCTGGAGGAGTTTTATTCAAAGCGAACTGTTAAGGGGGTCCCATAAATCACCCAACCGTGTAAGGAACGCAAAATCAAGGAACATAACACCGGTATGACGGAAACTAGGGCGGCAAGAGTGGAACAAGTCACCGGGCATAAGGCCGAGCGTTCCACCCTTTACCAAAATATATAAGGTGCATTAATTTAAACAGGAGATATTGTGATAACCCAAAATATCCATGTTCCGACCAGGAACAAACTTCGTCTTCACCTGCAACTAACAATGCTATAAGAGGGGCTGAGCAAAAGCGGTGACATAGCCAATCAACGGTTGCTAGGACAGGATGGTTAGAGGTTTAGCATGGCAATAGGGAGGCATGGTAAACAATGGCAGGTAGGGCTAACCAAGCGGTAGAGCGAGTACTAGCAAGCAAAGATAGAAGTGATATCGAAGGTATGGTCATCTTGCCTGCAAGGTTCTCAGAGTTGTCGAAGGCTTGATCCTCGTAAGCGTACTCAACAGGTTCCTCGTGCACGTACTCGTCTCCTGGCTCTACCCAAAGCAAGAACACAAGCAAAGGAACCACAATAAATCACGGTGCAATGCACAAGCAACATGATGCAATACATGGCATGATATGTGAGATGTGATATGCAATGCATATACGTGCTTCGGAAGGAAATATGATGAACAAGGCATCAACTTGGCAAACCAAGTATACCGCTGGAAAGATGAGATGATTTCAGTTGAAATCGATATAAAGATCGCCGGGAACGGATGCACGGTTTGCAAATGGCAAGCAAGACAAGAATGACACAAAGCTGCGATTAACAGCACGATGCTACTTAGCATGCAACAAGAAACTATGCTACAGCACCCCAACATAAAAACAAAGCGTATGGGAATGATCTACAGGAGATTCTTTACAGAAGAGGAACACTGAGCTACGGCTAAATCACATCATAACAGGTTCAAACAAGCATGGAGAAAGTGCAAAAATTATCAGGTTGGACATGGCATAAACAGCAGCACGAAGCAATGTTCAGAGCAAGTTATCAACATGCTACAGGAACTTATAATAGCAAAACAAGACATGGCATGAATCTACTCAAAGCATATATCAAAAGTCCCTTACTGACCATAAGCCAAAAAGGATCAGAAAATATGATGGCACCCACGTAAACATAGCAAGTTTCGTTAACAGATTCAGCAAACAAGGCATGGCATTGACATAATTACGAAGGCACCTTCATGAGCTCGATGCTCTCACTACAGAGCACTTCATGATAAACTAAGCATACATCCATCAAGAAGACATGACATGGTAGACTACTCTATAATTGCAACCAGGACAATGGATGGATAGAGCAAAACCATGTTTTCAAAACACCCTTACTGAAGTATCTCAAATTATGCATGGATCTCTCTGTAGAAACATGTTTACATGGCATCAAAATTACAGCAGAACAGGGACTAAAATCAGCATAATCACAAAGCCTAGTTTGCATGCTTGTGCTAGTCACCACATTGATCACAAAAATACATGGTAAGCACCTCTGTAAAGAAGACATAGCCTAGTTCAAAACACATTTAGACATCACCCTCATAGGATGCACACGTCAATCATGGCAAAAATGACAAAAGAGCTCGTTTTTATAAGAATCTGAAACTAACATTATGAAGCCCTCTTGCAACAGCAGTTCGGGCATCAATATGAGCTCAAATGTGAATGATGCAATGGAATCAAATGATGTACTCTTCGAGACGAACAATTCGGTATATTACACGCCCAAAACAGAGCCACGGTTGCGAAGACGTGATGCGATGAAGATGCAACAATTTTACCACAGATTATGACTTTGGGAAAAACGGGGGGAGAAGAAAGTCAACACTGGGATCCGAACGGATGTGGCTGCACGCGTCTTCGAGGTTCGTCGCCGGAGACGGCTCGTCGGAGTCGGGGAAGGACGGAGGAGAGGCGGAGAGAGGCCGGGGCGGCGAGATCCGGCCGGATCCTCGCCGGATCTGGCCGAGAACGAGGAGGAGGCGACGGGGCTCAGGGAAGACGCGGGGGCACCGCGGCGGCGGCTGCCGTAGGGCGGCGACGGCAAGAAGGCGGAGGGGGTCGCCGGAGGGCACGGCGGCG
>NC_041393.1:191824172-191833651 GCF_002162155.2 Triticum dicoccoides | reverse complement strand
CGGGCCTGGCGGGCCGGCGGCGGCGGGCGGCGGCGGTGCCCACGTGGCAGTCACTGATTCGCCGGGGGCGCGGCGGCGGACGCGTCCGGCTCCGTCCGGACGTGTCCGGCGGCGCGGAGAGGGATTTCGTCTAGGGTTTGCCCGTGAATTTCGGGGAGAGGCTATATTTGTAGGTAGAGGGAGCTAGGAGACTCCAAATGAGGTGCGGTTTTCGCCCACACGATTGTGATCCGACGATGGAGAGCATGGAAGTGACTTAGAAGGGTTATTGGGCTGTTTTGGAGGGGTGTTGGGCTGCAACTCAAAAGAGGCCTTTGCGGATATGCGGATAACCGTTGGAGTACCAAACGAGCTCCAAATGACCCGAAACTTGACAGGTGGTCTACCGGTGCTATACCAGGGCCACTTGGCAAGGCTCGGTCCATTCCGAGAACGTTCAACACCCGCACACGAAAAGAGACAAGAGGGGTGCGCCAGTGCATGTGGGAGTGTCGGATTGCGAAACGGACAACGGGGAAAATGCTCGGATGCATGAGACGAACACGTATGCAAATGAGATGCACATGATGACATGATATGATATGCATGACATGAATAAAATGCAAAACAAAAGACAAAACCCAACCACGGAGGGAATATCATATCACATAGCCGAAAATGGCAAGAGCTGGAGATACAAAGATGGAAAGTTACATCCGGGGTGTTACAATACTCCACCACTACAAGAGGATCTCATCCCGAGATCTAGGACTGAAAGAACTCCGGATATTCGGAACGGAGGTGATCCTCGCGCTCCCAGGTGGCTTCTCGGTCGGAATGGTGTGACCACTTCACTTTCAGGAATTTGATTGACTTGTTGCGAGTCTTGCGCTCGGTTTCTTCGAGAATAGCAACGGGGTGCTCATGATAGGAGAGATCTTCTTGGAGGTCGATCTCTTCGAAGTTGATAGTGCGCTCAGGAGTCTTGAAGCACTTGCGAATCTGTGACACGTGAAACACATCGTGCACGTTTGCAAAGTTGGATGGAAGCTCAAGTTGATAGGCGAGGTCGCCTCTTTTGCCAATGATCTTGAAAGGACCCACGTATCTAGGGGCTAGCTTCCCTTTGATACCAAAGCGACGAGTGCCTTTCATTGGAGAGACGCGGAGATAGACATGGTCTTCTATTTGAAAAGCCAAGTCACGGTGCTTACTATCATAGTAACTCTTTTGTCGTGATTGCGCGGCTTTGAGATTCTCACGGATGACTTTGCACATTTCTTCGGCTTCTGTGATCAAGTCGTTGCCAAGAAGTTGGCGTTCACATGTCTCAGACCAGTTGAGAGGAGTACGGCACTTTCTTCCATAGAGAATTTCAAATGGGGCCTTGCCCGAACTCGCTTGGAAGCTGTTGTTGTAGGAGAACTCGGCATATGGAAGACAATCTTCCCACTTCATACTGAAAGAGATGACACAAGCCCTGAGCATATCTTCAAGAATTTGATTGACTCGCTCGACTTGGCCACTTGTTTGAGGATGGAAAGCTGTGCTGAAACGAATGTTGGTGCCCATGGCCGTCTGAAAGGAGTCCCAGAACTTAGAAGTAAAGATGCTTCCACGATCTGAAGATATCAATTGTGGAATGTCGTGCAAGGAGACAATTCTGGAGGTTTATAGCTCTGCCAGCTGTGCTGCTGTGATAGATTCTTTGATAGGAAGGAAATGAGCCACTTTGGTAAGCTTGTCAATGACAACGAAGATAGCGTCATTTCCACGCTTGGACTTAGGAAAACCAGTCACGAAGTCCATCTCGATATGGTCAAACTTCCATTCCAGAATAGAAAGAGGTTGGAGGAGACCAGCTGGTCGTTGGTGTTCTGCTTTCACTCTTCTACAGACATCACATTCATTCACGAATTGAGCAATCTCTCGCTTCATTCGAGTACACCAATACGACTGCTTGAGGTCATGGTACATCTTTGTACTTCCAGGATGAATGGATAGGAGGGAATTGTGTGCCTCATTCATGATGACTTTTCTCAGATCGCCTTTTGGAACCACAATTCGATCCTCGAAGAAAAGAGTATCTTTGTCATCCAAGCGATAGCACTTGTATTTGGGAATGCCCTTGTCAATACCACGTTTCACCTTCTTCACCATGGTATCCAGTAGTTGTGCCTCACGAATTTGATCTTCCAAAGTAGGAGAGACTATGAGGTTGGCAAGAAAGCCTTGAGGAACAACTTGAAGATTCAGCTTGCGGAAGGCTTCACAAAGACCCGGTTGAAACGGCTTGAGAATTAGGCTGTTGCAATAAGCCTTTCTGCTCAGAGCATCTGCAATCACATTCGCCTTGCCAGGAGTATACTCAATACTCGGATTGTACTCTTGAATCATTTCGACCCATCGAGTTTGCCTGAGGTTAAGGTTGGGTTGAGTGAAGATATACTTGAGGCTCTTGTGATCGGTGAAAATGTCCACTTGCCTTCCCAATAAGAGATGTCTCCATGTTATCAATGCATGGACAACTGCCGCCAACTCAAGATCGTGAGTGGGGTAGTTCTTTTCGTTGGGCTTCAACTGACGAGAGGTATAGGCCACAACTTTTTTCTCTTGCATCAACACAGCACCGAGACCTTGAAGGGAAGCATCACGGAATACTTCGAATGGCTTGGATTCATCAGGAGGAGTCAAGACAGGAGCTATGACTAGCTTCTCTTTGAGGGTGTTGAAAGCGACGTCACACTCAGGCGTCCAGACATACTTGACATGCTTTTGGAGGAGGTTGGAAAGAGGCTTTGCAATCTTAGAAAAGTTCTCAACGAATCTTCGGCAATAGCTTGCAAGACCAAGAAAACTGCGGAGCTGTTTGACATTCTGAGGAGGTTCCCAATTCAGAACTGCAGAAACCTTTGCGGGATTAACAGCAATGCCCTTGGTAGAGATGATATGACCAAGGTAAAGAACTTCATCAAGCCAGAACTCACATTTGGAAAACTTCGCATAGAATTGATGCTCTCTGAGCTTGTCGAGCACCAACCGCAAATGTTTGGCATGATCCTGCTTATTCTTGGAGAAGACCAAAATATCATCGAGATACACCAGAACGAATTCGTTGGTGTAGGGGTTGAAGATAAAGTTCATCATGCGAGAGAATGTTGGAGGAGCATTGACAAGGCCGAAAGACATGACAGTATATTCATAAGAACCAAAGCTTGTTCTGAATGCTGTCTTGGGAATATCTTTTCACGAATGCAAATCTGATGATAACCCATACGAAGGTCAAGCTTGGAGAAAACTTTAGCACCTTTGAGTTGCTCGAAAAGCTCATTGATGTTGGGAAGAAGATACTTGTTCTTGATTGTCTTCTTGTTCAATGGACGGTAATCGACGCAAAGTCGGTCCGTGCCATCCTTCTTTTGGACAAAAAGAACTCCACAACCCCATGGGGATGAACTCGGTCTGATCAAACCCAGACGCTCTTGTTCATCGAGCTGCTTCTTCAATTCCTTCAGCTCCTTGGGTCCAAGCTTGTATGGACGCTTGCAAACAGGTTCAGTTCCAGGCTCAAGATCAATAACGAACTCGACTGGCCGATGAGGAGGCATACCCGGAAGCTCTTCTGGAAAGACATCTTGGTACTCACAAACGACTGGTATTTGAGAAATAGCATCCAGCTCGCCCTTCTCATTGTGAGAAAACAACCGAATGGTTTCATCACGAGCTGCATAGATGATAACATCCTCAGAAGGGTGTGTCAATTTAATTTGCCTGGCAGCACAATCAAGCTGAGCCTTGTGCTTAGAAAGCCAGTCCATCCCGAGAATTAGATCAATATCAGAGTCGCCAAGAACAATTGGAGAAGACAGAAATTTATAGTCGCCCATCTTGATACCGACATTTGGAACCAATAAGGTAGATCTCAAACGCTTAGCTGGAGAAATAACTTGCATAGCACTAGGTAACTCCTCTGTGTCAAAATTGTGCTTCGATGCAAAAGGATATGACATGAAAGAATGCGATGCACCAGTATCAAATAAGACTTTTGCAGGAATATCATTAACAGGAAGATTACCCATGATCACATCTGAAGAATCCTCTGCCTGAGCTGCATTCATCATGTTCACCTTTGCAGACTTTGGATTATGCTTGACCACAGCATTGCTTGAAGATCTCACAGGAGGAGGAGGACGAAGGAGCCTTTGATTGAAGCATTTGTTCGCGTAGTGACCTTTCTGCTGGCACTTGTTGCAAGTCACTTCTGAGAGCGGACGATGATAAGGAGCATTCGACTTTGAAGCTTGAGGCTGAGACTTGTTCTGATAGCCTGGGTTGGGTGGGTGGGAAGATCCACGACCACCTGAGTTCTTCTGCTGGTAAGGCTGACGAAACGGAGGAGGAGGAAGATAGAACTTCTGCTGCTTAGCTGCCACTTGTGAGGAAGAAGAAGATTGCACTGCATCTCTGATTCTCTTCTTGGAAGCCTCACACTTGAGCTGAGCACCTTCTTGCTTGAGTGCCATATTGTAGAATTGATCAAACTGAGTAGGCTCAACAAGAACGAGAGCTAACTGCAGATCCTCTCTAAGGCCACCTCTGAACTGATAGATCATACTTTTCTCATCTGGAACATCTTGCTTAGCGAAGCGAGCAAGTTTAAGAAACTGCTTGTTGTATACATACACTGACATGTTGCCTTGCTTGAGATTGCGGAACTCTTCACGCTTCCTCTCAACAACACTGGTAGGAATGTAGTGAGCTTTAAAGTCCCGACAGAAATCAGTCCAAGTAATCACTCGACCACCTCTGGAATCCTTGTATTGCTGGAACCAATCAGCTGCCTGATCCTTGAGCTGAAAAGAAGCGAACTTGACATAGTCCTCAGGCCTGACACTGCTGCATTCAAAATGCTTGTTGATATCCACGAGCCAATCATCGGTGTCTGTGGACTCGACACAGTAGCTGAAAGACTTCGGCTGATTTGCAAGGAATTGGTTGAGGGTAGGAAATAGAGGTTGATGATTGAACTGCCCTTGACCTTGATTCCCTTGGTTGCCTTGGCCTTGGTTGCGCTCTTGCATGAGCTGGATCATCATCTGAGCATGGGCGTTAGAGGCTGCTATCAAAGCTTGCCATGCCTCCGGAGGAGGAGGTGGAGGTGGAGGGTTCGCCTGACTCCCATCATTGCGTTCCGGATTCTGACGCGTTGGCGGAGCCATCCTAAAGAGGTTGACATCCGTTAGCATCTTTATAGACAGATAGACAAGTTGAATCAACGGATGGAAATTGCAACATATAGTCTTCACAATAAACATTCGAACAAGGATGAACGAATGAATTCCAAAGTAAACATCACACGTCCATAAAGGTGAGAAGCCACTTGATAAGAGATTGATGAATGAAATAAACAAGGTACAACTGGAACAAATAAGTGGTAAGGATTACCCAATCACAAACCAAATATCTCCGGGAAGAAATGCTAGAGCTACATGAATCCCACCTATAAACTCCCAAAACTTTCTGGTTATGCAATCTGGTGTTGGGGATACAGGGGAAGCAAATATATCTCACCCAAACTAACAATCCCTACATCCAGCTGTATCCATCCGTCAACACATAACCAAGAAACCTTCGGAAATCATGTACCTCAACCTTCGAAAAGCATCCGTTATACGAGTTATGGCAATACTCCCAAACTCCCGCCCCAGTACTGGGTGGCGTCGAGGTTATCTCACCAACAACTACATAAAAGAGATTTTCGATGTCGGCAAAACTCAGGTATTCCAGAACTCCAACGATAAAATTGTGACGACAACACCTCGGAGCTCGACTCCCCGGGTCAAAGCCACATAAATAGACAGGAGGCACCAAGAACAATGTTCTCGTCACAAAACCATCGGAACGATTCCAAGATACCCGCGTGATCCTAAATTTTTTTTTAGTGAAATTTGAGAAGAGGACAGTCAAAACATCTACGTCAGGAGACCTCACCAGAGCGACGAAGGGCCTGAGGAGTAAAAGAATCCTACTCTCCGATATATATAATCCTAAGACTCAAAACATTTTTTGTTCTAGACTCCACTTCGCCAGCAAACAATCAAGCAGGGGGCTCCTAAGTCGGGGATGGCTCTGATTACCAACTTGTAACACCCACGATGCGGCTATATCTCCCACGTGTTGAAGCACGACTTAGAGGCATAACCGCATAGTGGTTTTGTCGCAAGAAGGGTCATCTTCACACAATCCCATGTAATGAACAAGAATGGGATAAAGAGAGTTGGCTTACAATCGCCACTTCACACAATACATAAATTAAGATCATACATCATCCAAAATACACTCATAGACCGGCTACGGTCAAGTTCAAATGAAAAGAAGACAACCCCAAATGCTAGATCCCCGATCGTCCCGACTGGGCTCCACTACTGATCATCTGGAAACGATACATAGTAACGACCAAGAGCCTCATCAAACTCCCACTTCAGCTCAGTTGCGCCATCTGCGCTTGTATCCTCGGCACCTGCATCTGTTTTGGTAGAATCTGTGAGTCACGAGGACTCAGCAATCTCACACCCGCGAGATCAAGACTATTTAAGCTCACGGGTAGGAAAAGGTGTAATATGGTGGAGCTGCGGCAAGCAACTAAGCATATATGGTGGCTAACATACGCAAGTGAGAGCGAGAAGAGAAGCAACGCGTCGGTCGAGAAACTAGAAGCGATCAGGAAGTGATCCTGAAACTACTTACGTCAAGCATAACACAAACCGTGTTCACTTCCCGGACTCCGCCGAGAAGAGACCATCACGGCTACACACGTGGTTGATGCATTTTAATGAAGTCAAGTGTCAAGTTATCTACAACCGGACATTAACAAATTCCCATCTGCCTCATAACCGTGGGCACGGCTTTCGAAAGATTATATACCCTGCAGGGGTGTCCCAACTCAGCCCATCACAAGCTCTCACGGTCAACGAAGGATATACCTTCTCCCGGGAAGACCCGATCAGTCTCGGATTCCCGGTTCGCAAAACATTTCGACAATGGTAAAACAAGACCAGCAAAGCCACCCGATGCGCCGACAAATCCCGATAGGAGCTGCACATATCTCGTTCTCAGGGCAACACCGGATGAGACAGGCTACGAGTAAAACCAGCCCTCAAGTTTCCCCGAGGTGGCCCCGCAGGCGGCTCATTTTGGACCAACACCCGAAGGAGCACTGGCCCGGGGGGGTTAAATAAAGATGACCCTTGGGCTCGTGAAAACCCAAGGGAAAAGGGCTTAGGTGGCAAATGGTAAAACCAAAGTTGGGCCTTGCTGGAGGAGTTTTATTCAAAGCGAACTGTTAAGGGGGTCCCATAAATCACCCAACCGTGTAAGGAACACAAAATCAAGGAACATAACACCGGTATGACGGAAACTAGGGCGGCAAGAGTGGAACAAGTCACCAGGCATAAGGCCGAGCCTTCCACCCTTTACCAAAATATATAAGGTGCATTAATTTAAACAGGAGATATTGTGATATCCCAAAATATCCATGTTCCGACCAGGAACAAACTTTGTCTTCACCTGCAGCTAACAATGCTATAAGAGGGGCTGAGCAAAAGCGGTGACATAGCCAATCAACGGTTGCTAGGACAGGATGGTTAGAGGTTTAGCATGGCAATAGGGAGGCATGGTAAACAAGGGCAGGTAGGGCTAACCAAGCGGTAGAGCGAGTACTAGCAAGCAAAGATAGAAGTGATATCGAAGGTATGGTCATCTTGCCTGCAAGGTTCTCAGAGTTGTCGAAGGCTTGATCCTCGTAAGCGTACTCAACAGGTTCCTCGTGCACGTACTCGTCTCTCGGCTCTACCCTAAGCAAGAACACAAGCAAAGGAACCACAATAAATCATGGTGCAATGCACAAGCAACATGATGCAATACATGGCATGATATGCGAGATGTGATATGCAATGCATATGCGTGCTTCGGAAGGAAAGATGATGAACAAGGCATCAACTTGGCAAACCAAGTATACCGCTGGAATGATGAGATGATTTCGATTGAAATCGATATAAAGATGGCCGGGAACGGATGCACGGTTTGCAAATGGCAAGCAAGACAAGAATGACACAAAGCTACGATTAACAGCACGATGCTACTTAGCATGCAACAAGAAACTATGCTACAGCACCCCAACATACAAACAAAGCATATGGCAATGATCTACAGGAGATTCTTTACAAAAGAGGAACACTGAGCTACGGCTAAATCACATCATAACAGGTTCAAACAAGCATGGAGGAAGTGCAAAAATTATCAGGCTGGACATGGCATAAACAGCAGCACAAAGCAATGTTCAGAGCAAGTTATCAACATGCTACAGGAACTTATAATAGCAAAACAAGACATGGCGTGAATCTACTCAAAGCATAGATCAAAAGTCCCTTACTGACCATAAGCCAAAAAGGATCAGAAAATATGATGGCACCCACGTAAACATAGCAAGTTTCGTTAACAAATTCAGCAAACAAGGCATGGCATTGACATAATTACGAAGGCACCTTCGTGAGCTCGATGCACTCACTACAGAGCACTTCATGATAAACTAAGCATACATCCATCAAGAAGACATGTCATAGAAGCTATACATGGCAAGAAACAATATCATAGCATACCCGGATCAACTACAACAACCTCGGCAAAATTGAATAACATGTAAACAATCTGCCAGGAAACAATTTGAAGCAAAAGTAGAGCACGAAAATTACATGCTAGACTACTCCATAATTGCAACCAGGACCATGGATGGATAGAGCAAAACATTGTTTTCAAAACACCCTTACTCAAGTATCTCAAATTATGCATGGATCTCTCTGTAGCAACATGTTTACATGGCATCAAAATTACAGCAGAACAGGGACTAAAATCAGCATAATCACGAAGCCTAGTTTGCATGCTTGTGCTAGTCACCACATTGATCACAAAAATACATGGTAAGCACATCTATAAAGAAGACATAGCCTAGTTCAAAACACATTTAGACATCAACCTCATAGGATGCACACATCAATCATGGCAAAAATGACAAAAGAGCTCGTTCTGATAAGAATCTGAAACTAACATTATGAAGCCCTCTTCCAACAGCATTTCGGGCATCAAGATGAGCTCAAATGTAAATGATGCAATGGAATGAAATGATGTACTCTTAGAGACGAATAATTCGGTATATTACACGCCCAAAACGGAGCCACGATTGCGAAGATGTGATGCGATGAAGATGCAACAAACGAGGGGAGAAGAAAGTCAACCCTGGGATCCGAACGGATCTGGCTGCGCGCGGTCTTCAAGGTTCGTCGCCGGAGACGGCTCGTCGGAGTCGGGGAAGGACGGTGGAGAGGCAGAGAGAGGCCGGGGCGGCGAGATTCGGCCGGATCCTCGCCGGATCTGGCCGGGAAAGAGGAGGAGGCGGCGGGGCTCGGGGAAGACACGCGAGCAGGCGGCGGGGGTCGCCGGAGGGC
>NC_041393.1:191822279-191823633 GCF_002162155.2 Triticum dicoccoides | reverse complement strand
GGGAGGGCCCCGCGCGGGCCTGGCGGGCGGGCGGCGGCGGTGCCCACGTGGCAGTCCCTGATTCGCCGGGGGCACGGCGGCGGACGCGTCCGGCTCCGTCCGGACGTGTCCGGTGGCGTGGAGAGGGATTTCGTCTAGGGTTTGCCCGTGAATTTCGGGGAGAGGCTATATTTGTAGGTAGAGGGAGCTAGGAGACTCCAAATGAGGTGCGGTTTTCGCCCACACGATCGTGATCCGACGATGGAGAGCATGGAAGTGACTTAGAAGGGTTATTGGGCTGTTTTGGAGGGGTGTTGGGCTGCAACTCAAAAGAGGCCTTTGCGGATATGCGGATAACCGTTGGAGTACCAAACGAGCTCCAAATGACCCGAAACTTGACAGGTGGTCTACCGGTGCTATACCAGGGCCACTTGGCAAGGCTCGATCCATTCCGAGAACGTTCAACACCCGCACACGAAAAGAGACAAGAGGGGTGCGCCAGTGCATGTGGGAGTGTCGGATTGCGAAATAGACAACGGGGAAAATGCTCGGATGCATGAGACGAACACGTATGCAAATGAGATGCACATGATGACATGATATGATATGCATGACATGAATAAAATGCAAAACAAAAGACAAAACCCAACCACGGAGGGAATATCATATCACATAGCCGAAAATGGCAAGAGTTGGAGATACAAAGATGGAAAGTTACATCCGGGGTGTTACAATGGTGGCCTGAACCAGTATAAACTCTGTGTCTCTTGTGTTGTTCCTTTGATTGCTTAGTTCGTATCGAGGCGGTGAGGTGCAGGTAGGCAGAGGGCTAAATCTCCGCGCGCACCCGAGTGTTCGAATCTAGAGGGTCCGCCGGAACCCCAAATCTGACACTAGGTTTTGTATTTTAACATGTGTAGCCCACGACATACGGAGATAGTGATTTCAACTTATTTTTTGAGGTCCATACCGGCCTATGGGCTTTTTCTTAAAGATCGGCAACCCAATATTTTTTTTAATAAAACACAGGTCTCTGTTATATTTATCTATATATAAGAATGATATTGCGGTGTCCAATTTATGTTTTCCCTTCTAACCACATTACATATATTTATATTATCACTATTATCGTATATTTTATAGAGACTTGTATATATTATAAAAACATCCCACGTGTTATTAACTTATAAAAGTAAATGTTTAATAGAAGTTGGCAAGAAAAATCCTTGTTGTTTTTGACTCACAGGCAAGGAAAATCCTGGTGATTGTGTACAAAAGCTTGCAAAGATTTTAAGGACCAATGTAATAATAACATGCTCATTTTTATTTTGAGAAATAACCCGCTAATTTGTTAATTTTATATATAAAATATGTG
>NC_041393.1:191723595-191821926 GCF_002162155.2 Triticum dicoccoides | reverse complement strand
AGCCCAGCTAATTCATGTATTTCAAGGAAGTGCAAATGGGCTGGGTTTCTTAGAAAATATAAATGGGCCGCATTGACTCGAAATTATTTGTTCACCTAGCCTAGCAAATGGACTGTACATTCTAGAAAACATGGGTTAAATATATGCCACATTTTTGCAAGCTGACATGTGGGCCAATAGGTCAAAGCCTAAGCACGGCATTGTCAACTTGGTCAACAAATGATGATGACATCCACAGCCATTGGATTTATATCCAACGACCGACATGCACCTTCAATCTCTCTTCTTCTTCCTCCAGCGTCGCCGGGACCGCCTGGTCCAGCCTCCGGCGGCTAGCGGCTCTGCTTAGCATGCATCGCTGGGAAGCGCTACCCCACCGCCGGCCAGGCTATCCCTCCACCCCTCCACACCTCCTATTATTCTCCATCGACTACAGCCCAACGCCGCACTAAAACCAGTGATAACCCTTCTCTTACTCTTAATCTACGACTGCACTGTCGCGTCTTCCCATCTCTGAGTCGTTCCCATCTGGGGCCTCGCCGTCGTCCATCGCCTCGCTGCGCTCGGTGCGGCGTGGTCAACAGACGAGAGTCATCGGAAGAGGACTATACGTGGAGAGCCTGACGGCTGGGACCCACGAGGTCCATGGTCGCACACAAGGAAAGTTCCTCCTTATTAAGCTGAAAGAAATGTTTCCTCCCCCTGACAGCTGGGACACACCGGTTGTATCATCGCACGGAAGGAAGTGCCTCCTTGTTATGCAAAAAAAATTACTCCTCCCGTTGACAGCTATGACCCGTCAGATTTGGGGGCTGACTTGTGGGCCTATTGAGCGGACGTGTACGCAGGGCTTTGTCAACTTAATCAACAAATGATTCTAGCAGCTGGAGCATTGGATGTTAATCCAACAGCCATGCTCCTTCTTCAACCTCTGTTCTAGCTCCTGTCTCCCATGGGCGTCACCGCGGTTGTGCTGCTGCGCACCCGAACCAGTCAAGTTTCCCACTCCTCTCCATCTAGGACTCCATTGTTGCGCCCTCCCCATCTTCGGGTCGTTCCAGTCTGGGGCCTCGTCGTTGTCCACCAGCCTTGGTGCGCTTGGCACGGTGCGGTCAACGTGGTCAACAACCGAGAGTCATCGGAAGATGACTGTACGTGAGTGGCTGATAGTGGGGATGCACGACGCCCATGGACGCATGCATGCAACGGAACGTGACGTGGTCAACATGGTCAACGAACGACTTCCATCGGAAGAGTACTGTACGTGGAGAGGCTGACAATTGGGTCCATGGCCGCAGCAAGGAAGTGCCTCCTTATTACGTGGAAAATAATGATTCCTCCACCTGATAGCAGGGACCCACCGGACGGGCCACCGTATGTCACATCCCTAGTTCTGGTATGCTCAAGGCTAGCTAATCATGTGTGCATCATGTTTAAATTCCATTTAAATTTGAACTGGGGATTTGTGAAACCCTCAGAAATCATTTCTGAAAATGACCCAGATAAAAATTTCTCCAAAAAGGTCCAAGAAAATGTTCATGTTGATCTCTGAAAATATTGGTCAGAGGTAAAAATCAAACCAATATTTTTAGGAGCCCATAAGTATTTATTTTGGCCATTTGGATTAATGTAGTAATTATTTGCATTGGATATATATTTTTATATAAAAAATATTGTCTAATAATTATGTTAGTTGTTGAGGAGCTCTGAAATAATACCACTAGCTCCTACAAAAATTGGCATAAGAAAATAAATTAGTTTGGTATTCTTTTTAAATCGAACAAATGTCAGAAAAATAGAAAAGGAAACAAAACAGGAAAAGAAACTTACCTGGGCCAACTCACCTGTGCAGCCATCTGGCAGCCCAAGTGGCCAGCCCAGCAGCAGCCCAGCCCACCTCCTCCTTTGTCTTCTTCCTCGCGCGTACTAGCACTGTGCGTGTCGCGCGCGCGTTCACCCGCGGCCACGTCTCCCCGCCACCTCCTGCTTCCTCCCCTCCTTATCCGCACCAGAGAAGCCCCGCGACCCCCTGCAGCTCTCTCCCTCTCTCTCGTTCCTCCCCCTCCCTTGAATCTCCCTCTATTGTCCTTGTCCGAAATTCTACAGCCTATAGTTGATGTTGATTCCATCCTTGGTTTCGTTTCTCAGAATGTCATCAGTTAAGCGAAGTTTTGTTGCTCGTAGCCAGAACCACAGACATGGTAGGGATGAGGATCCTCCCGACCAACCTTCGTTGGCAGAGTTCATGTTAGAGATGGAGAGTAACAAGCGTGAGTCTAACCGCTTGTTGACAGTATCGAGGAGAACACCGCACATCAGTTCAAAGGGTCTGCGACCATCCATGATTTCATTGGCTTGCACATACCTACCTTTCATTAGTCCATCCAGCCACTCGATGCAGATGACTGGCTCCATAGCAGCACTCATAAGCTGCGTTCCGCGAACGTAGCTGAAGATGACAAGATCACCTATGCCACATACCACCTGGAAGGTCCTGCTCGTCTTTGGTGGCAGAACTATGAGGCTATGCTTCCAGCTGGCCAGATTCCTACCTAGAGGGATTTCACTGAGATTTTCCGCGAGCATAACATTCCTGAGGCCCTCATCGATCGCAAGAGAGAAGAGTTCCGTAGTTTCACCTAGAGTAAGATGGCTGTTGATCCTTACAGTAGAGAGTTTGAGAACCTCGCCTGCTATGCTACAGAAGAGGTGTCCACGGACACTAAGAAGCAGGCTAGGTTCCAGAAGGGTCTCAACCCCAAGTTGCGTCGTGATCTCCACATGCATCATTGTGATACATTCCAAGCTCTTGTGAACAAGGCCATTAATGGAGAGACAACTCAGCTCACTTATGAGGAGTCTCGTAAGCACAACCATGATTTGGGATCTTCCTCCGGCTCTAGCTTGCAGAAGCGCCGGATTTGGGTTCCGAACTCCGCTCTTCCTTCCGGATATTCACCGTGGCCATCTTACGTGGCGCCTCACCCAGGTCAGTCGTATGCTCCACCCAGGCCTATTGGTAGACCGCTTGTCAGTGCGGGTCCACATCCAACTTCAGGGACATGCTTCACATGCAGGAAGCCAAGACATTATGCATGTGACTGCTCTCAGATTAGTTATGCTCCACCCCAGCCTGAGAAGTCTGTTAGCTATGTTAAGCCATCAAGCAAGACGATCAGTGCCAAGCCAGCTCGCACTAAACATGGACGTGTGCATCACGTCTCAGCTAAAGACGCTCATGATGATCTAGATGTCGTTCTTGGTACACTTTTGTCAATTGTCATCCAGCATCGGTTCTATTCAATAGCAGAGCATCTCACTCCTTCATTTCTGAAGGCTATGCTCATTTGCACAACATGTCATTTTGTGATATGCCAACTACGCTTGAAATCCAAACCCCAGGGTCTAGATGGCAAACTACCAAAATACGCTATGGTAATGAAATCCCTGTTGACAGACTTGTATTCCTTGCATCACTTGTAGCCTTCAAGTCCTTAGATATTAACATCATCTTAGGTATGGACTCGATGACAGCTCATCAAGCCAAGATTGATTGTTACACCAGGTTTGTTCAGCTTACACACCCATTTGGCAAGATAGTCACTGTCTCCACTAGAGTTGCAAAGCGTCAACTCTATTCTCTTAATGCCAGCCCTCTTCCAGACCTTGAAGATATCCCAGTAGTCCGTGACTTTCCGGATGTCTTTCCAGAGGAACTGCCAGGTGTTCCACCTGACAGAGATGTAGAGTTCGTCAAAGATCTTATCCCAGGAACCGTGCCAATCTCTAGGATACCTTACAAGATGGCACCCTTAGAACTAGCCGAGCTTAAGAAACAACTTGATGAGTCCTTGCAAAAGGGTTTCATCTGTCCTAGTTCTTCTCCTTGGGCTTGACATGTCCTCTTGGTCAAGAAGAAGGATGGTACGGACCGGATGGTTGTAGATTATCGTCCAGTTAATTTGGTCACAATAAAGAACAAATATCCGCTCCCTAGGATCAATGACCTGTATGATAAGCTTGCTGGATCCTTAGTCTTCTCTAAGATGGATTTGAGGTTAGGCTACCACCAAATCAAGATCAGAAATGGGGACATCCCCAAGACGGCCTTTGTCACTCGTTATGGACAGTACGAGTACACCGTTATGTCATTCGGTCTAACCAACGCTCCAGCCACACTCTCCCGCTTAATGAACTCGATCTTCATGGAGTACTTATATAAATTCGTCATGGTTTACCTCAATGATATTCTTATTTATTCGAAGAACGAGGAACAGCATACCGAACATCTTAAACTTGTGTTAGAAAAACTCAGAAAGCACCGTCTTTATGCCAAGTTCTCCAAGTGTGAATTTTGGTTGCCAGAAGTGACCTACCTAGGCCACGTAATCTCTGGTAAGGGCATCACTATCAATCCCGAGAGAGTCAAGGCTGTTCTTGATTGGACTCCACCCGAAACAGTTAAACAAGTTAGGACTTTCCTTGTTCTAGCCAGTTATTGTCGCCGCTTTGTTGAAAACTTCTCCAAAGTATCCAAACCCCTCATGGAACTTCTCAAGAAAGATAAAAAGTTCGAGTTGTCCCCACAGTTTGAGTACAGTTTTCGGGAACTGAAAAGACGCCTGACTTCTGCTCCCATACTTGTGCCACTGGATTTCACTAAAGACTTTGTTATCTATTGAGATGCCTCACAACAGGGACTAGGTTGCATTCTTATGCAGGATCGTCATGTGATTGCCTATGCATCTCGACAGTTGCATCCACATGAGGAGAATTATCCGACACATGATCTAGAGCTTGCAGCCGTAGTCTATGCACTCAAGACCTGGCAACATTACCTTCTTTGTAAACATTGCGAGATCTACACCGATCACCAAAGTCTCAAGTATATCTTACCCCAACCAGATCTGAACCTTAGGCAAAGACGTTGGTTGGAAGTGATCTTAGATTATGATCTAGGGATTACTTACACATCAGGCAAAGCCAATGTCATGGCTGATGCGCTAAGCCGTAAATCCTATTGCAACAATCTCATGTTGCAGCAGGGCCAACCACTTCTCCATGAGGAATTCTGTAAGCTTAACCTTCACATTGCTCCCCACGGATTCCTTTCTACCTTGGTGGCAAAACCTACTCTTGTGGATCATATCATAGAAGCCCAGAAGCATGATACGGGGATTACCCAGATCAAGAGAAACATTGCCAAGGGTATTGCTGGTAGTTTCTCTTTAGATAATTGAGGTGTTGTTTTCTTCGGGAACCGCTTGGTGGGCCCCAAGAAGTAGCATCTTCGACAACTGATCCTTAAGGAGGCGCATGAATCTCCTTTCACAATTCATCGCGGTAGTACCAAGATGTATTAGGACCTACGCCAGAGGTTCTGGTGGACTAGGATGAAGAGAGAAAATGCTTAGTTTATTGCTAACTGTGTATTTGTCGTCGCGTTAAGGCAGAGCATCAGAAACCTGCTGGCACCCTTCAGCCTTTAGCTATTCCTGAGTGGAAATGGGATAAAGTTGGTATGGACTTCATCGCCGGCTTTCTTAGGACCAAGAGAGGGAATAATGCTATCTTTGTAGTCATTGATCGTCTCTCCAAAGCGGCGCACTTCCTACCTGTTCGAGAGAGTATCACTGCTAGTCAGCTCGCTGACTTATATATTTCTCGAATAGTGTCACTTCATGGTGTTCCATTAGAGATCAATTCAGACCGTGGCAGTCTTTTCACTTCTCATTTCTGGGAGAGTTTCCAAACTTTCATGGGAACCCATCTTTCCTTCAGTACCGCTTTCCACCCTCAGTCGAGTGGTCAGGTGGAAAGGGTCAATCAAATTCCCGAAGACATGCTTAGAGCTTGTATTATCTCATTCGGTATGGATTGGGAGAAATGTCTTCCTTTTGCCGAGTTTGCTTATAACAACAACTATCAATCTAGTCTCAAGAAAGCTCCTTTTGAGATTCTCTATGGACGAAGATGTCGAACACCTTTGAACTGGTCAGAAATCGGTGACAGACAATTCTTTGGACCGGACATGATCCAAGAGGTAGAAGAGCAAGTTCACATCATTCGCGAGAACTTGAAAACAGCCCCATCTTGTCAAAAGAGTCAGTATGACCGTCGTCATAAGGAAATGACTTATGAAATTGGCGATAAAGCTTACCTTCGGGTTACTCCTTTGAGGGGTACGCGTCGTTTCGGTATCCAGGGCAAGTTGGCTCCTCGTTACATTGGTCCTTTTTGCATTCTCGCTAAACGAGGAGAGGTTGCCTACCAGTTGGAACTACCCCCACATCTTTCCAAAGTGCATAATGTCTTCCACGTCTCTCAACTCAGGCATTGCTTCTCGGATCCCATCCGCAGAGTGGACCACGAAACGCTTGATCTCCAAGATAAACTCACATACCGAGAGTACCTGGTTTGCATTCTTGATCAAGCAGAGCGTGTCACTCGATGTCAGAACATCAAGTTTCTCAAGGTTCAGTGGTCCCATCATTCCGAGAGAGAAGCTACTTGGGAGCAAGAAGATCTTCTTCGACTAGAGTATCCCACTTTCTTTCCGTCGACCCCTGAATCTCGGAACGAGATTCTTTCAAGTGGGGGCGAGTTGTCACATCCCTTGTTCTGGTATGCTCAAGGCTAGCTAGTCATGTGTGCATCATGTTTAAATTCCATTTAAATTTGAATTGGGGATTTGTGAAACCCTTAGAAATCATTTCTGAAAATGACCCAGATAAAAATTGCTCCAAAAAGGTCCAAGAAAATTTCCATGTTGCTCTTTGAAAATATTGGTCAGAGGTAAAAATCAAACCAATATTTTTAGGAGCTCATAAGTATTTATTTTGGCCATTCGGATTAATGCAGTAATTATTTGCATTGGATATATATTTATATATATATATATAAAATATTGTCCAATAATTATGTTAGTTGTTGAGGAGCTGTGAAATAATACCACTAGCTCCTACAAAAAATGGCATAAGAAAATAAATTAGTTTGGTATAGTTTTTAAATCAAGCAAATGTCAGAAAAATAGAAAAGGAAAAAAAACAGGAAACGAAACTTACCTGGGCCAACTCACCTGTGCAGCCACCTGGCGGCCCAATAGGCCAGCCCAGCAGCAGCCCAGCCCGCCTCCTCCTCTGTCTTCTTCGTCGCGTCTACTAGCACTGTGTTCCCCTCAAAAAAAGCCTACTAGCACTGTGTGTGTCGCGCGCGTGTTCACCCGCGGCCACGTCTCCCCGCCACCTCCTGCTTCCTCCCCTCCTTCTCATCTGCGCCAGAGAAGCCCCGCGACCCCCTGCACCTCTCTCCCTCTCTCTCGTTCCTCCCCCTCCCCTGAATCTCTCTCTCTCTCTCTCTGACGGCCGAGATTGCCATCGCCGCCGTCCACAACCACCGTGGCCTCGGCCACTGCCGCACCTCCCCAAAGCGCTCCATAGCTCCGCCGCAACCCCCTCTCCCTCCTGACCGAGCCAAGCAACCCAGGGAGCTCCGCTTCATCCTCGGTGGCGTCGTCCACATCTTGGGTCGCCCGATATCGACGGTGACCCTCCGGCCGCACTAGCCCTTCCCCGAGCTCTCCGACGACGCCCCTGAATCCGTCATGAGCCCCTGCATCGGTTCCCCCTTCTCCCCTGCCTCCCCGTGCTCCGTAGCCATGCGCCCGCTCGAGCCGAGCTCCGGCCGCCGCCACGAGCTTCGCTTCGGCGAGCTCCGCCGCCCCCGCAGCTCCCCGTGGATGCGGACGAGCCCGGGCTATGCCCCGGTGCTCTCAGACGCCGCCCCCATGGCCCCCAATGAGGACTTTGTCGTGTTCTGTCATAGCCGGCGACGACCTCGCATGCTTGATAGGTTGGCCCCATCGGCCAGGTGATTAGCTCCGTGCTAATCACCATTTAAGCTAACCCTCTGACGCTGACAGTGGGCCCTGGTGCCCCTAATCTTTTAGCTAAGTTTAAATCCCCCTGTTTAACCCCATGTCATTGGCGTGTGGACCCCATACATCAGGTTTGACCTGGTCAGCGCTGTTGACTACTGACGCAAGCATGACGCAGTGCTGACGCCAAAAATTCTTTTCTGGTTTTAAAATAAATCAGGAAATTCTAGAAATTGTTATAAACTTCAAAAAATCATAGAAATTCAACCGTAGCTCAGATTGAAATAAATTATATATGAAAAATTATAAGAAAAATTTAGTCTATCCATCTGTACTAGTTTCATGCATGACAAACCAACTTATACCTACTGTATAAGTGAAACACTAAAATGGCGTTTATAAAGGGCTTATTTTGGAGTTGCATTTGAATATTTGGTTCAAATGGACTTCAACCAAATGAATTCTAGTTGTATTATCTCAAACAACATCACATCTACATGCCATGATCATGCATCATATTTTTGCATATGCTTGTGTATTGATTGTCGACACCGTTCCTTCTCGATAGGTCCTGCTCCGGAGAGTGTTCCAGAGTACCTATCTGAGGAGCAGTGCCCCCTGTTGATCTACCAGGCAAGCAAACCCCCTTATTCATTCCGATACAATCCTACTCTCTCGCTCCTACTCTCTGTTATTGCATTAGGACAACAATGACTCAATTGCTACTTTGTGCTGTGGTAGTTGAACCCATTCCTCTGCATGACCTGTCATTGCCATAGTAAATAGTTGAAACCCACTAGCATGTGTAGGAGTTGATTGAAGCCATTATTATGTTCCTACCATGCCATGCTTGCTATTGCTTAGAGTGTGTCAGGTTTGATTCATTGGGAATGAATTGGAGTGCAGTGCTCTATGTTCTGATGCTGAGGGTGAAGTGTGTGAACACGATTTGGTAAAGGTAGCGGTGAGAGGCCATGCAGGAGTACATGGTGAGTTGTCTCACTGGAACCGTCCTTAAGCACTGAGTTCTATGTATGTTGTCCAATGACTAGTTACTACCACACATTGGGTTCCGGTAAATCGACCCCTGTCGACTTATTAACTGACTTGATCTCTGTCCAGGAGTCGCAACTAGTTTCTGGTGTTTGTAGGAAGTGTTATTTTTCGACCAAGTGGCACCCGGCAGGGTGGGCTTGGGACAGACTAGGCACACGTGGCCTGGTGTACCGAGTGGCACCCGGATGGTGGGCTCGGGAACCCTGCACATTGTTTGGGGCCGTGATGGAAACCTCGGCCGGACTACCTTGCAGATAGAACCCGAATAGGTGATAAACCTGGACTAGTGTCTTGTGTGGTTAGTCAGGTCATGGCCGAGACCCTCGCCAGGCTTCCGATTGAAGGTTACCGAGATACATAACGTGTACATGGTGGTAAGTGGCGAGAGCATGTGTGAAGAAGTACACCCGTGCAGGGTTAACATGATCTATTCGAATAGCCGGATCCGCGGTTATGGACTTCTTGGATGCTTATGTGGTACATAAACAACTTGAAGTGGATACCCTAAAATGCTCAAGACAAGTGTGAGTGCTATTGATGGCCTTCTCCTAGGGAGACGGGGATGAATCCATAGTAGTGTATTGTGTGGTGATTAGTGGACTCGTGTGTGTCATCTCACCTCAAAGAAGTTTCTCGTAGTCGTAGAATATGATAGCCACTGAGTCAAAGCTGGCTTGCTGCAACTAAACCCCACATTACCCTCTTGATACAAATGCATGTATGATAGCATCTGATGTAAGTCTTGCTGAGTACCTTTGTTCTCAGTTGCTTTATTTATGTTTTTGCAGCGGAGACTTCGGTCTTACTAGTGTTCTCGTGGACTTCGACAAGTAGCTTGTACCTCAGCTACAATCTTGATCAGATGTTGTAGATAGTCAGGCTCTTCAGCCTTTTTCATTAGTAAATGTCGGTACCCAGACATGTAATGCTTCCGCTTGTTGCTTGTATGCTCTGAATGTTGGGTCATGTGACCCCTGTTTGTAATAAATGCTATGATGACTCTTCTGAGTCTTTATCTATATGAGTTGTTGAGTTATGTTGTGATGCCATGTTGTACAACACATACTTGCATGTTATGCTTACGTGTACTGTGTGTTGCTATGTGTGGGATTTGACTATCTAGTTGTTTATCCTTAGTAGCCTCTCTTACCGGGAAATGTCTCCTAGTGCTTCCACTGAGCCCTGGTAGCTTGCTACTGCTCTGGAACACTTAGGCTGGCCAACATGTGTCCTTCTTCGTTCCTGTGTCTGTCCCTTCGGGGAAATGTCACGCGGTGTCTACCGGAGTCCTGCTAGCCCAGCTTCTACACCTTGGATTCACTCGCTGATGACTGACACGTTCGTTGCTGGGTCATGTATGCCTATCCCTGTAAGTTAGTGCCACTTCGGATTCACGACTAGCCATGTCAGCCCGGGTCCTTTGTCATATGGATGCTAGCGACACTATCATATACGTGTGCCAAAAGGCGCAAACGGTCCCGGGAATGGTAAGGCGACACCCGTGGGAATACCGTGCGTGAGGCCGCAAAGTGATATGAGGTGTTACATGCTAGATCAGTGTGGTATAGAATCGGGGTCCTGACACCTTATTTCACAAAAAAAAATTCCCCCCTGACTGTTGGGACCCACCAGCTACATCTTCGCAAGCAAGGAAGTGCGTCCGGGCAAAAAAAAATTATTTGCCCCCTGACTGCTAGGACCCACTGCTACATCTTCGCATGCAAGGAATTGCGTGATAGTCGGGACCCACCTGTGTCGAAGCGTACGTAGCATTGTCATTCTGGTTGTGAACGTGTACGTACATACTGGTCGATGTAGAGGCACGCACGTGCCGTAGTAGAGGCACACACGTAGAATGTACACATACGTACAGCAGCCAGTGTGCAAGAAAGAAAATACGACCACGTACATACGTACGGGTGGTGTCTCGAACGCCTACTCGTGCATACGTACAGCCAGGGCTCGTGTACATGGTTGGGTCGGAACAAGGAAACTGTGTCATCGTCGTGTTCATGGGGAGCCAACCGGATGGGTCGGAACGGAATGCATCATCGTGTTCATCGGGAGGGCTTGGACGGAACAGCCGATGGAAACAAGGCCTGGCGTACCGCACAATGGAGGAAATGGCCTTGTGTTCGACCGACCACGGTCGAAACTGGATCCTGTTCATCGGGAGGGTTCTCGCGTATCGCAAAACGGAGGAAACGGACTTCTGTTGGACCTCCTATGGTCGAAATGGGGTCCTATTGATCGGGAGGGGTGTGGCGTACCGCAAAATAGAGGAAATAGACTTGTGTTGGAGCACTACGGTCGAAACGGGGGTCCTGTTCATCGGGAGGGGTGTGGCGTACCACAAAAAGGGACTCCACGAGATACTGTTCATCTCCACCATCGACCTCCTCCAGCCTCCACGGGTTACTGTTCATCCACCGTCGACCTCCTACAGCCTTCACCTGTGACTGTCCATCCACGGGCTCCCTTTCATCCAGCCTCCACCGTGCGCTACTCCACCGTCTACTGTTCAACCAACCCTCTCCATGGGCTACTATTCAACCACCCCTCCGCTGGCTAATGTTCATCCAGACCTCCACCGGCTACTATTCAACTAGCCCTCCACGGGATCCTGTTCATCGAGCCCTCCATGGGGTCCTATTCATCCACCGCCAACCGGCTCGATCGGGGTCCTGGTCATCCAGCGGCAATGGCCTCTACTACCACGGGGTCCTGTTCATCCAAACCCCACCATGAACTATTCATCCAAACCCCCCAAACAACGCTCACTGTTCATCTAGAGGCAACATCGATCGGCTTCGGTTAGCAGCAGTAGTAAAGGAATCGCTCGATCGCTCGGGTTCAGTAACGCGTAGCCTGCAGTGCAATCGCTCGGGTTCAGTTAAGCACGCCTCGCTTGGGTTCAGTTAGAGTCCAACGCTTCACACCCACGCGCGTACGGTACAATAGAAACGCGCATCGCTCGGCCCCCGACCACCCACCGTAACCGGGAACTCCCTGATATTTTCCTTGCCCTCGCTTCTACCACGGTTTTTTTCGTCATGGACGGCCCAAAGAATGTCATGCAGCTGCATCTCCGGCCCGCCCAGGACGAAAAGCCCATTTTCTGTCATGAATTTTTGTCATAGAAGTAGGAGCCCACCACATCTATGATGATACTGGGTTTTGTCACAATTATCGTCATAGAAGTGCCATAAGTATGACAGAAAAAATTTCGTTCGGCCCAAAATGTCACGGATGTGTCTTTTTTTGTAGTGTGAGAGAGAACAGCTTCAGCTTCGTAGACGAGGAAGAACGAGGTCTCACCGATCGGCTTGGTTGCGGTGGTGCAGATGGACCACAACACGGACTGGAGCTCATCGAGCCAACCCCTGCCGCAAGCCTCAAACTTCTTCTTGAAGGTCCTTGCCTTGAGGCCTCTTAGGACCTCTGCATTGGCGTGCTCGGCCTGGCCATTGCTCCTGGGGTGTGCCACTGAAGCGTAGCATATCTGTGTTCCAAGGTTAGCATAGTATGTTTTGAAAAGGTTGCTGGTGAACTGTGAGCCATTTTCAGTGATGATGCGATTAGGAACCCCGAACTAGCTCACGAGGCCCTTGATGAACTTGACGGTCGAGCCGGCCAGGATGGTGCGGATGGCTTCTACCTCCACCCCAGTTAGTGAACTTGTAGATGGCAACGTAGAGGTAGTGGTAGCCCCCAGGCACTCGAGGGAATGGCCCCAAGATGTCCAGCCCCCAAACAGCGAACGACCATGTGAGCGGGATGGTCTGGAGTCCCTGAGCGGGCTGATGGATCTGCTTGGCATGGAATTGGCGGCTTCATAGGATCTCACCAGCTCGGTGGCATCATTGAGTGCCGTGGGCCAGTAGAACCCACTACGGAACGCCTTGCCCGCGAGGGTGCGCGATGAAGAGTGATGCCCGCAGTCCCCGCCATGTATGTCGGCCAGTAGCTCGCACGCCTGCTCCCTGAAGATGCATCGTAAAGAAACATCATTGGGTCGTTTACGGTACAACTCACCGTCTTGGATGCAGTATGCGGTGGCCAGGTGAGCCACGCGCTCCGCGTCTTCCTACTTCTCCGGCAAGGTCCCCTGAAGCAAGTACGCCTTGAACTCCTCGGTCCAGCACCCCTCCTGAGGCTCAAGCATGAGGAGCATACGGGCCCCCGAGGTTGGGCCGTAAGCTGGGGCGCCTGTCGTAGGCGCTCGGGGGAGGTCCTCTTGAGGTGGTGCCGATTCCACATCGGGGGGGAGGGAGGGCTGCTGACGGCTTGAAGAGCCGTTTGTCGAAGACGCCTGGCACCTGAGGCAGCCGTTGGGCCGCCCTCTTGGCGATGTCGTCCACCTCCTTGTTTGTGCCTCGTGGCACATGCTGCAATTGCAAGCCCAAGAATCGTTTTTCCGTTTTGCATACCTCCTCCTGGTATGCTTCCATGTGCTCGTCCTTCGGTGTGCCCATGATGGTGAGACGCTTCACCCCTAATGATGTCGCAGCCTTGAGGCCGGCAATGAGGCCTTCATATTCCGCGATGTTGTTGGATACCTTTTCGCCTTGCTGGAAGAAAATTTGCACGGTGTAGTAGAGCTTGTCCTTGGTGGGTGAAATGAGCACTACTCCAGCCCACGCGCCCTGGCACACGAACGCGTCGTCGAAGTACATTATCCATCCATCTGGCACCTCGTCTCCGGGCAGGGGAGAACGGTCCTTGCATACTTCACGGCCAGGGACGTCGGTCCATTCTGCCATGAAATCTATGTGGGTCGCTGAGGGAGTCCTGGATTAAGGGATCCTTGGATAGCCGGACATGCATATGCCAGGCTGTTGGACTATGAAGATACAATATAGAAGACTTCGTCCCGTGTCTGGATGGGACTCTCCTTTGCTTGGAAGGCAAGCTTGGCAATTCGGATATGAAGATTCCTTTCTCTGTAACCGACTCTGTGTAACCCTAGCCCCCTCCGGTGTCTATATAAACCGGAGGGTTTAGTCCATAGGACAAGAACAATCATAATCATTGGCTATCTTCTAGGGTTTAGCCTCTATGATCTTGTGGTAGATCAACTCTTGTAATACTCATATCATCAAGATCAATCAAGCAGGAAGTAGGGTATTACCTCCATCGAGAGGGCTCGAACCTTGGTAAACATTGTGTCCCCCGCCTCCTATTACCATTAGCCTTAGACGCACAGTTCGGGACCCCCTACCCGAGATCCGCCGGTTTTGACACCGACATTGGTGCTTTCATTAAGAGTTCCACTCTGTGTCGTCACCGCAAGGCTTGATGGCTCCTTCAACCATCTACAACAACGCAGTCCAGGGTGAGGTATTCTTCCCTAGACAGATCTTCGTATTTGGCGGCTTCGCACGGCGGGCCAACTCGTTTGGCCATCTGGAGCAGATCGACAGCTACGCCCCTGGCCATCGGGTCAGGTTTGGAAGCTTGAACTACACCGCCGACGTCCATGGAGATTTGATCTTCGACGGATTCGAACCCACAACAGTCGCACCCTGCCGCCATGATGTACATGACCTAAATCTGTCATTGGACTGTGCTCAGGAGATAGCGCTTGTAACCGCCCTGGCCCTAGATCCTGAGAAAAGTGCACCATCCAAGGACGGGAAGCTCAACCTCGTCACGGAGGCCGCAGAATCAGCGGCGCTAGAGCCAAACACAGATCTAACTTCTGACGAGGCATGTGTCATCGGAAGCTCGGACTCATCTCCGGCCATAGGCACCGAACCGCGTGTATCCGCACCCATTGAATCTGACCGGGCGCCGATCTTAGAGTTCAACTCCGCGGACATCTTCCAACACTCACCCCTAGGTGATGTATTAAACTCATTAAAGTCTCTCTCCTTGTCAGGAGATTCTTGGCCGAACTATGTCCGGCTTGAGTGGGAAGCGGACAACGAAGAACTTTGTTACCCACCCACCACCCACTTGATAGCCACTGTCGATGATTTGACCGACATGCTAGATTTCGACTCCGAAGACATCGACGGTATGGACGATGATCCCGAAGAAGAACGGGAACCACTGCCCACAGGGTGCTGGACAGCCACCTCTTCATACGACATATACATGGTGGATACACCCAAAGAAGACAATGGTGATGACAAAAATGATCCAGCTGAAGATAAACTTCCTGAGAAGCAGCCTAAGCGCCGATGTTAGCGGAGCCGCTTTAAATCACGCCATGGTAAAAATAGCGATACCGGCACAAGAGAAAATAGCACTCCGGACGATGCCGAAGACAGCGAAGACCCCGCCAAGACAAATTTCGAATAGGCCTCACGGCAAGACGGGCAAGCTAGCCCCGACGAACAGGCCGTGAACGATGACTCGGAGGACAGCAATTACATGCCTCTCTCCAAGGATGATGTGAGCCTCGGCAACGAAGAATTTATCGTGCCAAAGGATCCTGTTGAGCAGGAGCATTTTAAGCACCGGCTTATAGCCACGGCAAAGAGCCTGAAGAAGAAGCAACAACGGCTTCAAGCTGATCAAGATCTGCTCACTGATAGATGGACTGAGGTCCTGGCAGCCGAGGAATACAGAATTGAATGCCCAACTAAAAGTTACCCAAAGCGCAAATTGCTACCTCAATTCGATGACGAGGCGCGGGAGCCAGCACTACCAGCACATAATGCGGCTGACCGACTACCGCCTGCCCGAGATAAAATGGCAACTCAGCCCGAACACCAGCCGACACTGCCTCGCCAAACAAATAGAAACAAAATAGCTCGGGGATACACACATGACCTGCAGTATGACTTGGAAAATAGAGCAGGGCAAACCAGATCGATCTATGGATCGCGGGGGTGCGCCCCAACAAGCAACGACGGCAACCAAGCCGAATATAAAAAATACAAACCTATCCGGGATGAATACCGCAGACCGGCTCATCCGAGCTGCGTCCCGACGTAGCCCGACACAGAGGCGCCACACACCCCCTTTGCTTCACTGATGAAGTAATGGAGCATGAATTCACAGAAGGGTTTAAACCCGTAAACATTGAATCATATGATGGAACAACAGATCCCGCGGTATGGATTGAGGACTTCCTTCTCCATATACATATGGCCCGCGGCAATGATCTCCATGCCATCAAGTATCTCCCGCTAAAACTTAAGGGACCAGCTGAGCACTGGTTGAACAGTCTGCCCGAAAACTCCATTAGCAGTTGGGAGAACCTGGAAGATGCATTCCTTGACAACTTCCAAGGCACTTATGTTCGACCGCCGGATGCCGATGACTTAAGTCATATAATCCAACAGCCCGGAGAGTCAGCCACGAAATTCTGGACTCGGTTCTTAAATAAAAAGAACCAGATCATCGACTGTCCGGATGCCGAAGCTATACCGGCTTTTAAGCATAACATCCGGGACTAGTGGCTCGCCCGACACCTCGGCCAAGAGAAGCTGAAGTCCTTGGCAGCTCTTACAACGCTCATGCCCCGCTTTTTTGCGGGCGAGGATAGCTGGCTAGCTCGTAGCAACAACACCTCAAGTAAACCTGGCACCTCTGGAGCCAGAGTTAGCAACAGCAAGCCCCGACGCAACGGACATAAGCGTCAAAATATTGGCGATAACGCCGAAGACATGGCCGTCAATGCTGGATTCAGTGGCTCCAAGTCCGGTCAGCGGAAAAAGCAAATTAAGTGAAACAATCCGGGCCCGTCTAGTCTGGACCGCATACTCAATCGTCCATGCCAAATCCACGGCACCCCCGATAAACCAGCCAATCATACCAACAGAGATGTTGGGTCTTTAAATAGGCCGGCAAGTTAAATTCCGAAAACAAGGAAAAGTGACCACAAAGCGATGATGACGAGGAACCCCGACCATCGAACTCAAGGGGACAGAAGAAGTTTCCTCCCCAATTTAAAATGGTGAACATGATATATGCTACCCATATCCCCAAAAGGGAGCAGAAGTGCGCACTAAGGGACATCTATGCGATGGAGCCAGTCGCCCCGAAATACAACCCATGGTCCTCCTGTTCAATCACTTTTGATCGAAGGGACCATCCGACTAGTATCCATCATGGCGATTCAGCCGCACTTGTGCTCGACCCTATCATTGACGGATTCCACCTCACACGCGTCCTCATGGACGGTGGTAGCAGCCTGAACGTGCTCTATCAGGATACAGTGCGCAAAATGGGTATTGATCCCTCAAGGATCAAGCCCACAAAAACCACCTTTAAAGGTGTCATACCAGGTGTAGAGGCCTGTTGTACGGGCTCAATCACACTGGAAGTGGTCTTCGGATCCCTGGATAATTTCCTAAGCAAAGAATTAATCTTTAATCTCGTCCCCTTTCGCAGCGGTTATCATGCACTGCTCGGATGAACCGCATTTGCTCGTTTCAATGCGGTGCCGCACTATGCCTACCTTAAGCTCAAGATGCCCGGACCTCGCAGTGTTATAACAGCCAATGGAAATACGGAGCGCTCCCTCCATACTGAGGAGCACACCGCGGCCATTGCAGCAGAAGTACAGAGTAGCCTTCTTAGGCAAAACCTCAATTCGACAATAAAGTCCACGGACACCATCAAGCGATTCCGAGCTACTCTGAAGTAGGACCATCCAGCTCGCCCAGAGCTCAGCTAGCAATCTGGCCTTTGTCCCATCCCCATTAAAGCGGTGACATTTGTGCCGCGCGTACACAATTACGCACTTAAAATACCATGGGCATGGACGGAGGCACGGCTAGATCGCAGTCCACAATGCGGCTCAACCGCTCCCAGATCCGCATACCTTCACTTTTTCTCTCTCTTTCAGGTTTTTTCTCTTGTCGAGGCTTTTTCCGATAAACCTCATCATCGGACCCATCGCGGGACGGATACACTAAGAAAGCTAGGGGCTTGGACGTCCAAGGGAATACCTAGGTGGTCTCTGTTAATGATTGTCATACCTGTTTTAAATACCCACATGCAGCTCGCTCTTGGCCGTTGCATGTTAAATAGCCTTATTTGCTTATTGTACTACTTGTACACATAAGCCTTGACGTATTAATAAAATTACAATGAAAAATAATTTGCAGCGTCTGCTCATTACCTAATTTTTTCCTTGTATATTTATTTTCAATTGCACCCGTACATTATGGTACGCCTTAATTTGTCAGGGCCTTCATTGTACCCCATAACACAGCGAGAAAGTCTGAACACTTTTATAGTACAGTTCGGCACCCCGAAATTATAGCATTATATGCATCGGCTCCGAATCATGTCTTTGGTCACTAGTTGGGTTGCCCGGCTCCTGTGCTTTCTACCTTATGTTCCGCTATATCGGCTAGGGTAGTAAAGGGAGAACTAATGCGATTGTGTCCCGGTTCTTCCGGACGAGCACCTAAGTAGAGAAAGTCGAAAACTGACTGTCATGATGCGGCGAGAGTTGGTCACCTGTTCGAGAGGTTTTCAAATCCTTAGAGATTTTTTCCGCTTTATGTGAGGAATCGGTTTTTATCCGATTAGGCGTGTATAGCGCCCCAACTTTGGCCTTCCGAATACAGGGGTTATGCCAGAATTTAAAATTATAGAACTCCTATGGCGAAGTGAGGGTGATAAAGCTATATAGTTCGATTGCCTTGTTCGTTGCGCTAAACACCTCCTTAAAGGACCAAAAATTTGGATAAAGAGTGTTTAGATTTAGCCCGAACGCCCCTGTACTAGCTACGTGGGGGCAGAAGGCGACGACTGGCCAACTCTCAGATTTCATAAACGGCAGCACACGAGGTAAAATTTTAAATAACAATCATTATATTACATAAAGATCTTGTTCCATATTACAGGACAGGATAATGCTTTCATGGGAAAAGGATATCCTTGGCACATTACTCCACCACAAGGCGGGATCCCTCCATGACACTTTCATAATATATCTCAGGCTTGCGATGCTCCTTGCCCGTGGGCGGACCCTCGGTCATCAACTTAGTGGCATCCATCTTCGCCCAGTGCATCTTGGCGTGGGCAAAAGCCATCCACGCACCTTCACTGCAGACCGACCGCTTGACGACATCAAGTTGAGGGCAGGCACTGACCAGCCGCTTCATGAGTCCGAAGTAGCTACTGGGCATGGGCTCAACAAGCCATAGCCGTACTATTAAGTCCTTCATAGCTAGTTCGACCGCCTTGTGCAGCTCGACCAACTGTTTTAGCTGGTCGCTAAAGGGCACCGGATGTTCTGGTCCAAGGTATTGAGACCAGAACAGCTTCTCCGTAGAGCTCCCTTCTTCGGCTCGAAAGAGCTCTGCAGCATCCGATATGCTGCGCGGCAGTCTGCAAACGCTCCTGGAGAACTCCAAATTCGGGTAAGTAAAAGGAATGTTTCCTTCACATACTTGCTTTGCATAATAAAAGCCTTACCCGCTGCGATCTTCTTGGCTGCCTAGATTTCCTAGAGGCGCTCTGGGCTTTGGATAGGGCATCATGTGCACTCTGGCGGGCCTGGGAAAGTTCGAACTCTTGAGTCTTAGAATCACGCTCCAAGGACTCGTACTTTTTGATGGTGTCCTGGAGCTCTTGCTGGACCTCGCTGTCCCGGGCCTCCTACTTCTCACGCGTGGCATGTTCCTTAGCCACTTTGTCCTTGGCTTCGGCCAACACCTTCTTGAGGGCTGCTACTTCGGTCGCGGACCCTAATAAAGTTCATGACACTTTAGTCAGTACGAACTTTTCACCCGCTTAAATATACGCACGTGTTAGTACATACCTTGGCTGTCCTCCAATTGCTTCTTCACGAGGCCGAGCTCTTCCTCGGCCCGCTCCGAATTCTATTTCAATCCGGAGACCTCCGCAGTATGAGCGGCAACAGCCAGCAGCGACACCTTCTTATTCACATAGACATATTATGTTAGACTCCCGCAAAAATTATTTTGATCCCCTATTCGGTTTTTCTTTCGGAACACCAAACAGAGCATCAGGGGCTATTGTCTACAAGGTGATATTCTTTTACAACTATATTACTTACCTCAAAGCCTGTTAGAAGGCCAATGCAGGTTTCGGTCAGTCCGTTTTTGGCGGATTGGACTTTCCCAATCACCGTACTCATAAGAGTACAGTGTTCTTCCATAATGGAAGCACCTTGTAGTGCTTCCAGCAATCTATCTGGTGCCTCTGGATGGACAGAGGTCACCGGTGGAGGCGGCTTGCCCCCCTCGTTCGGGAAAGGCTACCTGCCTGAATCCGGAGCCACTTGGGTCTCCGTAACTGTATTCGGCTGAGAGCCGAACTAGATACGACCCACATCGTCGGGGTCCGTAGGGGTCTTTCCCCCCATGTGTTTGGCAACCGGGGTTTTATCCTCCGGCATCACCGGGACGGTCTCCCCTTGGCTTGGTATCCTTCGAGACAACACCTCGGTGTTGTCCGCGACCTGGGGGGAGGAGGCCGTCGGAAGGGACCTACTATTCATCGCCCACGGGTCCAGCGACCCCTCTGAAGAGGAGGATAGCTCGATGTTGGACTGGGCCGGAATGCGGATGCATGGTCTAGCACATTAAAAATGATAAAGTGAAATGGCCGGAAATATTACCGTGTCCGGATACTTATGATTTGTCCAGGGGCTTGACCTTGGGCTCCCACTCCCCGCCGCTGTTGGTGGCTGCGACGGAGTAGTCAAGAAGGGAGATTTTTCCCTTCTTGGACGCCTCGGCTTCCCCTTGTGTGGAGGCCTTCCTCTTCCCCCCCCCCCAAGTAGGGCGGTGGAGCGGATTTTCTCCTCCTCCTCCTCATCTTTGGTAGAGGTGTGTGCCTCGGCGTCTTCGGACGTCACGTTCGAAGCACCCTTGCATCGGAGACCATCTCTGGTCCCCTTGGCCGTCTTCTAGGTTTTCTTCTCAGGCACCTCATAAGGCGCCGGAAACAACATCTTTGTTAGAAGAGGCGTTTCTGCATCTTCGGGTAGCGGAGCAGGACAGTTAATCCGCTCCGCTATCGTTACCCAGGCCTAAAAAATTGGCATGGAGGCTTAGGTTCCTCCCGCAGATATGCCGGTAAAGGGTATACCTTGCAGACATAAAAGAACTTACCGGATTAGCCTGGCATTTTGCGCTAAGCCCGCAATCTTCGGTCGTGGGCGGTGGTACCTCGCTGGCCTTAAAGAGAACCTTCCAGATGTCTTCATGTGTCTCATCGAAGAGATCCAGCAGCATCTGGTGCTTGGCCGGGTCGAACTCCCACAAATTACAACTCCGGCTCTGGCACGGAAGAATCCGACGGAAGAGCATAACCTGGACCATGTTGACAAGCTTGATTTTCTTGCTTATCATGTTCTGGACACATGTCTGGAGCCCAGTGAGTTCTTCCGCTGAGCCCCAAGCTAAACCCTTCTCTTGCCAGGAGGTGAGCCGCATGGGGACTCCAGATCGGAATTCAGGGGTCGCCGCCTAGTTGGTGTCGCATGGCTCGGTGATGTAGAACCACCCCGATTGCCACCCCTTTACTGTCTCCACAAAGGAGCCTTCGAGCCAGGTGACATTGGGCATCTTGCCCACCATGGCGCCTCTGCGCTCTGCTTGTTGGCCGCTCACCACCTTTGGCTTCACATTGAAGATCTTCAGCCACAGGCCGAAGTGAGGTGGGATGTGGAGGAAGGCCTCGCACACGACAATAAATGCCGAGATGTTGAGGATGGAGTTGGGGGCCAAGTCATGGAAGTCCAGCCCCTAGTAGAACATCAGTCCATAGACGAATGGGTGGAGGGGGAATCCCAGCCCGCGGACGGAGTGGGAGAGAAACACCACCCTTTCTTGGGGCTCCGGGGTAGGGATGATCTGCCCCTTGGCCGGAAGCCGATGTGCGATGTCTTTGGACAAGTATCCGGTCTCCCGGAGCTTCTTGATGTCCTCCTTCTTGACGGAGGAGGCCATCCACTTGCCTCCAGCTCCGGATCCGGACATGATTGGAGTGTGTTTTCGGGCGGAGAAGGTGAGAGCTTGGGCGTTGGAGCTCAAGGATGAATGGGCAGAGGAAGGAGAAGGCGTGGGTGAACGAGGAGGAATCCTTATCCCATTATAAAGACAGTGAAAGTAGTGCGCCTCCCTCCTCACCTTAAAATCCTCCTATTCACCAAGCACCGTGCAGGTGGCACAGTTGAGTTACCCGTGCCCGCATTGATGAGAATCCCGTGATAAGGGGACACGATCTCTGCTTTGATAAGACGTGTCAATAAAACTGCGCCTCATAATACGGAGGGGCAGGATGAAAATAGTTCGAATAAAGACCGGGCCATGGCGTGATGTCACGCTATGAGTTGTCAGC
Organism: Triticum dicoccoides; assembly: GCF_002162155.2. Classification (NCBI taxonomy): domain Eukaryota; kingdom Viridiplantae; phylum Streptophyta; class Magnoliopsida; order Poales; family Poaceae; genus Triticum; species Triticum dicoccoides. The sequence continues at coordinate 191,799,713 of NC_041393.1, read as the reverse complement.
AGATTGGACTCGTGGGATATTATAGGCTCTAAAGTGGTATGTAGGATTTCTTTTGCAGAGTCGTACATGATTCTTATGTTCAAGATCTACTTTGGAGTATTCAGAGAAGGAACCCGCCTTGCAATGCCAAAGACAATCTGCGCGCCTGACTCATCGTCATTGAAGCCTGGTTCAGGGGCTACTGAGGGAGTCCTGGATTAAGGGGTCCTCGAACAGCCGGACTATATGCATATGCCGGACTGTTGGACTTTGAAGATACAAGATAGAAGACTTCATCCCATGTCCGGATGGGACTATCCTTTGCGTGGAAGGCAAGCTTGGCGATTCGGATATGAAGATTCCTTTCTCTGTAACTGACTTGTGTAACCCTAGCCCCCTCTGGTGTCTATATAAACCGGAGGGTTTAGTCCGTAGGACAAGAACAATCATAATCATAGGCTAGCTTCTAGGGTTTAGCCTGTACGATCTCGTGGTAGATCAACTCTTGTAATACTCATATCATCAAGATCAATCAAGCAGGAAGTAGGGTATTACCTCCATCGAGAGTGCCCGAACCTGGGTAAACATTGTGTCCCCCGCCTCCTGTTACCATTAGCCTTAGACGCACAGTTCGGGACCCCCTACCCGAGATCCACCGGTTTTGACACCGACAGTCGCGCCCTTAATGACCCTGGTGGTGCTGAACTCCAGCTGGAATGCCCGCAGCTCGATGTTCCACTCTGCGACCCTTCCCGTGGTGTTGGGGCTCCGGAGCACCCTCTCTAGAGGGTAAGCTGAGACAACCTTGATGGGGTGGCCTTCGAAGTAGTGGCACAGCTTCCGGGAGGCGACGAGGAGTGCGAGAAAGAGTTTTTGCAGCATGGGATAGCGTGCCCGCGCTTTACATAGCACCGTGCTGACGAAGTACACCGGGTGCTCGACGAGGGAGGTAGGATTGGTGAGGTCTTGTAACTCCTGAGTCTGTTGGCCCTCAGGGGTCTTGTCATTTGTCGTGCCAACCGTGGCCTCAGGAGCGTCGTCCTCAGGAGCTTGGTCATCTATCGGGGTAGCCGAGGCCTCAGGAGCGCCGTCCTGAAGCTGCCATGCTTCAACCAGTTGCTGAGTGCTGCTCTGCGTGCCGCTGGGTGCTCTTCCTGGACTGCCAATAGGACTATGCTGGACAAGTGAGGCGTGGCGGCCAGGTAGAGCACAAGGGGCTCAAGGGGGCGTGGCGCTACCATCACCAGCGGGCTGGTGAGGGTACTTCTTGAGGTCTTGGAACACCGCGTCAGCCTCCGGAGTCCACTTGAATAGTCCTTTCTTTTTCATCAGCTTGAAGAATGGGAGGGCGCGTTCTCCCAGCTTGGAGATTAAGCGCCCTAGTCAGATCACACAGCCCGCCAGTTTCTGCCTCTCCTTGAGGGTTTGTGGCGGGCTCATCCTTTCTATGGCCTTGACTTTCTCTGGGTTGGCCTCGATCCCTTTGTGTGACACGAGGAATCCTAGCATCTTGCCGGAGGGGATGCAAACACACATTTCTCTGGGTTAAGCCATAGATCCACCTTGCGCAGACTGGCAAATGTCTCCTCCAGGTCTTCGATGAGGGTCCTTGCCTCCCGAGACTTCACCACTATGTCATCAACGTAAGCCTCGGCGTTCCTCCCAAGCCGCTGGCCCAGAGTGATGTGCATTAGCTGCTGAAAGGTTGCTCCAGCATTACGTAGCCCGAACGGCATGCAGGTGTAGCAGTACCCCCTGCATGGGGTTAGGAAAGCCGTCTTCTCCACATCTTGCACATCCATCTTGATTTGGTGATAGCCCGAGAAGGCGTCCAGAAAACACAGCAGGTCACACTTGGTGGTGGAGTCGACGATATGATTGATGTGTGGGAGCGGGAAGGGGTCATGAGGGCAAGCCTTGTTGAGGTTGGTGAAATTGATGGACATGCGCTCCTTCCCGCCCTTCTTGGGGACAATAACCGGGTTCGCCAACCATTCCGGGTAGCACACCTCCCGGATGACACCAGCATCCTGCAGCTTGCAAGTCTCTTGGACGATGAATGCCTGCTTCTCCGTGGATTGTCGTCGCACCTTCTGCTTCACTGGGTACACGTTAGGGCACACCCTCAGGTGATGCTCGATTATTCCCCTTGGGATACCAACCAGATCCTTGGGCTCCCACACGAACACTTCCTTGTTGACAGATAAGAAGCTGACCAATGCCCTTTCTTGATCTGGTGGGAGGCCGGCTCCTATGGTGAAGGTGGAGCCTGATGCCCCATCTTTGTCAACCAATACTTGCTTTGTCTCGGCATGATCTTGGGGGAACAACTGTTTCTTCTTTGCTAGTGCAGCCCCCGGGGCCTCTGGGCTCCTTCCCCACTTGACTGTGCGGCCGCCGCGGCCTGAAGGCGAGCTTGAGGGCCAACAACGCTTCCTTAGTGTCTCCTGCCACACTGAGGACGCCGCTGCTCCCCGGCATCTTCATCAGGTTGTAGGCATGGTGAGTTGCTGCCATGAACTTGGCCAAGGCCGGGTACCAAAGGATGGCATTGTATGGGAGACTGATGCGGGCGATGTCGAGGTTGATAAGCTCGGTGAGGTAGTTGCCGCGGGTGCCGAAGGTGATGGGGAGGCGGATCCGCCCCAGGTAGTAGGTGGAGCCATCAACGACTCCATAGAAAGGCTTAGTGGGGCGGAGTCGGACATGGGGCACATGAAGCAAGCCGAATGCTTCCACAAAGAGCACATTGAGGCTGGCTCCTCCGTCGATGAGGGTCTTGGTGACCGCCACGTTGTAGATGGTGGGGGTGCAGAGCATTGGGAGTGCGCCAGCGCCTGCGATGGTCGCGTGGTGATCCCCTGAGTCGAAGGTGAGGTCAGCTTTAGGCGCCGCCTAGCCCAGGGGAGTTCCCTGCTGTACACAAGTGGCACCCACCTGGCGGAAGAAGTTCTTGATGTGGCGGTCATAGGGCGGCGCCTGTGAACCACCGAGGAGGGTTGCGATGGTGTGGGGTGCTGGTGCCACGAAGCGCACGACGAAGAGGCCGCGCAACTCCTCCCAGGAGGCCACTGAAGACACTGACAAGTTGAGTAGCCAGGCACGCGGCGCGCCTGCGAGGACCATGGGGAGCCAGTTGGCCATGACCTTGTCGTCGCTGCCGGCCGCCCAAACTGCCTCCTCGTATGCTTGGAGGAAACCTGCCAGATCCGCCGCGCCGTCGTAGCGGGGCGGCAACTCCGTCCTGAACTTGGGTGGCCACTGCACCTGCCGCAGGGCGGGGGTGAAAGTTCGGAGGCCCTCGGCTCCTCCGAAGGCGCGCATCGATCCGGTTGATGGAGGAGCATCCGCCATGAGAGCCAACAGCGGGGCGCAAGTGACGGAGGGGCGGATATTCGATGCACCCCTACCTGGCGTGCCAAATGTCAGATATCGGATTCCGCAAACCCTTGAGAGGTTCGAACTCTAGGGTGTGTGCAAAGAACTCAAACTCCCCAGTCTGCCTACTCGCCAATCTCACAGCCTAGCTCATCGAACTCGAGGAAAAGGGGACACAGCTGTTTACCCAGGTTCGGGCCACCTTGTGGTGTAAAACCTACTCCTGCTTTGTGGTGGATTGGCCTCGAGGGGCTGAGGATGAACTAGTACAGTGGAGAACAACCTCAGGAGGTGTGTTCTTGAGCTCAAGTGAGCCGGTGAGCTCGTCAGGGATGAATGGATCTGATCCCCTTTATGGTGGTGGCTAGGTCCTATTTATAGTGGCCTTGGTCCTCTTCCCAAATGAAGGCGGGAAGGGATCCCAAAATGGCCAAATTCAAAGGGAGACAACTAGTACATCTTATCCTAACAAAAGTTGTCTTTGCCTGCAAAAGCCACTAGTCTTTACGCCGCGGTGGGCTCGGTGATGATCTCCGTCCTACCTCCTGGCGGCCTTGGTCTTGTTACACGGGAATGGAAACATTTGGTTTATTCCTCGAGACTCCGCGCCTACGCTTGCTTCTATAGCACCAAAGAGGAAACTGCTGCACTGCGCCTACCGGCGCCAACCTGGCCTTGGTCATCATGGCTCACGTCATCTGAACCTCATGAGGTGAGACTTGCATAGAGATCTCCTCTCCTCGGGAGCCAGCCTGAGGAGGCTGCTCCTCGTGGAGGTCTTGGTGCGCCTCGTGAGGCTTGGCCCCACGCGAGGGTCTTGAGTATCGATAGCAAAGCTGGGTCATACTAGGCCGTCGATGGAGCCATGCCGTGGGCCGCAGGCAGGCAAGTCTGGGTACCCCTGTTCCCAGAACACCGACAATGGCACTTCACCTTATTAAGTCCTAAGGGAATGCATTGTGGAGTAGTTATTAGATGATGGGTTGCTAGAGTGACAGAAGCTGAAACCCTAATTTATGCGCTACTTCGTAAGGGACCGATTTGGATCCAAAAGTTTAATGCTATGGCTAGATATTATCTTACTCCCTCCGTCTAGGTGTGTAAGTCACCTTACGAAAACCAAATAATCCCAAAACAATTAGGCATGGTACATTAACTCCCTCCTCATTTCTTGTTTCATGACATATCAACCAACAAGAGATGTGGGTCGTGCATGCTTTTAATAACTTGAGACTACCAAACATGACATGTAGTGGTTAATTAATCGCACACAATGCTATTAACTAGCAAAAAAACATTAAGTTCCCTCCTTTTCCCCTCCGCCCTTGTCGCGATGCACAACCTAAGATGACTTATACACCTAGACGGAGGGAGTAATACTTTTCTCGTAGTTGCGGATGCTTGCGAGGGGGTTAATCATAAGTAGGAGGTTTGTTCATGTAAGAAAAACAACTAAGAACCGATCGACCCACATATCAAGTTACCAAAGTAGCGAACACGAATCAAGCCAACATGATGAAAGTGATATGATAAAATTCCCATGTACCCTCAAGAACACTTTGCTTATTATAAGAGACCGTTTTGGCCTATCCTTTGCCTCAAAAGGATTGGTCTACCTTGCTGCACTTTAATTACCGTTACCGCTACTTACTTGCTACAAATTACCTTGCTATCAAACAACTTGTTACCGACAATTTCAGTGCTTGCAGACATTACCTTGCTGAAAAGCACTTGTAATTTCACTACAAAAAAAGACAAATCCGTGACATTTTGGGCCGAACGAAAAAAATTTCTGTCATACATATGACACTTCTATGACGATAATTGTGAAAAAATCCAGTATCATCATAGATGTGGTGGGCTCCTACTTCTATGACAAAAAATGATGACAGAAAAGGGGCTTTTCGTCCTGGGCGGGCCGGGGACGCAGCTGCATGACATTCTTTAGGTCGTCCATGATGGAAAAAACCGTGGTAGAAGCGAGGGCGAGGAAAATTTTGGGGGGTTCCCGGTTATGGTGGGTGGTCGGGGGCTGAGAGATGCGCATTTCTCTCGTACACGTATGCGCGTGTGTGCGAGGCATTGGCTCTAACTGAACCCGAGCAAGCGTTGGGCTCTAACTGAACCCGAGCGATTGCACTGCAGGCTACGCGTTACTGAACCCGAGCGGTCGATCGATGGCTGTTAACAGCACCCAATCGAGCGATTCCTTCGCTACTGCTGCTAACTAAAGCCGATCGATTGGATGAACAGTGAGCGGTGGCGTTGCCTCTGGATGAACAAGACCCCCGTGGTGTGGAGGGCTGGGTGAACAGTAGACGGTGGAGGGGTGCCCGTGGAGGGGTGGTTGAACAGGACCCCGTGGTCTGGAGGGCTGGATGAATAGTATACGGTGGGGGGGGTGCCCGCGGAGGGGTGGTTGAAAAGTAGCCGGTGGAGTAGCGCGCGGTGGAAGCTGGATGAACAGGAGCCCGTGGAGGCTGGAGGAGGTCGATGGTAGCCCGTGGAGGCTAGAGGAGGTCGACGGTGGAGATGAACAGTATCCCGTGGAGTCCCGTTTTGCGGTACGCCACACCCCTCCCGATGAACAGGACCCCCGTTTCGACCGTAGCGCTCCAACACAAGTCCGTTTTGTCCATTTTGCGGTACGCCACACCCCTCCCGATCAAAAGGACCCCCGTTTTGACCGAAGGAGGTCCGTTTCATCTGTTTTGCGGTACGCCACACCCCTCCCGATCAACAGGACCCCCGTTTCGACCGTAGGAGGTTCGTTTCCTCCCTTTTGCGGTACGCCACACCCCTCCCGATGAATAGGATCCTGTTTCAAACATGGCCGGTCGAACACAAGGCCGTTTCCTCCGTTCTGCGGTACGCCAGACCTCGTTTCCATCGCCTATTCCGTCCAAGCCCTCCCGATGAACATGACCACGCATTCCGTTCTGACCCGGCCGGTTGGCTCCCCTAGATCACGACAACGACGTTGTTTCTCCATTCCGACCCAGCCATGTACACGAGCCCTGGCCGTACGTATGCGCGAGTAGGCGTTCGAGACGCTGCCCGTATGTACACATATGTGGCCGTATTTTCTTTCTTGCACACTGGCCGCTGTACATACGTGTACATGCTACGTGCGCGCCTCTACTACGACATGTGTGCGCCTCTACTATGACACGTGTGCGCCTCTACATCGACCAGTATATATGTACGTACACGTTCACGACCAGAATGACAATGCTACGTACGCTTCGACCAGGTGGGTCCGGACTGTCATGCACTTCCTTGCGTGCGAAGATGTAGCTGGTGGGTCCCAGCAGTCAGGGGGGCAATTTTTGTTCGAACGCACTTCCTTGCGTGCGAAGATGTAGCTGGTGGGTCAAAGCAGTCAGGGGGCGAATCGTTTTGTTTTGTTTTGCCCGGACGAACTTCCTTGCGTGCGAAGGTATAGCTGGTGGGTCCCAATAGTCAGGGGGGAAACGTTTTTTTGCGAAATACGGTGGCCCGTCCGGTGGGTCCCTACTGTCAGGTGGAGGAATAATTATTTTGCGCATAATAAGGAGGCACTTCCTTGTGGCCGCCATGGACCCAGCTGTCAGCCTCTCCACGTATAGTCCAAGTCCGATGGAAGACGTTCCTTGACCACGTTAACCACGCCGCGTTGAGAGCACCAGGGCGGTGGATGACGGCGAGGCCTAGGAAGGGGATGACGCGGAGCCGGGGAAGACGCGGCAGTGGATGCCCACACGTAGAGGAGTATGAGGTTTCACTGGTTCGCTGCGGTGTGAGGCTGCCGTCGCCGCAGAATAACAATTAACAGGGGGTGTGGGTGAGTGGAGGGATGGCCTGGCTAGCGGTGGGAGTAGTAGGGGGCGGTGAGGCCTCCGCCGCATCGCAGCCTGCCACGGGAGGCAGGAGCACGAGGCACGACCGAAACTGGTTTGGGCGGCTGGAGCAAGAAGACCAGAGGTTGAAGAAGCACTACGCCCGTTGGATGGACATCGTACGGTCACTGGAGCTATAATCATGCATATTGACTAAGTTCACAAAGTCCTCCGTCCCCGTCAACTTAGTAGGCCCACAAGTCAGCCTGCCACTATACTGGGTCCCAGCTAACAGGGGGAGTATTCATTTTTGTGTGCGTAATAAGGAGGCACTTCCTTGTGTGCGAAGGTATAGCTGGTGGGTCCGAGCTGTCAGCGGCGGTAATGTTTTTTCGCAAAATATAGAGGCCCTTAAGGTTGGTCCCTGATGTCAGGTGGAGGAATCATTATTTTGCGCGTAATAAGGAGGCATTTCCTTGCATGCGGCCGTGGACCCAGTTATCGGCCTCTCCACGTACAGTCCACTTCAGATGCATGTCGGTCGTTGACCATGTTGACCGGGCCGCGCCGAGAGCACCAAGGCGATGGGCTACGGCGAGGCCTAGGAAGGGAACAAGACGGAGGCAGGGAAGACTCGGCAGTTGTTTTCCACGTGGAGGGGAGTACGACTGTATGAGGGTTTACTAGTTCGTCTGCCGTCGCCGGAGAATAACAGCAGGTGTGGGTGTGTAGAGGGATGGCTAGTCCAGCGATGGGAGTACGGTGGAGAGGTGAGGCCTGCGCGGCAGCACAGCTGGCCAAGGGAAGGAGGGAGCAGGCAGTCCCGCCGGCGCTTGTTTGAGCGGCTGGAGCAGGAAGAGCAGAGATTGAAGAAGCACGACGGCCGGTGGATGGACATCCAACAGTCACTGCTTGTGTGTCAACCTTTTTTTTAGGAAAGCCTCAAATATGTGGAAAACAGCATACTGCCCATCTGCCATTATTTCTAATAAGTTACAGCCCGTTTGCTAATTCTTAAGGTTTTTTTTGGAGCCCATATTCTTTTTGTTAGCATTACAACCCATATTGTGGCCACGGTTAAAAAATTATACGAAATTTTGCATATTTTGGTGCGGTCCGAACTGTTTTTAATCCTGAAATTTTGACTCACATTCGAACTGATTTTAAAAATAAATGTATATCAATATAAAATCCAACAGATTCTCCACGCATAAAAATTAATGTAATTTAAAATCTCAAAATGAAAAAAAGATATTTGAAACTAATTGCCGGTTTGATGTGTTTTAAAAATGTACAGCCCATTTCTCATTACTGATGGGCCATTTTCTCGGCCAGCCGAATGAAAGCTCTCCTTGTCTTGAAAGATTTGCAGCCCAACAGGCCTGACAAAGCGACTTACTCGGCAAGTCACAAAAAAACTGGGTTGTGGCCGTGGACCCAGCTGTAAACCTTATTTTGCATATTTCGGTGGAGTCCGAACTACTGTAATCCCGAAATGATAAACATTTTTTAAAGAACTTATTGATTTTCCAAAAAAAATCGTTTTGGTTTTGTAAGCAAATAAGACGTGGGGCAATTTAGTTGGTTTAAGGGAAAACCAGTGGTAAAAAAATCAGCGCTGGGTGGGAAAAAACAACAAAAATAAGGATGTAAATATGAAAAGGGAATTTTATGTGTTTTCAATATAATGATATTTGTATATGAACTAGTAAAACTATAGGTAGAGATTAGAAAACGGATGTAGGACATGCGTTTCAAGAGGAAAATAGAACTGGGCTGTGTGTTTGATTCGGTAAAAGAAAAATGCCTGCGAATGTTGTAAGACAAAATATAACTAACGCTGGCGGGCCAGAGGCCAGTAGATACCTGCTGGATCTTTGTGCCCCGTTGTCGTTTTGGGCTGGGCCTGGTAAAAACAAAACCAACCCTGGGTAGTCTACAGCCCAGTTGAAACTTGCTCGACCTGAAAAAACAATATACGTGCTCAATAAACAAGAGAATTCTGCAAGTACAGACTGATAACTGGGATGCAGCATGGATATTGGTTTTTTATCGTGATAATAAGTGCATGCACTTGTTTCGAAAAAATTGGAGAACTGGGAATTCGAATCGCAGGTGCTTATGCTACCCATCAAATAAAAATGAGGTGCCTGAAAATTCGTTTCGAAACAAATGATTCAGCTTTATATCCACATCGACCCTCGACATGGTGGTTGGAAGCAAATGCAAGTTCATACCAAAAGATCATTAACAACAATACCAACTTGCGGACGACAAGGTAGTACAACTACCAATACCAAATTAACTTATAATCTTTTTACTCATGGCCCTAGTGTTCGTCTGGTAGAAAATCTTGCAAAGGACCAGCTCCCGCTCCTTCTCTTGCTCCAGGTCCCCGAGGTGGTACTGGTGCATCACCCAGTTGGTCCTCTACTGGTCGAAGTTCTTGTTGGTGTGCAGCACCAGAACCTTTTTTGTTGCCCGTCTGCCTGCCATTGACCATCACCTGCAAGGTATTGCCGGTCTTGTGCCACATCGCGTGCATGCCGCACTCCGACTATATCTTGCGACGCGTCCACGTGCCCCTTTTGAATGCCCTAGAATTGCGCTGGAAGAAATGCTTCCTTAGGCCACTCAGTGTGATACCTGCAGTATTGTGGAATACAGGTTTTAGTGTACGTAGTTGGCATTTTCATAACATCTTTGGCATGTTGCAGTCACTTGTTTCACTTTTTATTAATTGTCAAATTGTAATTGCTTCACCAGGTCTGCGTCTAAAAAGGAAAATAGAGCTACAAACAAAGGAATATATTTGTGCAAGTAGACGGCTGATCGGTGTCTTACCTAGAAGTTTCTCAGGTTGGGTGTAGCATATGCCGTGCTCGCTGTCGATGGTTGGTATGAACAAATCGATGAGAGACTGAAATCTTATGCTGTCAGCACTCACTTTGGCCTCAAGGTGCTTGATCAGCTCCTGATCCATGGGATCGAACTTGACGCCAGCCGGCAGCACCGGCCAATCCTTCTTTGACTTGCATCGGTAATTCCAGTTATATGGTACTCAATGTATGATCAATCGACTATTTTAAGTGAATGATGAAAGATTTCGACAGATAAGTGGTACTCCAAATCTGAAGTCCAGAATACCCGAACACGCCACCGGGATTCTTGTGTCACACCACGCGCAGCGTGTTGTCACGTCAATTCAATGTGTGGACATGATGAATAATTTGACCGACGTATACTAGTACTGCTACTGTACTACTTACTAGCCGTATTTAGTGTCACAATTTATACATAGGTTTAACTAACAAGTACGCACTTGAAGCCTAACTGATATATATATATATATATATATGACTTCTGCATAGCATCTCCATCATCATTATCAGTACATCCTACGCAGGTGAGTTAGGATGCACTTGATCCTAGGAAGGTTTCTACTATCCTTCAAACCAGATGAGTGCTTCAAACTAACAACAGTACATAATATCCAACAAAAGAGGGTCGTGCTACAGCAGCAGAATACATGGCTTAGTCTAGATATCAGCACGAATCAAGTTGTGCATATTTGCTGTTGGCATGAACCACATCGCTGCATGTCGGGTTTGGAAAAGCCATCCATCGCATGGAAGCTTGATGCCTTTCACACACTGAAGATTATCTGGCAACCAGCTGTGTCGACGAATCTCTGGATATGGTGATTCATGAAACCCATGGTATGATGTGTAAACACAGTCCCCCCTCTCGAATGGAAGTTGCATAGCACGGTAATCATCGCCGGTGATATGATCGATGATTGGTTGGATGATCGGATAATTGAGCCCGAGGAACAAGGAGTGGTTGCCGAGGCTGTAAACCCGCCTCCAGTTGAATACGCCTGGCCCAACGGAGCTGGGATCTTTCTCGAACACGAAGCAGCCATAGCCATCAATGTCACGAATGCCCCACGCATTGTACTGCATGTGGTTTGATGTAATGGTTTGGTCAATCTGGTACGTGTGAATGAGCATCAAAAGACTGCATCAGCTGAACGAGCGATAAACCACCACCCATCGGCTGGTACGATTCCAGGTCCTGGAATCATGAAGGCCAGCGCATTTGCATCTGCTGCAACAATTCAAATTGGAGACCAAAAGGACAAAAATAAACAATCATGTTCAGAGTATGTGTGGAATTAAGATTATTATAACAGTGACACAAATCATAGACAGAGAATTGCAATGCCGTGGTCATAATCATACCCCAAGTTAAAAAAATAAGCCAATGGCTTTCATATTCTAGCAATATGTAATGGTTCAAACATCATGTAATAATGAGAGGAAAACAACTATGATAGCGCCTACTCTTATTCTACCATAGCACTTACTACTACTATTCTCATATCAACTCTAAGCAATAACATGCGTTGTTATAAAAATCTTGTAAACGAGAGTAACATATAGCAATCATGATGTTATGCTCATAATATGTATTCTAACAATCATTAGATGCCAATTGTTCTCATATCAACTCTAACAATAACATGTGTGGTCATAAAAATCTAGGAAATGAGAGGAACATATAGCAATGATGTGGTTATAGACATGCTATGTCATCTAAATTTGTAACAAATGAACAGGCAGTCGTATTCATAAGGTAAAGATGAGATGAGATAGAACAATTACACGACGATAGGTTTTCCACCAGTACAGGCAGCCAATCTGTGCGTCGACCGTGTAAACGATGCCATCGTGCACTATATCATCAGACAGAAATGTTGCCTCAACAGGATTGATGATGAGCCATAACCATGTATGGCGACCGGATTCCAGATAGACTAATCCCATGTTGTACAAGGCAATGAGCTTGTAATCCATGTAGTCTTCTGATGGTGTGGGCACTTCGCAGATTACAACTTTCTGCAAACAGAGGTCGAGCCAAAAGCTTGACGCGTCTCGTGTGTAGTAGGCAGGAGTGTCCGGCTGGCTGCGAGGCTCGATGGAGGCGGCATCCAATGATGGAAGGGTGATCTCTCACTGGGTGTAGATATCCATGAGACGCCACGGACTACCGGAGTGGTGGATGAGGATGATCCAGTTGTCCTTCATGCCCGCCCAGTAGTGGCCGCGCATGAAGGGCAGGTGGACGGGTAGTGGTAGCATGTCGAGGGGCACCACGGCAACCTCCGTAGGATCGTCAAGTCAGTGTCTGGGCCACCTGCGAGGATCAAGCATCAGCAAGCAGGGTGTCTTGAAAAGAGCCGGTCAGTTGCAGACGAGTAGATGGTACAAAGACACCGAGCATGCGGCTAGACAGATGGTGCTGAGTAGGTCCATACGACTACAGATCTGCTCCAAGAGAACATCGGGGAGGGAATTCCAATTGCGGCTCTGCGTGTCAGTCGGTTCTGCCATTGGGGTTTTCAGTGCCTGCGAGCCAGCGGGGAAGTAGATTCGGGCGGGCGAGCGAAGAAGCTTCTCCTCGTGTGGCTGAGCACTGAGCAGGGGGATATGGTACGCGCGAGCTACCAAGGAAGATGGCGTGGGTGGGCGAGCAGTGAGCGGGGGTAAATGGTGTGCGGCCGACGCTGGGGAAGAGAGGAGGAAGAAGAGTGAAAGACGGGGAAGAAAGTGCATTAAATCTCAATTCTACTAGTACTACTACCAGGATATACCATCCTTCGGAGTGTAAATAGTTACACCGATGACATGTGGGTCTACCACAAGAGGGCCCATATGTCAGTTAATGGAGGACAGATGTGCGTAGGCGTATTTGCGGAAGCGTGCTCTACTGGCAAACATGATGGCAGTACTGGGTAAGGCTGATTTAGTAACACCAACACGCTGGTTCAGCTTATTAATTACATGTCCCATCTGCTGCAGCATGTATTGTCACTTCACTGCGAAGACTAGTTAAATAGTTCTCTCTGACCGAGATGGGGAATAATGGATCGTGAGGACTTCCTTTCTACAATATCCCTATGCCTCGACGCTCACTTCACTCATTTTGCTCTGTACCTAGTCACTTGTTGAAATCTGTAGAAAGATAAATACTCCGTATTTGGGAACAGAGGGAGGATTTTACTCCGTATTTGGGAACAGAGGGAGTATCACCATATGGAGGGAACAGAGGAAGCTTGAAATATGAACATGTCAATGGGAGGGAGTAAGACACATGCATGCATGCATGCATGCAACATGCAACACTCACATGTACACATGCACGAACGCAACACTCACGCACCCATGCGGCACACAACACACGACACAACACACACGCTCACGCTCAAATGCTCAGCCTACTCCCTACGTCCGTGAAAGACTGTACATTTAGAGATTTACACATTGACCAGGGCATAATTAACGCCCAAAAGCATCAGACTTATGTGTGCATGCGACCATTGAGAGAAGGAGATTAAATGAAGGCCGTTGCATGCTGTAATTAAGGATAGACATGTAGCCTATACGGCCATACCTACAGCACAAGTTGGTGCATTAGTCAATCAATATCGATTTAGATTAAAGGCTAAATGCATTGGAAGTGTAGATGTACATCATGTACTACACTCTTTGTTTTAGGCTGGCCATAGTGGGGGTAACATAACTAGTATCATGTACTTGGGAGTCACAAACATGCTTATGTGGAAAACAATTAAAGAAGAGAGAGAGGGTAGTAGTAACATAGGTAGATACCGTAACACAATAAATGTTATGCTACTACTACCTCCTTTCCGGTTTATAGGGCTCAATTCAAAAATCTCACCAATCAAGGTAGATGGTGAGTGGTGGAATACTTTTTGTAGTTTTGCAAAAGCACCTAATTAATGCTCTTGTTTTCCTCAAAAAATTATGGTTGTGTTTGGTTCTATAGTCGTAGGACTTTTTCTAGTCCCTAGGACTTTTTGAAAAAGACTCTCAAGGAGGTGCTTCTAAGGACTTTTATCAATGCATTAATTGCAATGCATGCATGCATAAAGTACATGCATTGGTCAATTTTCTCTTAATACTTGCATGCAATGATTTAATGCACCTTCGAATCTGAACATGTGATGGAAAACAACCAAATTGAGCCTTATAAAATGGAAAAACTAAAATTTTGAGATAAGCCCTATAAACCGGAAAGGAGGGAGTATGTGTCATGCATGGCAATAAATGAGACAATCTATGATACTACTTTATGATACTATGAACTATAGATGTAGTATCATACACTAGTATCATATGCATGATACTAGTATATGTTACTCTCCACTATGACCAGCCTTATAGCCGATGTACACTCTTTGTTGGAAGACCAAGGGAGTACATGTGCATGCACTCACATACACAGCCAGGGCGGTTCGCGCGCAAGGGTTGGACTCGTGTCGCGCCTGCGTAAAGTTTTGTTTAACTGATTTCTTTACTCTGCCAACTGACATGTGGGACCCAGAAACCAGGTGACAATTTAACCAGTCAACAAAGTGCCACGTCGACTATGTGGCCGGTCAGTAGGGTGTAATACGGTGCTCTACGATGAGCTAGTGATCGTATAATCACCGCAAAACTATATATAGTGACTGTAAAGAGCGTATTGTTACATATGTTGGCCGCCTGTGTATTTTTCTCGTTTCAAATTAAGCCAAATTAATTGGAAAGGACGCAGTATGGACTACTACTAGTACTAGTACTGCTTTGATGTGTCCCATCAACTCGCCGAACGAGGAGAAGCTTGCTTACTATGCCTCTCCCTCGCCCACACGTGCGGTGGTTCGTAGGACGAGGAGAGGCTTTTGACTACAGCACCCTCTCCCTCTCCCTCACCCTCGCCCTCGCCCTCGCGGTGGACGTGCAGCAGTTCAATCGGTGTCAGACTGCTAGAAGCATATTGTACTGTAGTATCATCATTGTTGGACCTTCCGGAGAGGCGAAGAGCCAAGTGCAAGGTTCACACAAGTACGAACTGTTGAACCTCCCGAAGAGGCAAAGAGCCAAGCGCAAGGTTTTATAGGAGTTGTCGTCCTAGTAGGAGTGTACTACAACTATAGCGAACGATGCTACTGTATGATGCCGCCACGTCACGTATATCCAAAGTTGTGCCACCTTTTTTTTTCTCAAAGAGCGTGTTGGAGCCCATGCGACAACCACACAAGTTGCACGTACACATAACACATTTACTAGTAAGAAATTCTAAAGGACAAATGCCAGTATGCCACACAAGTTCATCTCCAATTCATGTGATAAATTTGTGCATGACTAGTCCACATATAATCACAGTGCTACCGTTCACAGTTACCGTACTTCACTTACACGTTATAGATGGGCTACATGTCCTCCTCCAGGTTCCAGTCCCAGGTGTTCTTCATGGATGGCACGATCCATAGCGGTGGGCAACGGGAATCATTGTCGCAGCTTTCTAGTCCGGTTCCACATGATGGAGACTCATCCAAGCTGAAGCGGCATAAATCAGGGATAGCATGTCCCAGCATGTCGTTCATCCGGCGGTGCGCAATGAAGACACAACCATGCTTCATGAACGGCAGGCCTTCCGTGTCATGCACAGAAGGTGGCATCCGCTTCACAATGGGGTAGCTATCCCCAATGAAAAGCGAGTACTCTCCAAGAGTGTTCCTCGGCACCCACGTAGCATCACGGGGGTCGAACTCGGCGCCGTTCATCTGGTACACGCGGCATCCCAGATCTGGACACATGGTGACGTACATAGTCAAGGTCCATGCATAATAATGTTGTGCTCAAATATGGCGGTCAGTAATACTGTGCAGCAAATAGTACTACTCTAGTATAGAGGAAGTAAAATAACCGGCTTATTATATATGGCCACACTCTTGGCTACATGGATGAGATAGTAAGACATGGAAAAACAAAAATGGTGGCAACTAGTGGGTTCAAGTCTTCAAGGTCCTAGCTAGCTATAAGCGTCCTCCAAGGTAAAAAGTACTCCTACTATTACTACTAAGTATACTACTAGTACAACAATGAAAGAGAAGGTGAGAGGGTTAAAAAATGGAATACCTGGGTAGATGGTGACGGTCCGATCGTGGTAGATTGTGTGACCATGTTGCACATCAGTGGTACCATGGATAACGACTGCTAAGATAGTTGATCCCAGTATTCCAAAGTCAGCTACAAGGTTCCAGGTTAGACCGAATCGCGGATGCAAATGCACATCCAGGATCGGCGATCTTATGTTGATCGGGGGATGACTGGTCCCTGCAAAATAATGGAGTACCGTTAGGGATGCAAATGATGGTTTGTGCATTCCGTTTGTAATCTCCCGTATCGTAGGATGGAAATCAGATGAAACAAGTCCCCTGGCTTGTCACCGCGAAGATGCGTCCTAGATTGCGCACGGCGTCTTCGAACGTGTAGGGGTACAAATCTGCCGCTGCCAACATGCTCCAGCCTCTGCCGCTACTGCCTCTTGCATTGATGGCAATCCTTATGTCGAACACCGCGATGAGATAATAATCGTCGTAGCCGCGTTGCTTTGTCGGCGGGTCCGCAATTGCTATCTTCTTCAATCTCATGTAGGCATCATCATACATATTGAAGCCCAGCCAGTCCGGAAGGCCGATCCCAATGGTGGAGAAGGGGTCTACCGGAACGGCCGCACTACTGTGGATGTTGTGCAAAATGATGGTGATATCCGGCCGGAGGTATGCAAGACAATCTTCGTTGGCACCGACCCATACCTGTATATAAGACGGTGGGCAGGGGAGAAATTATGGGGTGGAAATGGAATAACTAAGTACTACATGATCAAAATCCATTACTGACCTGCTCATCGGACAAAATCCGACTACCTCTCAACATCAGCAACTCCAGCGGAGTCAACGTGCAACCATGGCCAGGGAGCAGTGGACTGTTAGAAGGATTCTCCCATAGAAGAACCTTCTCCTCAAGGACGCATGGAAGACCAACAAGCATGGCCTTTTCCCAAGCCTGTTTAAGCAGCGTCTTGAAAAAGTTGGTGCAGGAAGCACCGAGTCTTGCGGTGGTGAGGACGTTGGAGCGGCGTACGATTTCTCCCAGAGGATCATCGTCCAAGGTCTCCCAGCCCTGACGAGGAGGAGAACCATCTGGCGAATCCATGGGAGCAGCGACAAACTGCCTTCTCTTCGGGGGGAGGGGAACTGGCGAGGAGGAGATAAGAACGTAGTAACCACAGGGCCTCGTCCCTTCCAACTGTAGATCGTTCCTCAGCGAAGGGGTGAGGCTATTATTTACTACTAGTAGTACTAGCATTATGGAACGTTATGGGATTGCATTATACTGTAAATAATAGCAGTACTAAGAAATTTTTGGCACTAGGTATTAGTTTTTGGACTGGATTAAGAAATTTTGGGTATGTTTTTGCCATTTTTTGTACACACCAACTAGTGTCAAAAAACTTCTTACATTATGTGACGGAGGAGTATGTACTCGTACTGTAGCAGTACCAGTACTACTTTTCTCAACTAGTAGTGCGATGTACTGTACTTCTTGTCTAGTTCTAGTATAGTGCACCAGTTTTGAACTCTTGAATCTCAGGGCCAAGGAGCTACAGTTGGAAGTGGAGGGTACTACTGTTCTCTAGAACCATTGCTGTACTATCAATGCAGGGAAAGTACACCTGTGTAGTGGCCTAGTGGGTACTCTCGGTGCTCTATTCAGCCGCTCCTCTCACGTAGCTGGCCTACTCAGCCGCTCCTCTCACGCACACACTAGCAACCTGTTTATCAGTGATGGTTACTGCGGCGGCAGAACATTTGAGTTATTTGATACAGCGAGACTAGGCTTTTCGCTTCCATTTGTGGAGGTGTAATGGATCTTGTCGAACTTTGTTAGTAGTTCATTCTTTATGAAGAGATGAAGCAAAGCTTTTTCCTCCGTTTAAAAAAACACGTCAATAGGAATTTCTTTTATAGTAGAGCCGATAATGGAGTGAAGTCCATGCATGCAACGCTACAAGCTACAGAGTAGTAGAAGAGCACTTTACGTGCAGAGCCATATTGCACAGTTCCCAATGCCCTGCCAGGCTTTTCCGGCTCCTCGGGCTTAATTGGGAGGTGCTAGTTTAAATATGCTACTAGCTGATGAGGAAGCTGCAAGCGAGGTGCGGCTAGGGGGAGCACGCGAGCCACGGGATGCTGGGAAGGAAAACCCATTCACGGGGCTAGGCTATCCAGTGCACCCAGATTGTGGGGCCGCACATCCGTTTGACTTCAAAACTGAAACTACCTGTGTAAAATATTGGCTTGCAGCGAAGTGTAGTAGTACTATTTAAAAAAAGGCCGCCGTGCGTTCCGCCGGGATCGAACCCACAAAATGAGGTATACACTCCCGCGACCACTAGGAGTACTCATTGGAGTACAATGCAACCTAGAATCGCCTTTTGTCGCTAGTAGTACGTACATTGTTCCTTACAAGAAACCCCTATAATGCAAGAAACCACTAAAATGCCAAGAAACTACTACCACTTGCATATGTGGCAGACTGAAGATAAGACTACCTTATCAACCATTGTACATGCTCTTACCAACAAAAATCCTCGAGTGACCTCCTACCTCCAGCCCATCCACCTAGTCATCCTCGGCCATGGGACGCAGCTACCGCCGCCGGCAAAAGGCGAGGTCAAAACCACCGGCGGTGCGGAGCCCATGTTGAGGCAGCCCGGATGCCAGTTCCGCCCGGCGCTCGCGGCCGCTAGCTAGCCATGATAGCTCCGTCCAGCTGCTTGTCTGCAAGGTTTGCTAGCTAGATTGGCACGGCAGCGGGGCGGCTTTTTTTGTGGGAAGCACGACGGCTTGCTCGTGCGCGCCGCGCTAAGGCCAGCCATCTGGCTCGAGCGAAGGCCAGCGCGGCAGCTTGCCCGCTCGTGAGTCACGCTCGGGCCAGCCTGCCAACCCGTGTGGAGGCCAGTGCGGCGGCTTGCTCGCTCGTGAGTCACGCTCGGGCCAGCCTGCCAACCCGTGCGGAGGCCAGCGCGGCGTCCGGCCCGTTCGGCGGAGCGGCGGCCAACTCGCTCATGACCGGCACCACCGACGAACATGCATCAGTACTGTTTGAAGTAATGTTCAGAAAAAAAAATGATTTGAGGGGGAATAACATGATAGAAGGTCAGATGTGGGTCCCTCGTGTCAACAGTCAAACAAAATGTGTTGGTTTAAGCTCCCTCGTCAGCACGGACGTGTGGGCCAACCCTTAAATGGGTTTAAACGAACCTAATTGGTAGGAGTACAAGGTAGTAGTTTTTTGCGTGGATTAAGAAATTTTGGGTATGTTTTTGCTATTTTTTGTACAATAGATTCTTCCTAGGGC
Organism: Triticum dicoccoides; assembly: GCF_002162155.2. Taxonomy (NCBI): domain Eukaryota; kingdom Viridiplantae; phylum Streptophyta; class Magnoliopsida; order Poales; family Poaceae; genus Triticum; species Triticum dicoccoides. The sequence continues at coordinate 191,780,260 of NC_041393.1, read as the reverse complement.
TGGTTGAAAGTGGTAGTTTTTTGTTAAATACTCTACATATTGTAAGTAGGAGTGAAAGTTAAGCTTTGGAAGCCAATAAGCAAGGCTAGTTACATAGCGCATATGTGTACATGATTGAAAGTAAATATCAACCATGAGTGACTAATATCTTGATGGAAAACTCGAAACTATGGAATACTAGGAAAAAATGCATGGTTGGAAATACTGGCAATGTTCATGTCCGTTGCAACGAATCATAATTAGAATAATACTTATTCACAAACTTGGTACAAAACACTCTAATTTTGATATACATATGTCACTAGAGATATATTATGTTTCAGTTAGAATATATTCCTTGGGCTATTTTGGTGAGGTCAGGGAGGGATGTGGTTGGTTTTAAGATACTAATTATTGGTTTTCCTGCAAATTGGTAGACAAGTGGGATGTTGGTGAGAAAAGGCAACAACTTACCTCACAATCGTTAGATGTAGATCTAATGGTCAGAAACGACGGATGGCAGACACACCAGCATCACCAACTTAGTCTTGTTTAGGAGTACTAGCAAGATCCATGCATTGCGTGGAATATCAAGATGCATTTTTTTATAAAACACTTGTTGTGATTGACACTTGCGGGAGTAATCCCATGTGTAAAAACTAATGATATTTCGAGAAATATGAGATAAGGTGAAGAGGAGTGGGGTGTGGTGGTGGTTGGTGGGGGACTGAGTGGAGGCATGGGGATTGACGACGCCGGCAACGGCCACCAGGCCAGTTTGTTCCAGAGGCTTCCTTTCTTAATTGCTCAACAATGAGGTTTGTTGGAGATAAGGATGAACGAGGGAAGGCCTTGTCTGCAAATGTGGAGAGGGGTGCGGGTATCTTTTAGTTTAATTTCCATCCGTCAGATATAGATCGGACGGTCTATATTGCAAGATGGCACACGTACCATCATCACCAACTTGGTTTTTTATAAGAGAAGAAATATAAGTATGGAGATACAAACGTATTATCGATACTTGCTTCCGTAAATTAGCATCTACAATCTATTCAACGCCTCGGCATGTGGGGCCTCAGCACAATGACTTCTCGACTGTGTAAAACAAAGATTTTCCCGTCGCCGACAAGGAGGGGGTACCGGCGGCGCGCTTTTTGGCTTGGTCTAGTCCTAGTAGTCATACTAGGTGGTCTAAGCACGTGTAGATTTATTCTTTTTCACGTCTCGTGTTCGCCGTACTGCCATGACTGTTGATGAATAGACGGTAAGTTATTCACGGGGAAACCCTTGTTGAGCGTGTTTGCGGGAGAGAGAGACAGTGTGCGTGTGTCATATGTTAGAGACTGAGGCAATGATAACAGATTCTTTGTGTCTATGTGTGTGGAGGATAGAGAAAGACATGTACATGGGGGCTTTGTGTTGTGTAACGTGGAGACACATATACATAATTAGAGAGTGAGTGTGTGAGATACACATGCGGACATGGGGAGAGATGTGGATCCAGATAAATGGGTGTTTGTGCGTGTCATAATATTCGGGCCTTGGGCCCACTTTCCTCTTAAGCCGGCCCACTTTTATATGAACCGGCATACTGGGCGTTGGGCCTTGTCGTCCGTCTGAAGCACCCGCCGGGTCACCCCTGAGTCTTCAGGCTCGTGAGTCGTCACACCAGTGAGCCGTCAGACCCGTGAGTCGCCAGTCCTCAGGCGGGTCATCGGTGAAGCGCCAAGTCCGGCCGGGTCATATATCCGGCTGGGTCATACTGCGGGGTATATCCCCGACATTAGCCCCCAGTTTAATTTGGATTTATCCATGTTAAACTGATCCTGTAAAACAAACACAAGAACAACTTTGACAGATTGCGTTCCGGGTTAAAAAATCTTGTACGCCGGCACCTGATCATCCTTAATTCCTTGTGCTCCGGGTTAAATATTCTCTTGAGACAGGACCTGATTATCCTTAAGTCCAATTGTCATTTCCTTCATCTAGAAAATTTGGGTCAAATAAGCTAGCTTCATACTCAATTTGCTGATGTTGGTTTCTCACAGAAAAATATTGTGAAGCATAATCCACTTGAGTCGGCTTCCAAGGCGCGGGGTTAAATAATTTTCGTCTTCAAATACTCATCTGATATTCAGCCGGCTTGAAGATGTAAAACTTGACGGTTTATCATTACCAAAAACTGCCTGATTATAAAACAGACGATGCCGTGTCATAATTGTTGTTGACACCGGTTTATGTAATTGATCCTCCTGATTAGCTCAAAACTGATAATTTGAAGATTTTTCTCCCTTATATCCATGTTACCTGTAGCCCCCAAGTCTTGAGCAGAACAAAGTGATGGTTTAAGACTTGCTCCAATAAATGTTGCAACCTATGAAGAAATCTTGTTTATTCATCTCAATCATATAAACTGAATATTCCACACATGTAGCCCCCAAGTGTCGGGTTGTCATGCTTGTAGCAACCTGGGACTTGTAATTGCTTTATGCTCATGAAAACTTCAACCAGTGTAGCCCCCAAGGGCCGGGTCATTATACAATAATGAGCAGGGACTTTGTAGATATAACCATGTAAATTTGATCAGCAATGTGTAGCCCCCAAGGACCGGCTTAGTAAGATAATACTGAGCTGGGACTTTGTATATATTTGATAATAACATCATATAATATAGTCTCCACCATGGGGCTTGAACCCACGTCCAAAAAGTTAAGAGCTTTGTACTCCACCAACTAAATAGTGGACCGTTCAATATAATGGATTAATGCTTGTGTACCTTGAATTTTTGACAGGAGCAATTGGTAGCCCCCAAGGGCCGGCTCATTTAAAATGTGATGAGTCGGGTCTTCAATAAGTTTGGCAAAAAATGACTTTGCATTATCCCCCAAGTGTCATGCTACATGCTTGCAGCGACATGAGACTTGCATATTTGATGTAACCTCAATTTGAATAATGTAGCCCCCAAGTGTCGGGTCGTAAGCCTGCAGCGACTTGGGACTATTTCCTCCATTGTAAAATAAATCATGCCCATTGATAAAATAATAGCCGTTGCGCTAAAGCGAATTTGAAAACCTCAATCATTCAAATCATCATGAAAATCTAGCCAGTTTTGGCTATTAAAGATTTGAATACCTCATCGGTTGACAAGTAAATCCGGAGTTTAAATAGCTGGCGGCTCTTGGCCGATGGCGATCCGGAGTTTAAATCCGGAATTTTTATAACCCGACGGCTTATAGCTTTTGAGAAATATCCAGAACGGTTAATCATTTTGAAGCATCAACTTTGGTAATGAGCTTGAACTTAATCATTTACATGTCATATTTCTGCAAATCCTGCAAAGAGTTTAAACAACATATACCCTGGCGACTTAGCATCAAAGCCAGGATGTGTCATAATATCTCACATATAACCACTGTGATATTGAATTTGTACTGCCGGTTCATATGACCTGTGCAGTAAGGGTTATAACCCAATGTTTTGAAGCCAATGCTTCCACATAGATGATGATTGTCATAAGCTGGCGACTTATAGTCAAAAGTCAAGCCGGGTTAAACACTTATATACATTTGAGATATAATCCAAAAAAGGTCTCAAGTAAAACCCAAAATTGTGTTTGCAAAAAGAGACTTCAAAAATTTTGAGGCTTCTGATTCGAATACGATCAGAAAACCGTTCCAAAGGGGTTAAGCTAAGATTCGAATACGATCATATAGCCCCCAGTGGCTTTGGCGTTGCCGATCAAGAGGGTACCGACAGCTATGTTCTCTTTGGTTCGAATACGACCTATGTTTGAACAGGAAGCCCCCAAATGACCTTGAGAGTTGTTTAACGACGCTGATTCAAATATGATCCATGTCAGACCCAAAAGAGGTTAAGCTATGATTCAGATACGATCAAGAAGCCCCCTGGTGAGTTTGGCAGTGTGCCGATCAAAAGGGTTTCGACGGCTATGTTCTCTTTGGTTCGAATACGACCTATGTTTGAACAGGAAGCCCCCAAGTGACCATATATTAGCATTGCACCGTTCAAGAGGGTACCGACAGCTATTCTCGATGAGCAGGAAGCCCCCAAGTGACCATAATAAGATAAGCCGTAAGGCAGGATACCTATGTTTGAAGCTAAGATTCGAATACGATCATATAGCCCCCAGTGGCTTTAGCGTTGCCGATCAAGAGGGTACCGACAGCTATGTTCTCTTTGGTTCGAATACGACCTATGTTTGAACAGGAAGCCCCCAAATGACCTTGAGAGTTGTTTAACGATGCTGATTACAATACGATCCACGTCAGACCCAAAAGAGGTTAAGCTATGATTCGGATACGATCAAGAAGCCCCCTAGTGAGTTCGGCAATGTGCCGATCAAAAGGGTTTCGACAACTATGTTCTCTTTGGTTCGAATACGACCTATATTTGAACAGGAAGCCCCCAAGTGACCATATATTAGCATTGCACCGATCAAGAGGGTACCGACAGCTATGCTCAATGAGCAGGAAGCCCCCAAGTGACCTTAATAAGATAAGCCGTAAGGCAGGATACCTATGTTTGAACCGCGCATCATGGCAGCAAGTTCTTTTTGGTAACCATTAATTTTTCTTAGAACTCGAACTTGCGAGGGATTAATTCTTTTTGAACCGAAACTTTAAACCGGATTTGAAAACTTCAAAAATTTGTGAGGGACAAATTTACCTTGAGCCGGATTTTGAACCGGATTTGAGAGCTTCAAAAATTTGTGAGGGACAATTTTACCCTGGGCCGGCTTTTGAACCAGATTTGAGATCTTCAGTGCTTTGTGGGAGAAAGATGTCTCTTGAACCGGATTTTAAACTAGAGTCCTTATTTTGTGCCGGAAATCATCAGACGGCTTTTAAATTTTCATCGATCTAGCAGTAATCTCCGGGGCCCGGGTTATTTTTCCCTTCAATGACCCGAAGTTCTTGAATTTATTCAAACCGGCTAGTTTTGCCGAGTCATGCCATTATAGCCCCCGAGTCTCAAGGCGACTCGAGGAGTTGGCTTGAGATTCTCCATTTTTGACCATAGCAGGAGGAGTATATCATTGGCGGTGATAGCGCGATGTGAACCTACAGAAGGTTTGAGGTAACTGCGGCGGGTTATAAATGATGTCGTATGAGCCGTGTCAACAACTCGGCCAATGGCACCTTCCAACTGGCTGTTTGAAGTTAACCAAACTGTAGTGGCGGCTATTGTGCGCCTACCCATTGAACCATCCAGTGCAGACGGCGGCTGATAATATATGATAATTTGCCTCCAATTTGTTGGAAGAAAAAACCGGGCTTCCCAAGCAGTGACTTTCTCATACTCAATAAACAGCTCATGCAGACGGGTGCGGCCTGTTGTGTTGATGTAGACCAGGCCGCGGGAGACGGACGGTAAAGATGACCATAATATTATAGGCAGCTCGGACAGATGAGTCGACCGTGGCATTGTAAGCCGGCACGGACGAGCTAGTTAATTCGCAGGGACGGTCCCGGTGAGTTGAAGTAGTCCGGGCTGCAAGGGTGGCTTGCACATATATTCATTGAGCTTGATGGCATGGTAAGATACTAGCGCCTTATAATGGTGGCGCGAGTTGTTCATTAATGACACAGCCATAACTTTTGCAGTGAATAATTGTCCTGTATAAACAATATTGCAGACCAAGGCAAAGATAAACTGCTCTCTGACAAAATAATATGTGCTAATAAAATATATTTTAGATGGATATCACCTGATTGTGTTTAGGCCGAAAATAATCCACCATGAAGTTGATGATCACCGGATGAAGCTGAAATCAATCACGGGTGAACCAGCCGCAGTGTGGTAATCCGGTATGGACGGGTGAGTTGGTCGTGACATTTGTAAGCCGGTGCGGACGGAGAGAATTGGTTGCGTATTGTAAGCCGGTGCAAACAAGAGAGTCGGCTGCGGCGTTTGTAAGCCTACGCAGACGAGAGAGTCGGCCGCAGCGTTGTAAGCCGGCGCGGTCACAAGAAATGGCCATTACGTTGTAAGCCGGTGCGGGAGTCCGTTGAGTAAGGACGACCACCTGTGCCAAATGATGTTGGCGTGCCTCCACCTCTGCGGTATAATACCACTTTGTAAAGGGTAATTCTCCTGCATATAAAATACAGCAGGGCGAAGTAGTTTTACTCGGGTGAATTAATATATACTTAAAAATAGATAGAAAAATAGCACCTGGTATTTTTATCGCATGAACACGGATGCTGATGATCAAAGACATAGCAAATGTCTTGATATAGCTCTTGACGTGAGCACTAGCAAAAACAATCGATCCAACTTGCCTCTGCCCCACTGTTGTACTGATTTTTACATGCAGACGCAGGAGTCTTCTAGCTGAGACAACCAGAGATATAGTGGCATACTGTAGACGCCTCTTTTTTTAAACAGCCCTGTCAGCCTCGTGCAATATATTCTTTTATAGTTGTTTCTATGCAGGTGTTAGCTGGCGCTTCTCCTCTTCAGTTCTCCTAACGACAGCCAACACAGACCGCTGGGGACTCGTGCACCAGTTCAGTTGGCAGAATGGTCTTCAAAGCAATTATGCATGCGTGAACTTCCTTTCCACGTGAATACTCCAATGGAAACAACTATGTACTTTGACCAGTATTGTTTTCGCTTGGTTCAGCGAGCAGCAATGATGGAAGCTCGATTTTAACAATGACTCAGAGTGCAGTCGTTCGGCGAGGATGGCTTGAAGCAGCTTGATACAAGGTGACGGGCGGCTCGCAGGTCAGCAGCAGGCATGGGGTCATGGAAGCAGCGGCGGCTTGCGATGAGGGTCAGGCCCGTGGTGCCGGAATGTCTTGGTAGCAACCGGCGACTCAGGTGAAGGCCGCGACTCGAACAACGGTGGCTGTGACTCACGTCTGAGTCTATATGTAAATCAATATCTTCTGAAGTATTTTATGTATGAAAATAGCAGCAAATTTTGAACCTGTGGACTACTACTTGAAGTAGTATTTTCCCTTCTGTCTTTGCATCAGGAAATAGCAGCAAATACGTACACTGATGCCTTGGGTTTTGAGGAGCATGTACACGGTCACACACGGTGGCAGCTTGGCGTTGACCCGCCGTAGATGAGGCGAGGCCAGCTTTAAGGCGAATCCATGGCGGCGTTGGTCATGGAAGCAGAGGCAGCTTAACCACCGCGGCGGGGGCGACTTGTAGCAGAGGACCGCGGTCGTGGTAGATGTAACGGCGGCTTGCAACAGATGAAAACAGGGACGAATCGGTGGCTGCTCGATGCAGGGTCCGCACGGGGCGGCTCAATGCGGAGACAGAGCCACAGGGAGAAAACGACTGCAAACCGGCGGAGGCTCGAGGACTCGGCTCAATGCAGCGGAGAGCGAGCAAGGTCGCAGCAGCAACTTAAACCCGCCGGTAAAGACGGCTCAATGGAATAGCAGACGTGAGATCGGGGCAGTTGCTCGAGATGCGCGGCCAGCAAATCCGAGCCCGGTTGTATTTGGAGTTGATACGGTGCTTCGTTCAATTTGATTACTCAATATAAATGTCTCACCCAGGACCAAGTTTGACCGCCACTGTTGATCGATCTGGCATGTTCTGACTCTCTGAGTCTAACCCGTCCTCGGCTTGCTAGTTTTCCGCCGGTGTTTCGACGAAGCAAGAAATTTTGACCCTTTATCTGCACGCTTGATGAATTTCTTTTTTCTTTCTTTCTTGATCCAATTAATAGATCCAATAACAGGTCTCCCTGAAACGTATAACCGTTGTACGGCTGTTGGTCTTGGCAATTTGAAGACAATCGAGCAAATCACACAAACGGCGGCGGATAAAAAATCGCAACCCTAACTTTTCTCAACCCCTTTCAGGTTATGACTCCGGACTGTTGAACATGGAATTGACAAATATTTAGTCTTCTTCATCGAAAAAATTGCAAACCTATCGATCCTTGGAGAAATCCCTTCAAGAACTCAACACCATCGTGCACGGGCCCCACGGTGGGCGCCAACTATCGTGGAATTGTCACGACAGATGTCTTAATGTGAGGACTTAATCGCGAGGCCAACGCATCTATGTGGTAGCTTGAGAGGGGTTGAGCGGAATCGAGAGACGCAACACAAGACAAGGATTTAGACAGCTTTGGGCCCCGGGAAACATCATCCGGTAATAACCCTACATGCTGTTTGTGGCTAGGTCTCATTATGATCATGAGGAAGTCGCCGTAAGCCGGCTCTCCTCCTTGTGTCTAGCCCTAGATATTGTTTCTTGTTTCTTGTCCCTCTTTGGGGAGCCCTGGCCTTCCTTATATAAGTTAGAGGGGCGGGTTACATGTGGAGTCCTATTAGGACTAAGACTACTCTATCTTCTCTTACAAGTTGAATACAAGTCCGGGTCTTGCTTCCTCGTAAAGGAAATATTTGTCATCCCTTTCCTCTTAAGCCGGCCCACTTTTATATGAACCGGCATACTGGGCCTTGGGCCTTGTCGTCCATCTGAAGCACCCGTCGAGTCACCCATGAGTCTTCAGGCTCGTGAGTCGTCACACCAGTGAGCCGCCAGACCCGTGAGTCGCCAGTCCTCCGGCGGGTCATCGGTGAAGCGCCAAGTCTGGCCGGGTCATACCGCGGGGTATATCCCCGACAATAAGGGAAGGGGGAATGGTGTGACATATGTAGCAGCGGGATAGCATGGGTGCGGGCGGGGGGAGCAGACTATTTGGAAGAGACATCGAGTGTGTGTGTGGGAGAGGGGTGTGAGAGCGAGAGAAAGAGAGAGCTAGCGACGGAGAGAGATAGAGAGGAAGAGAGGGGGCGAGAGGGGTCGTTTGTGTCCATAAATGGCGTATAGATAGGGAGACAATGTTGATGTTGTCCGAAATTGGCCTATGAACGGAGACGCAAGGGAAGCGAGGCATCGTGTGTGTGATAGGGACTTCATGAGAGATCTAGAATAGATGGTGTAGAGAACAATGTGCGAAATCGAGAACGATTATACATTAGGGAGCTATGCAAAGAGTCACGACATATATGTATGCAGGGAAGGAGCTGGGGCGGGTCCGCATGTGGGAGGGATAGAAAGAGGAGAGTGGTGCACGAGGAGACAAAGTGTGCTTGTTTGCAGTGGGGGTGGTGCGTGAGGTGAGTGTGCGAGAACCACATCATTTGGGGGCGACGCTTTGTGTGTATGGGAAATATACACTCTACATAGTGCGTGTGCTTGGGTAAGAGAGATAGCGGGAGACCTAGAGAGTGAGGGAAGAGATGTGTGCATGCCCGAGAGACAAAATGATAGAGACCTATGTTGGGGTCCGGACTTTAGAAGAGAGGGGTGTTAATGTGCTCGTGTGTTGGTGTTTGGGGGAGAGAAGGACTTCTCTCTCTGTGTGTGTGTGTGTGTGTGGTGGTGGTGGTGGGGGGGTTGACTTTAGATAAAGAGTGAGGTGTCTATATTTGAGGGACTTTAGCGTAATTGAGATATTGTGCACTCATGGTTGATCAATTTGTTTCACAGTTTGTACTATGAGATAACGATACTTTTGAACATGCGTGATATACCTTGATGTACCAGAATTACAAACCTAAGATTGGAATTTTGGAATTCGACTCCATCATTAGCTTTTGTAATTCATTTAAACGGAGGTACATTTTTTAAGCCGGGATTTCGTGATTTCAAATTCATATATCAAACCTAGAGATATACACATACGTGCATGTTCAAACTTTATAATCATCCACTTTATTCATACACATATACATTTTTGCTTTTGTCATCATATTTAGGATAAAAGTATTTGGAATTTCATTTGAATTGGACCGTATGATGGTATTTGCTTGTAGTAGCTCAATGATCCATATTTGAATTTAATGGACAATCTAAGTTTCGAGTTGGAGACATTGATTTTCAAAACTTGCACATTTTTTTGCGTGCAAAACAAATAAATTGTCTGCCATGATATCATAGTCGGTCGTACAAGAGTAGAATACTTATAATTTTAGGCGCCAAAAGCTTTCAAACTTCCCGCTCACATCGAAATATCACGCGCCCGAAAGTTTAGCCCTGCGATATTCCTATTTTACCCCTGCGACATGAACGGAAAAGGGCTGCTTTGGTAACCCCATTGTTTCCCCCTCTTTGCCCCCAACATTCTTCCCCAGAGCCCCTCCCCTTCCCCTCCCCGACCCCCCAACCACGGCAAGCCGCCGAATCTAGTCCTCCACCGCAGAGGTGGACCTCACACCCCGCCGGATGTACATTCCGCACCTTGGAACCACCAACTGCCAACTCACGACTTCACCGGAGCCGCTTCAGCGATTGGCTTGTCCACCGCTCCAGATCTCCTTGACCGCCATCATGGTCCACCGCACCGGATCTGCTTAACCGGTGCCCTCGTCCACCACAGTGTAGGCCCTTCACTGACTCCCTTGTCCGCCCCTTTGCTGGCCCTTCATACAAGCCCTCGTCCACCACAACAGATTCGCCGCACCGAAAGCACTGTACAATGCGCCCGCTGAAGCCTTCGTCCACTGCACCGGACCTGCTCCACGGACGCCATATTCAACTCCACCAGCCCTGCTTTACCGACGCCGTAGCCTCATCAGGTTATTTTGATTTGTATTCCTTCGTTTTTTCTCTTTATCGTGCAACTGTTCACTTACCACAGATGAGCTTTCTTGTATGTCGACAGACGCCGCAACCCGTAGCACCGGAGCCGCTTCAGCGGTGGTGACAGTCGGCCCAAACTCAACCGCAACACGAGCACCATCGACGATCCTTAGCTATCAAGTATGACAACGATACCCATACGCCGCCGAGAATCAGGTACTATTATCCAACGGCCAGCGCCTACGTTCACTTTCCTAGCATAAGCACCGCACCTTTGAATTTCTTCAAGGCATCATTCAGTTTTTCATAAGACGTGTTATTCTGCTTGCACCTGTAGGGCCATACTTCTGGCATTGAACATGTTACATGTGCTAAATTACATACCAGTGCACATATAGTTAATATGCTTTAGTTTTGTTCTGATGGCACCTGTTGGTTCCATCAGACTGCTTAATGCTCTCTATGCTTAATTACACATCAGCAAACTAGCATGTGGTTCCGCTGTTTTTTGTTCATTTTACCCTATATTTTCTGATGCTAGCTATTACATCACTGCTCCGAGCCTCTCTTCATTACTTGTTTGTCTGTTCTTGATCTTCCCAAGTTGCATGACTAATTTGATGCTTCTATTAATTATGGAGCTGCCAACCCCATAAAGCAAAATATTCGTTCTTTTGGGGTTGGCACCTCGAACAAGCATAAAAATAGAGGGAAGCAGATATATTGTCGTGTATGCACACACCCTTCTTTCATTAGTTTAGATGAACCATTGATGATCAATTCGGACCAGTGCATGCGATTAAAATTAATTTTACCTAAATAGAGGGTGCAGAATAAACTACAACAACTAGATTTGCAACCACGGGATGCTGACGATATCTTCAAAGAACATTGCAACAGCAGTGAGGCTTCACAGCAACATATGGTAAGCCAGTGTGTTTTAGTACATGTGAAATGTAATGCGAGTGGGCTGCTTTCTTGGCTTGTGCCCTCAACCTGTAATCTTACCGAATTAAAAATAGTTCAGTTGTCTGCTTTGCTGTTTTGCTTGATTCGAATGCTTTTTTGTTGTTACACTATACCTGAGTTGGACAATATGTCAGCAGTGCCTGTTGTACTATCATAATGAAATGCATGCCTATTTCATTTGAGTCCTTAACTTTTCCTCTCAACTTCATCACAAGACTGTCTTCGTAGTTTATATGAGGCCACACTATTAAGTGCTTTCTCAGATTATTTCAACTGCTTAGATGCCTTGGCAACTTAAATATAGCGGTGGTACACTCCCTTCAACTAGGGATGTCAACTGGGTCCCGTTTAATCCTGATTAAAGTCCACTAGTGGTATGATAGTTCAAAAGAGTTTTTGTTTTTTGAGGAAAATGAACTAGGGAGGTAGCAAAAACTAACTAGATGGGACTCGCGGATGTCGTTTATTTGCCACTTACATCCCTAGTTTCATCTTACCATTTTAATTCGGCTAATGCTGCTTCGAACCATTTAAATATAGTTTGCCATGCTCGGCAATAATTCGTCCGTCGTTTACCATGTAAGCTTACTGCCTGGATCATACGATAACTATCTCTTACTTATGTCCAGCGGAAACCTTTCAGGATGGCGTTCACACTAGGACACAATGTACAACCCTAGAATCTATTTGTGGAAGCAGTGTGCCATCCATGTTACCAGATGGTAGCAGTTCAGAGGCAACACCGCCGGAGAGCAGTCTGAGCATAGATATTATAGTGCTTTAGGCTCTACTAGAGGCAGAAAGAGATGGTGTTGCTGCCATGAATGAGGTAATCTTTATCTTGAGGCTGGAAATTATGGAATTAGCGGCACGCATTATGCAAGCAACCCAAGAATTGGAGGAAGTAAGAACGTTGCATTTGAAGACGGAGGAGGTCCTGCTGTTTCTGCTATCTGAAGCCCAAGGTAATCCTGGTTCTTCTTTAGATACCAGTTGAAATTGTCATTAGATTATTGTACTTGCATGTTGTGTCATGTCTCTGAATGGATTATGTTGCAAGACCCCCTATGTTGTCCATGTGTTGTAATGATCCGAATTTTTAAGGCGAGATAATCCTCAGTACTTGTATGATTGACATAAGGTGAACTATTTTCCGTGTGAGCATATTGTATCGGATGAAATAACTGTTTGACTCAATGTGCATCCAACCTACTTAATTCGAAGATCACGGCATTTCTAAATCATAATCATATATAAAGGTGGAATAAATCTTTGTTGTGGTTTTGAAGAAATAAATAACAAAATGTATAATTATCTATGGATATTCATAATCGAATACAAATTGGATTTGAATTTAGTTTGCCAGGGCCCAGGGCAAACGTGAATGCTAATTCTCCCAAGTTTTGAACGAAGCGGCTAAACACCCACTATAATTTGTGGGCTTCCCGAAGCAAGTTTTTGCGAGATGGTAATTACTGTCTACCCCTGACACTTGACATCCTTATCGACAGGATTTACACTGTTGTCGATAGGGGTAGACTAGTAACTTCAATCAGACATGATACGACGGCCTCTGAGCCCATTCAGACACGGTGAGCGCCAAACGTGGGTGGCAAAACACATTTGATTCAAGCTCGTCTGAAAGACATGTGTCTCTTCCTCCATTTCCCCTTTCATACACGGTCGGCGGCAAAACAAACTCTCCTCGTCCGAAATCGATGTAGGCTAATATTTTAAATAGGGGCATATGTGTAACTAACATCAGACGTGACAAAACCGCCCTACCTGTCAGCCCCGTTCATACACCGTGGGCGCCAACCGTGGGCGGTAAAACACCCTCTCCTCGCCTGAAATAGTTACCGGCAAATATTTGGGAGATGCGAGATTACCGTCCTATCCCAAACCGACGCGATGTCCGAAATTTTAAACGGGGGATAAGTTCGTAACTTTCCCCCATTTCAGAGAAGCGCGTCCCAAAGTTTGAGATCCCCCATTTCCCCAGTCATACACCGTCGGCGGCATGACAACCTCCGCACTGTAGCCAGCCTCTTCCGTCCGCCACCCCATCCTCCACCTTGCCGGAGCCGCTACCCCTACCCCGTCGTCCACTTCAAGAGATGGACATCTCTCATCCACGGCGCTGGACCAGGATCCTTTCATCACCTCCTCTCGCTTCATCGGCACCGTCCTCCACTTTGCCGTTGCCGCTCCTACAACCGCCTCATCCACAGCAACCGGATATATCCATCGACCCGACCGTCTGCCATCTAAAGTCTTCTTCCCCGACGCTGACAGCCACCGCACCCGCAGCACCCTCAACGTATCAGCATAGGCCTACACGGCGTCGCAAGAGAGGTGGTACTCTTCCATATGTGCTTAATTTATTGATCTCACCCGCAAAATAGATCTTAATTTGTTTACTGTACTTGTTTGTCCGTACCAAATCGTAGTGGCTAGTTGAAAGAAAACATTGGTTGCGAAGTAGCTTTGTCCGGTTTGCACCTTCAGATCCGCCATGGCATGGGCACTATACTCGTAAAGCTTATGGTTTCCCCCTTTATATTCACTACCATCATCGTAGGTGCTTCGTGTCGTGCTAGCACTACTCCTCAAGACCTCAACCCAAAGCTTACGTGTTGAAATACGAATCTGATATGATGCTCATATCACTAAAACATAGAACATTTAATTGGTCACCTAATGTTCCTATATTTGTTTCGAAAATCATGTGCGCCACCCACTGGTCCAGCTAGTTCCACTTTCCTGTTTTTTCTCTTCATGCTTAGGGTTTTCCCCTTTTATCTACTATACTATGATCTGCGTAGGTGCTTTCTGTCATACTAGAATTACTCCACCCTTCAAGCTAAACAACACGCACTCAAAATTCGAAAGCTTAGTTGTTCAAATATGATTGTGATATGATACTGATATTAGTTAACCGCACATTAAATTGGTTAGCTAAAGGTCCCACTTGAGTTTCGAAATGCATGTCGCGACATATAGAGAGACAGCATAATTGCATTTCTTTGTCACTTGTTGACTGTACTTTCTTGTCCATACCAAATCTTAGTTGTTATATCAAAGTAAACATCAGTTGCTAACTACCCTTTGCGCGGTTTGCAGCTTCAGATCTGCCATCCCACTGCCACGGTCAACACTGTACTCATCATGCTTATGTTTTCCCCATTTTATGATGACCACAATCAGCCTACGTGGTTCGTGTCGTAATAGCACTGCTCCACCCATCGAGCTAAACAAGCTTAGTTGTACAAATTCATATATGATATTATTGCTGATATTAGTAAAACTAAGAGATCTTTAATTGGTTAGCTAAATGTTCCTACTTTAGTTTCGAAATGCATGTGAGCCACATATGGGGAGACCGGAAAGAATAGTATTTCTCTGTGCGCTCTGGTTCATCATGGGTGGCTAACCGACATTGTATTGAAAGACTTGTAATATCTTCAATCTTCTTGCTCTTCTGCTCTTCTTTAAGATGATACTCTTCTCTTGCGGTCAACTGGTCAGGTCAAGTTGTTCTCCCTTAGTATATTTTGAATCTGTCAGGTCAAGTCGACTTGTTCTTCTTTACTATATGTTGAAGTTGTCATCTACGAAGTGTCATCACTTCTGGAGCTTTCATATTTTGAGTAGTCGGCCACATTATATTAATGCACACAACAAATTACAGCATGCATGGCATCTTTTAAAAGAATTGCAGAGATAGCAGAAAGGGGTTTACAGGGAGGCAGTATTGGATTAGAATAACTTCTGCATTACAATGAAAATCTCACTTGTTTTTATGTTTCATGCATTTCAGATATTGAACATTATCAAAATGAATATGAGAATGGGCGCACGAGTGGAATATTGCGGAACGATCCACTGGCTAACAAACTTGGCATGGTGGAGGATGGCCTATCTTATTCACCCATCAAGGTGCTTGCTCTAACTTTGGAAAGTTGTATTGGTCGCACATATTTTGCATCTGACCTCTTGCATTACTTCCACTTTGTTACACCATCTGCTTAGTTTAAGCATCATATATGAGTATATGCCATACCTATCCATTTTATGTACCTTTTCCATGTGTCGTCACACTATGTTTTTCCAGTCAAATGTTGTTCTTTCGTAATAGATGTCCAAAAAGAAGAGGGTGAGTGCAGATCCTCAAGGAGTACAAACTAGGTATTTGGAGAAGGTAGTGATACCTGTTAAATCAGATAGATCAGCAGCCATAGAAAACACAGGCCCAACTGTACCACACTTTACCCCTACTCCAGTGGCCAAACCCTTATTAGAACTGCTGGGAGCCCAGCGTCAGGTACTGTCTATGATATCAATTCAAAATTTGAACTCCTAAATTTCTGTTTGTGCCTTACCTTCTCTCTTGTATGAAAACTAATTTCAGATGAATCTCCTTGCTCAAAGGATCATACTATCTCAAAACAATAATGGGCTCTGCATTGATCTTGTCAGTACCTCTCTCCCTTTTGCCTTGTAACGCTGTACTTAATTAATTGCTATTTGATTATGTATCATCAGTCTGCACCTGAGCTTCATTATCCTCTGTTTCTTCCAATATTATTTGATCTATATTTACTCTTTGCAAAATGTAGAATAATGGCAACGCTTATAAAGAATTTTCTTTGGGGAATTTATTGAATTATCCTTCCATCAACATGGAGAAGGGCTTTGTCCAGCCCGTGTTAACATGTAATGTAAGTTCATCCTTCTCAAGCCTTAAAACTTTGTTCTAGTATAGATTTGGATAGGCACCATTTCCTCCACTGCTGTTTGCCTTGCTGTTTACATCTGGTTGGATGTTTGCAACAACTACCAGTTTCAAATTGTAGTTGTAAAAACATGTTCTTTATGCAGAACAGGTCCATTTGTTTTCTTATATATTTGTGAAACCTGTTACATGTCTCCTTGTTTCTCTTACAGAGTTGTATCTCTTATGCTAGGCAGAACTTTAGGGAAGATAGTGAGCTAAACCATCTTGAGGACAGCGAGATGACCCCAAGGTCTTGTCTTGATGAAGGCAGTGAGTTGAAGCTACTCACCAATAGGTGTGAGACAACTTCTGTGCAGTCGCTGCCTCAATCAGTTCGACTTCTTCAGTCTCAACTTAAAGCGGAAAGGCTTGCTTCAGCTCAGCTCCGACTTGAAGTCAAAGATGCAATGAAGATGTCAGAGGACTGCCGCGCGCACCATCATGCCTTAAATCTAGTGTTGATGCATCTATCGTTGACACAACTAAGGTCTACTCAGTTTCTTCAGCTATTTGGGGGGCCCGACCTGGCCAGGCCTAGTGCCTTCTGAAGTGCTCTCAATTTTGTATATTCTTTTGTCGGCGTGTTTATTTGCACTAGTGGCGAACTTTGATGCCTAGTGGATGTAATATGTGTGATAGCCATGATAGCCTAGCGTAAGTTGTTTGCTTATTTATTTCCTTGTTGTCTTGTTTATTTTTTTGCTTGTAGTCATAGAAGTTCTTTTTCCGTGGTTTGCTAGTGGCTGCAATAACCTATTTTTTAAAACTAGGCCACAATAACCATGGGCTAATATTTACTGTAGTGACACTGAGCCTCCTATGGGCCGTACAAACAGTGGGCCTTCTATGGGCCGTAGAAACAGTGGGCCTTCTACGGGCCGTACAAACAACGGGCCTTCTACGGGCCGTAGAAACAATGGGCCTTCTATGGGTCGTAGAAACAATGGGCCTTCTACGGGCCGTATCATCAATGGGCCTTATACGGGCAGTATGATCGATTGGCCAAACATGGGCCAATAACAGGCCGCAATATGGCCGTAAACGGGCTAGAGTTGGAATCATCCGTTCATGGGCCGACCATAACGGGCCATCGTTAATAGGCCGTATTTGATGACGCTAAGAAAACGGCCCAACGTATTAACGGACCAAAAATGGGACGACTGTAACCACGGGCTGAATTTGGCCCACAAGCAGAAAATGACAGTAACGGGCCGTAAGTAAACGAATGCTGGAAATGAGCCCAAGAAGAAATGGGCTCTGAGAAGGCCGAAAGATAACATGGGCTGGAAATGGCCCAACGGAATAACGGGCCGTTAATGGGTATAAAGTGATACGCTGTTCGTTACGGGCCAGTTTCACCACGGGCCGTTAATGGGTGTAAAGTGATACACTGTTCATTACGGAACAGTTTCACCACGGGCCGTTAATAGGCCAAGAGCTACATAGGGCCTTATATGGGCTGAAAGACATCATGGGACATACATGGGCCAGAAGTGAAAACGGGCTAGAATCATATTGGATGGCCCAGATGACGCTACTGGGCCTAATTTGGATAGGGCATAACGGGCCTTGGGTTAGCGGGCTGTAAATGGGCTATATACGAACATGCCGTTAACAGGCTTTACATGGGCCGACCCGCCATCTTTTGACCAAGTCAAATGGGCCGGCCTTTTCACAGGAATGGGCCTCTGTTGGGCCGTGCCACGTGTCGACGTATCATAGGCGCCTTCTGTCCAATGAGTGGATGACATCTGTCCCAATGATGAGCCGACACGTGTTTCCTCCAGCCAATGATGATTTTACTCGTGGAAAATCCCCATTGGTCAGGGCTGTTAACGGGTTATCGGATCCAAAACCCGACCCAATAGCTTAACGGCGTTCCGTTACGGTGGATGCCACGTGTCGGTCACCCTTGACGAAAGCACTTCTGTGACGCGCGATTTATCGTCATGGAAGTGGACACTTCCGTGATGATAATTTTGGTAATGTCATGGAACACTTATACGAGAGCACAGGTATGACTATCTTGATTGTGTCATAAATTTGTCATGGATGTACATGCATGACAAAAAACGCGACCTACTATGACAAACACGTATCATCACGGAAGTGTATTTTTTTGTAGTGTTTCCTTCTGCTCCTCGTTGGGTTCGACACTCTTACTTATCAAAAGGACTACAATTGATCCCCTATACTTGTGGGTCATCAAGGATCTTTTTTGACGTTGTTGCCGGGGAGTGAAGCGCTCTTGGTAAGTGGAAATTGGTAAGGAAAAATTATATCTATGTGCTGAAATTTATGGTCACTTGCTACTATGGAGAGCAATCCTTTTAGGGGTTTGTTCTGGGTATCTTCACCTCGACCAGAACCACAATTAGTTTCCCCTCAACCTACTACACCTACTAAAAATATTGGTTATGAAATTCCTTCGAGTATGATAGAACAACTTCTAGCTAATCCTTATGCAGGAGATGGAACTGAACATCCTCATATGAACTTGATATATGTGGATGAAATTTGTGGATTATTTAAGCTTGGAGGTTTATCCAGAGATGAAGCTAAGAAGAAGGTTTTCCCTTTATGCTTTAAGGGAAAAGCATTGACATGGTATAGGCTATGTGATGATATTGGATCTTGGAACTGGAATCGATTAAAATTGGAATTTCACCAAAAAAAATTATCATATGCATCTAGTTCATCGTGATCGGAATTATATATATATATATATTTTGGCCTTGTGAAGGAGATAGTATCGCTCTAGCTTGGGGGAGGCTTAAGTCAATGTTATATTCATGCCCCAATCATGATCTCTCAAGAGAAATTATCATTCAGAATTTTTATGCTCGGCTTTGTCGTGATGATCAATCCATGCTTGATACTTCTTGTACTGGTTCTTTTATGAAGAAGACTATTGAATTCAGGTGGGATGTCTTAGAAAGAATTAAAGGCAGAAGATTGGGAACTCGATGAAGGTAAAGAGTCAAGTATTAAGCTTAAGTTTGATTGTGTTAAATCTTTTATGAATACCGAAGCTTTTCAGAAGTTTAGCACTAAATATGGACTTGACTCTAAGATAGTAGCCTCTTACTTTGAATCATTCGCTACTCATGTTGATCTCCCTAAGGAGAAGTGGTTTAAATATCACCCATCTATTGAAGAGGAAATTAAAGAGCCGTTCATAGCTAAAGATGAAACTATTATCTATAATGTTGACCCAGTAATGCCTACTACTTACACTTAAAAAAAACCTTTCCCTGTTAGGATAAAACATCATGCTAAGGTTTCAACTGTGGTTCGTAAAAGTCATATTAGAGCACCTAAACCTGTTGAACAAATCAAAGTAGAACCTAGTGTTGCTATGGTCAAGGATCTCCTGGTAAAAAATATAGATGGGCATGTTATTTACTTCTGTATGAAGCTGCTAGAATTGCCAAACCTAACGAAAAAGATAAACATAGACCTGTAGTTAGCATGCCTGTTGTCTCAGTTAAATAGGAGGTCATTGTTATCATGGTTTATGTGTTTTGGGTGCTAGCATGAGTGCTATTCCTTTTACCCTATATCAAGAAATTATGAATGATATAGCACCCGCTGAAATAGAAGACATAAATCTTACTATTAAATTTGCTAATAGAGACACCATCACACCACTTGGGATTGTTAGAGATGTTGAAGTCTTGTGTGGGCAAATAAAATATCCTACTGATTTTCTTGTTCTTGGTTCCCCATGATACGTCTCAAACGTATCTATAAATTTTTTATTGTTCCATGCTATTATATTATCTGTTTTGGATGCTTTATATGCATTAATATGCAATTTTATAAGATTTTGGGGATTAACCTATTAACCTAGAGCCCAGTGCTAGTTCCCGTTTTTTTCCTTGTTTTAGAGTTTCACAGAAAAGGAATACCAAACGGAGTCCAAACGAATTGAAACTTTCGCGATGATTTTTCTTGGACCAGTAGACATCTAGAGGGCTTGGAGTGCACGTCAGGAAAGCCACGAGGCGTCCACAAGGTCGGGAGGCGCACCCAGGGGGGTAGGGCGCGTGCCCCACCCTTGTGGGCCCCTCCTGACTCCACCGACATATTTCTTTCACCTATGTATTCTCAAATATCCCAAGACCTTCCAGGAGAGCCACAAAACCACTTTTCCACCTCCACAACCTTATGTACCCTACGATCACATCTAGGAACCTTTTCCGGCGTCCTGCCGGAGGGGGATTCAATCACAGAGGGCTTCTACATCAACACCATTGCCTCTTTGATGAAGCATGGGTAGTTTACCACATACCTACGGGTCCATAGCTAGTAGCTAGATGGCTTCTTCTCTCTCTTTGATTCTCAACACAAAGTTCTCCTCGATGTTCTTGGAGATCTATTCGATGTAATGCTCTTTTGCGGTGTGTTTGCCGTGATCCGATGAATTGTTGATTTAGGACCAACTTATCTATGAATATTATTTAAATCTCCTCTACATTCTTATATGCATGATTTGATATCTTTGCAAGTCTTTTCAAACTATCAATTTGGTTTGGCCAACTAGATTGGTTTTTCTTGCAATGAGAGAAGTGCTTAGCTTTGGATTCAATCTTGCAGTGTCCTTTCCCAGTGACAGTAGGGGCAGCAAGGCACGTATTGTATTGTTGCCATCGAGGATAACAAGATGGGATTTTCATCATATTGCTTGAGTTTATCCCGCTACATCATGTCATCTTACTTAATGCGTTACACTGTTCTTCATGAACTTAATACTCTAGATGTAGATACGATTCGGTAGATGTGTGGAGTAATAGTAGTAGATGTAGAATCGTTTCGGTCTACTTGATACAGACGTGATGCCTATATTCATGATCATTGCCTTAGATATCGTCATAACTTTGTGCTTTTCTATCAATTTCTCGATAGCAATTTGTTCACCCACTATGGCCCCGGGGTCTACTTTCCATCATATAAGTTCCGATCTACAATTTTAGATTCCTATTTACTTTCTTTGCATTCTTTTACTTTCCGTTCCATAAACCAAAAATACCAAAAATATTAGTTTACCGTTTATCCATCTATATGAGATCTCACTTTGCAAATAACTGTGAAGGGATTGACAACCCCTTTGTCGCATTGGGTGCAAGTTAGTGTTTGTTTGTGCAGGTATTCGATGGCTTGTGTGTTGTCTCCTACTGGATTGATACCTTGGTTCTCAAAAGCTGAGGGAAATACTTACTCTACTTTGCTGCATCACCCTTTCCTCTTCAAGGGAAAAACCAACGCAAGCTCAAGAAGTAGTAGGAAGAATTTCGGGCGCCGTTGTCGGGGAGATCTACGCCAAGCCGAGACATACCAAGTACCCATCATAAACTCTCATCTCTTGCATTACATTATTCGCCACTCGCCTCTCATTTTCCTCTCCCCCACTTCTAAAATGATTTTCAAAAATATTTGCCTTTTCTTCGCCCTTCTTTTGTTCGTCTTTTTGTTTGCTTGTGTTGCCATGTGCCTTCTATATGCTTGCATCTTCGCTTGCTAAAAATTTATTGTTATGGATCCTCATCCACTTGCTAATCTTTTTAAGAGATCCAATTATGATGAACCAATTGCTAGTGAGTTGAGTGCACTAGATTATCTTTATGAGATTTTGCTTGAAATTCGTGAATCTGAAAATTGTGATGAAGTGTTGAAAGAATAAAATTATAAAGTGATTCACGATAGTGCCTTAAATGAAATGAATGACTGCAATGATGATATTATGAATTCCATTAGTGTCAATTGTGTTAATGATATGCAAAACCCTAAGCTTGGGGATGCTAATTTTTCTATGTCTACTATTTGTTGCAATGATCATGATTGGGCTGATTCTTCTTATGATCTTGAAAATTTATTTAAGCCCCATGATGAATATGAGATTCATAATAATGTTTGCAATAATATTGAAAGTGGGTTTGGAAGAGTTTCAACTTTAGATCCCACATATTTGGAGAATGTTCAATCTGATGAAATTGTTGATAAAAGTGGGTTTGGAGAGGTCAGAACTTTAGTTAATGTTGATCCCACTATTTTGGAAGTGTCAACTTCGCATGCATGTGGATTGTGTTGAGAATATGTTATGTGATAGTTATTTTGTTTAATTTGCTTATGATCCTACATGTAATTATTATGAGAGAGGAAAATATGGTTGTAGAAATTTTCATGTTACTAAATTACGTCTCTTCATGTTGAGATTGTTATCGTCTTTTTCTTCTTCCTTGCATATGCTAGTTCTTGCTTGCCTTGATAATTTGTTTGCTTATTAAATTCGTATGCATAGGAAGTATGTTAGACTTAGATTTGTTTGTCACATGCTATATGATGCTCTCTTTGTGCTTCAATTCTTGTCTTTCATGTCAGCATCATCAAAATTATCAATGCCTAGCTAAAAGGCTTTAAAGAAAAGCGATTGTTGGGAGGCAACCCAATTTTATTTTATTTTTTTGATTTTTAGGTCCTGTTTTGCAATAAATAATTCATCTAGACACTGGTTATATGTGGTTTTATGTTTTAGTTAGTGTTTGTGCCAAGTAAGACCTTTGGGATAGCTTACGGTGATAGTTGTTTTGATCTTGTTGAGAAACAGAAACTTTTGCGCCCAGGAAAATAATTTTCATAATTCATAGAAGCGTGATTTTGATATAATTCTTTTGAAATGGATTGGTACACAAATTTCCAAGGTTTTCCTAAATTTTCAGATTTTTTGGAGTTACATAAGTATTCGAGAGTTACAGATTGCTACAGACTGTTCTGTTTTTCACAGATTTTGTTTTTCGTGTGTTGTTTGCTTGTTTTGATGCATCTATGGCTAGTATCGGGGGGTATGAACCATGGAAAAGTTGGAATATAGTAGATATTACACCAATATAAATAAAGAATGAGTTTACAACAGTACCAAAAGTGGTGATATGTTTTCTTATACTAACGGAGCTTATGAGATTTCTGTTGAGTTTTGTGTTGTGAAATTTTCAAGTTTTGGGTAAGGATTTTATGGACTATGGAATAAGGAGTGGCAAGAGTCTAAGCTTGGGGATGCCCAAGGCACCCCAAGGTAATATCCAAGGATACCAAGAGCCTAAGCTTGGGGATGCCCCGGAAGGCATCCCCTCTTTCGTCTTCGTGTATTGGTAACTTTACTTGAGTCTATATTTTTATTCACCACATGATATGTGTTTTGCTTGGAGCGTCTTGTATGATTTGAGTCTTTGCTTTTAAGTTTTCCACAGTCATACTTTCTGTACACACCTTTTGAGAGAGACACGCATGAATCGTTATTTATTAGAATACTCTATGTGCTTCACTTATATCTTTTGAGATGGGCAATTTTGCTCTAGTGCTTCACTTATATCTTTTTAGAACATGTTGGTGGTTTTATTTTATAGAAATTGATGAACTCTCATGCTTCACTTATATTATTTTGAGAGTCTTTAAAATAGCATGGTAATTTGCTTGGGTTATAAATTTAGTCCTATTATGATAGGCATCCAAGAGGGATATAATAAAAACTTTCATATAAAGTGCATTGGATACTATGAGAAGTTTGATTCCTTATGATTGTTTTGAGATATGAAGATGGTGATATTAGAGTCATTGTAGTAAGTAGCTGTGAATTTGAGAAATACTGGTGTTAAGGTTTGTGAGTCCCATAGCATGCACATATGGTGAACCCTTATGTAACAAAGTTGGAGCATGAGATATTTTTTGATTGTCTTCCTTATTAGTGGCGGTCGAGACGAGCGATGGTCCTTTCCTAGCAATCCATTCCCTAGGAGCATGCGCGTAGTACTTTGCTTCGCTGACTAATAGATTTTTTGCAATAAGTATGTGAGTTCTGTATGACTAATGTTGAGTCCATGGATTATACACACTCTCACCTTTCCGCCATTGCTAGCCTCTCTTGTACCACGCAACTTTCGTCGGTACCATACACCTACCTTATACCTTCCTCAAAAAAGCCACAAAACCTACCTATTATGGCATTTCCACAGCCATTCCGAGATATATTGCCATGCAACTTTCCACCATTCTGTTTATTATGACACGCATCATCATTGTCATATTGCTTTGCATGATCATGTACTTGACATCGTATTTTTGGCAAAGCCACCGTTCATCATATATTTTATACATGTCGTTCTTGATTCATTGCACATCCCAGTACACCGCCGGAGGCATTCACATAGAGTCATATTTTGTTCTAGTATTGAGTTGTAATTTTTGAGGTGTAAGTAAATAAAAGTGTGATGATCTTCATTATTAGAGCATTGTACCACATGAGGAATATAAAAAAGAGAGAAAAGGCCAAAAGAAAGAGAAGGCCCAAAAAAATGAGAGAAAAAGAGAGAAGGGACAATGTTATTATCCTTTTGCCACACTTGTGCTTCAAAGTAGCACCATGATCTTCATGATAGAGAGTCTCCTATATTGTCACTTTCATATACTAGTGGGAATTTTTCATTATAGAACTTGGCTTGTATATTCGAACGATGGGCTTCCTCAAAACGCCCTAGGTCTTCATGAGCAAGCAAGTTGGATGCACACCCACTTAGTTTTCTTTTTGAGCTTTCATAAACTTATAGCTCTAGTGCATCTGTTATCCCTACTCACTCACATTGATATCTATTGATGGGCATCTCCATAGCCCGTTGATACGCCTAGTTGATATGAGACCATCTCCTTCTTTTTGTCTTCTCCACAACCACCATCTATACCACCTATAGTGCTATGTCCATGGATCACGTTCATGTATTGTGTGAAAGTTGAAAAATTTTGAGAACATCAAAAGTATGAAACAATTGCTTGGCTTGTCATCGGGGTTGTGCATGATTTAAATATTTTGTGTGATGAAGATGGAGCATAGCCAGACTATATGATTTTGTAGGGATAAGCTTTCTTTGGCCATGTTATTTTGAGAAGACATAATTATCTTATTAGTATGCTTGAAGTATTGTTGTTTTTATGTCAATATTAAACTTTTGTTTTGAATCATACGGATCTGAACATTCATGCCACAATAAAGAGAATTACATGGATAAATATGTTAGGTAGCATTCCACATTAAAAATTCTGTTTTTATCATTTAACTACTCGAGGATGGGAAGGAATTAAGCTTGGGGATGATTGATACGTCTCCAACGTATCTATAATTTTTTATTGTTCCATGCTATTATATTATCTGTTTTGGATGTTATATGCATTAATATGCTATTTTATATGATTTTTGGGACTAACCTATTAACCTAGAGCCCAGTGTCAGTTCTTGTTTTTCCCTGTTTTAGAGTTTCGCAGAAAAGGAATACCGAACGGAGTCCAAACAGAATGAAACTTTCGTGATGATTTTTCTTGGACCAGAAGACATCCAGACGGCTTGGAGTGCACGTCAGGAAATCCATGAGGTGCTACAAAGTCGGGAGGTGCGCCCAGCGGAGTAGGGCGCGCCCCCACCCTTGTTTGCCCCTCGTGACTCCACCGACCTATTTCTTCCGCCTATATATTCTCAAATATCCCAAAACCTTCCAGGGGAGCCACGAAACCACTTTTCCACCGCCGCAACCTTCTGTACCCGTGAGATCCCATCTAAGGACATTTTCCGACGTCCTGTCGCAGGGGGATTCGATCACGGAGGGCTTCTACATCCACACCATCGCCTCTCCGATGAAGCGTGAGTAGTTTACCACAGACCTACGGGTCCATAGCTAGTAGCTAGATGGCTTCTTCATTGTCTTTGATTCTCAATACAAATTTCTCCTCGATGTTCTTGGAGATCTATTCAATGTAATACTCTTTTGCAGTGTGTTTGCTGAGATCCGATGAATTGTGGATTTATGATCAGCTTATCAATGAATATTATTTGAATGTCCTCTGAATTCTTATATGCATGATATGATATCTTTGCAAGTCTCTTCGAACTATAGATTTGGTTTGGCCAACTAGATTGGTTTTTCTTGCAATGGGAGAAGTGCTTAGCTTTGTGTTCAATCTTGCGGTGTCCTTTTCCTGTGACAGTAGGGGCAGCAAGGAACGTATTGTATTGTTGCCATCGAGGATAACTAGATGGGGTTTTCATCATATTGCTTGATTTTATTCCTCTACATCATGTCATCTTACTTAATGCGTTACTCTATTCTTCATGAACTTAATACTCTAGATGCAGGCAGGAGCCGGTCGATGTGTGGAGTAATAGTAGTAGATGCAGAATCATCTCGGTCTACTTGATACGGACGTGATGCCTATATTCATGATCATTGCCTTAGGTATCGTCATAACTTTGCGCTTTTCTATCAATTGCTCGGCAGTAATTTGTTCACCCACCGTAATATTTTCTATCTTGAGAGAAGCCTCTAGTGAAACCTATGGCCCCTTGGTCTACATTCCATCATATAAGTTTACACTCTACAATTTTAGTTTCCTATTTACTTTCTTTGGAATCTTTTACTTTTCGTTCCATAAACCAAAAATACCAAAAATATTACTTTACCGTTTATACATCTATATCAGATCTCACTTTGCAAATAACCATGAAGGGATTGACAACCCCTTTGTCACATTGGGTGCAAGTTGGTGTTTTTTTGTGTAGCTTTTTGGTGGCTTGTGTGTTGTCTCCTACTAGATTGATACCTTGGTTCTCAAAACCTGAGGGAAATACTTACTCTAATTTGCTGCATCACCTTTCCTCTTCAAGGGAAAAACCAACGCAAGATCAAGAGGTAGCACCCCACAAGATGACTTTTGTCCCATTATCTTTAGAAGACCTTTCTTGAACACCGTAAATGGTAAAATAGATTTTCATAAACAAACGGTCGATGTTAGCTTTGGTTACGAGTCTCATGAATTAAATTTCTCCAAGTTTAAAAGACAACCCCATAAGAAAGAATTACCCAGTAAGGATGAAATAATTGGTCTTGCTTCTATTGTCGTGCCTCCTACTGATCCACTAGAACAATATTTGCTCGACTATGAAAATGATATGCATATGAATGAAAGAAATGAAATAGATAAAATTTTCTTCAAACAACAACCTCTTCTCAAGCACAATTTGCCTATTGAAACCCTTGGAGGCCCACCTACACCTAAAGGTGATCATGTGTTTGAATTGAAACAATTGCGTGATTCTTTGAAATATGCTTATCTTGATGAGAAAAATATATATCCTGTTATTATTAGTGCTAACCTTTGAGACCATGAAGAATAAAGATTATTGAAAATTCTAAAGAAGCACTGTGCTGCTTTTGGATATACTCTTGATGATCTTATGGGCATTAGTCCCACTCTCTGATAGCACAACATTAATATGGAACCCGATGCTAAACCTGTTGTTGATCATCAATGACGATTGAATCCCAAAATGAAAGAAGTGGTAAGAACTGAAATATTAAATCTTTTGGAAGCAAGTATAATCTATCCCATAGCTGATAGGAGATGGGTAAGTCCCGTTCATTGTCTCCCTAAGAAAGGAGGCATTACTGTTGTTCCTAATGATAAAAATGAACTTATTTCACAAAGAATTGTTACTGGTTGTAGAATGGTAATTGATTTTAGAAAATTAAATAAAGCCACTAGAAAAGATCACTACCCTTTGCCTTCTATTGATCAAATGTTGGAAAGACTATCTAAGCACACACACTTTTGCTTCCTTGATGGATATTCTGGGTTTTCTCAAATACCTGTTTCACAACCTGATCAAGAGAAACCACCTTTACCTGCCCTTTTGGAACTTATGCTTATAGACGTATGCCTTTTGGTTTATGCAATGCGCCTACTACTTTTCAAAGATGTATGACTGCTATATTCTCTATTTTTGTGAAAATATTGTTGAGATTTTCATGGATGATTTTTTAGTTTATGGAACTTCTTTTGATGATTGCTTAAGCAACCTTGATTGAGTTTTCAGAGATGTGAGAAAACTAATCTTTTCTTGAATTTGGAGAAATGCCACTTTATGGTTAATGGAGGTATTGTCTTGGGGCATAAAATTTTTGAACGAGGTATTGAGGTGGATAAAGCTAAAGTTGATGCAATTGAGAAAATGCCATGTCCAAGAGATACCAAAGGTATTCGTAGTTTCCTTGGTCATGGTTGGTTTCTATAGGAGGTTTATTAAAGACTTCTCTAAATTTCTAGGCCTCATACTAATCTTTTTTACAAAAGAATGTCCCTCTTGTTTTTGATAATGACTGTGTAGAAACCTTTGAAACACTTCAGAAAGCCTTAACTTCTGCACCTATTGTTCAACCACCTGATTGGAACTTGCCTTTTGAAATTATGTGTGATGCTAGTGACTGTTGTTGGTGCTGTTCGAGGACAAAGAGTTGATAAGAAATTAAATGTTATTCATTATGCTAGCAAAACTCTAGACAGTGCCCAAAGAAATTATGCTATTACTGAAAACGAATATTTAGCAGTTGTGTTTGCTTGTGATAAATTCAGGTCTTACATTATTGATTCAAAAGTAATTGTTCACACTAATCATGTTGCTATAAAATATCATATGGAAAAGAAAGATGTTAAACCTAGACTCATTAGGTGGGTTCTCTTACGACAAGAATTTTATTTACCTATCACTGATAGCAAAGGAGCTGAGAACCCAGTAACTGATAACTTGTCTAGGTTAGAGAATATCCTTGATGACCCACTACCTATTGGTGATAGCTTTCCTGATGAACAATTAGATGCAATAAATGTTTCTCCTAACACTCCTTGGTATGCTGATTATGCTAATTATATTTTTGCTAAATACATACCACCTAGTTTAACATACCAACAAAATAAAAAAAATTCTTTTACGATTTAAGACATTACTTTTGGGATGACCCACATCTTTATAAACAAGGAGTAGATGGTATTATTAGATGTTGTGTACCTGAGCATGAACATGAACAAAACCTATGGAAATGTCACTCTGAAGCTTGTGGAGGGCATCATGTGGGAGATAAAACTGCTCACAAGGTATTGCAATCTGGTTTTCATTGGCCTACTCTCTTCAAAGATGCCCGTAAGTTTGTTTTATCTTGTGTTGAATGTCAAAGAATCAGTAATATTGGTAAGCGTCAAGAAATGTCTATGACTTATTCACTTGCTGTTGAGCCATTTGATGTTTGGGCTTTTGATTATACGGGACCTTTTCCTTCCTCTAATGGGTATACACATATTTTGGTTGCTGTTGATGATGTTACTAAGTGGGTGGAAGCTATTCCGACAAGTAGTGCTGATCATAACACTTCCATCAAAATTCTTATAGAAGTTATTTTCCTAAGGTTTGGAGTCCCTAGATATTCAATGACTGACGGTGGTTCACACTTCATTCATGGTGCTTTCCGTAAAATGCTTGCTAAATATGATGTTAACCATAGAATTGCATCACCCTATCATCCTCAATCTAGTGGTCAAGTTGAACTTAGCAATAGAGAAATAAAACTAATACTACAAAAAGCTGTTAATAGGTCCTGAAAGAATGGTCTAAGAAATTGGATGATGCACTTTGGGCCTATAGAACAGCTTATAATAATACAATGGGTATGTCTCCTTATAAGATGGTTTATGGAAAAGCTTGTCACTTACCTCTTGAGTTAGAATATAAGGCATATTGGGCAATTAAAGAAATCAACTATGACTTCAAACTTGCCGGAGAAAAGAGGTTATTTGATATCATCTCACTAGATGAATGGAGAACCCAAGCTTATGAAAATGCCAAACTGTTTAAAGAAAAAAGTTAAAAGATGGCATGACAAAAGAATCCAAAAGTAGGAGAATATGTCCTCTTGTACAACTCTCGTTTCAGATTCTTTCCAGGAAAAACTTCTCTCCAAATGGTAAGGACCGTATGTTATTGAAGAGGTTTATCGCTCTGGATCTATCAAAATCAATAATGCCGAAGGTACTACCTGAAGGTAGTCAATGGTCAAAGAATTAAACACTATATTTCAGGTATGCCTATTAATTTTGAAAGCAATATTATCCAAACCATGACACCTGAGGAACACATAAAAGAAACCTTCTGGAACACTCTAGAATAACTGAAAAAGAGGAGGTACGTGATACAGTAAGTAAACGTACTCCGAAAAATCCGCAAAAATATTTTCGGTCAGTTTTGGATTATTACAAAAAAATAGGAAAATAAGAAACAACTAGGAAGTCAACCATGGTGGGCACAAGACACCAGGGCATGCCTGGCTTGCCAGGCATGCCCAAGTGGGTTGTGCCCACCTCGGGTGCCTTCTGGACTCCGTTTTTCTCCTGTTTGCTTGTTTCCCAAGATAAAAAATCTTTATATACCCCCCGAACGTATTGACCACCATATCGCGAATAAATCTTTTTTTCTTCTTTCTTACTATTTTCTGACAGATCTAGATCACCATGGCCGCTTCGAGCACCTCCAAGGACAAGTTCTTTGAGAACATCATCAACCAATATTTGCAGGAGGTGATGCAGCACCCTTAAGCCATCGAGATGCATGAGGGGGTGGTCCACATTCGGGACGTCCATGGGCCCAAGAGGTCGGGAACCATGGAGGCTAGGCTCGAAGCTATGGAGCGAGAGGTCTTCAAGTGCACTGGGATGGTGGAGCGCGGACTCAATGCCAATCACCTCACGATTACGGATTTTACCTGTGATCTTAAGGTGGATGGCCAGTCCATGAAGGACACCTTCTTCACCCAATGAGCAAATAAACTTTCTGCAAAGTTAAATCTATGATCTGTAAAACCAAGCCTTTGAGTATGAGGCAAGGCTTAAAGGTATGAGTTTGGCTGCTAGCTGCAGGAATCGCGAGACTCGTTCTTCCTCTTATGATGGTGAACCATTGCCATGGAATCCAGAGGATAAGCTCTCTACTACCTCATCACCACCACCATCATCTTCATCACCAAAGTATAATTAAGTTCATGGTATGGGCACTCCCCTTGGCTTGTGCCAAGCTTGGGGGAGGTGCCACGTTATCGTATCATCACCACTATCTTTGCTTTTATCTATCTTAGTTCGATCTTCAGTTTTCCTATGATTTAGTTGAATAAAAGTTTAGTTTGATCCTTTCTTTTTGAGTGCTTGCTTAGTGATCTACCTATCTATGTAATCGTGTGCAAGTTATATAATAAAGTTTTGGTGTGAGTCTTTGCTTCTTTACTCTTATGTTGCAAATCAAATAAAAGAAATAAATAAATGAAAAGGATCATATGCTAATCTTATGGTAAGTAATGACATCACATAAGGAAAATTATAAGTGGTGAAATTTGTTGGAGATTGACAAACATAGCATTGGTCAATAATGCACCTCATGATAGAATTAATAAGGGAAGAGAAGATTCACATGAAATACACTATCTTGGACGTCTTTTATGATTGTGAGCCCTCCTTAAATATTATATGCCAAAATAGTTGACGTTGGACAAGGAGGACAACGTAATGAGTTATGCTTGTTCATATTCGCATAGAAGTTATTATATTATAGATCCTTCAACATTTGGTGCTTGCCTAATATCTTTGGTAGCCAAAAATTCCGCACTAAGTAGAGATACTACTTGTGCATCCAAAAACCTTAAACCCAAATTCATGCCTTGAGAGTCCACCATACCTACCTATGGATTGAGTAAGATAAAAGGCTCTGACATGTGACCCTTCCTAAAAATATGATGAAATGTAGTTGCAAAGTTGACTAAGAACATAGTTTGTCAGTTTTCGATAGAGTTTATGATTTATACTTCAATGTTTTGATGAATTGTTACTTGTTCATGAGAAGTAATATGATGAAAGTTGTGTGATAAAGTTTTATGTTAAAGTTCTTTGTTGTTATAATAATAATCATGATGCTTCTCTGTCCATATTTTGTTTTTATCGACACCTCTCTCTCTCTAAGCATGTGGACATGTTTCTCAATATCGGTTCTTCGCTTGAGGACAAGCGAGGTCTAAGCTTGGGGCAGTTGATACGTCCATTTTGCATCATTATTTCCAACTATTATTTATAGTTTTTATGAATAATAATGCTTTTCGGAGTATTTCTAATGCCTTTTCTCTCATAATATGTAAGGTTTACACAAAGAGGGAGAATACCTGCAACTGGAATTCTGGACCTAAAAAAAGCACGTCAAAGTTACTTATTCTGAACATCTCCAAATAAGCTGAAACTTCACAAAGAATTTTTAAGGAGTATTTAAGAATTACTGGAGCCAATAATTACCAGAGGGGGCCCACCAGGTGGGCACAACCCACCTAGGCACGCCAGGGCCCCTAGGCGTGCCTTGGTGGGTTGTGCCCTCCTCAGCCCACCTCGGGTATCAATCTTCTGGTATATAGGTCATTTTTACCTAGAAAAAAAAATCAAGAGAGGACTTTCGGGATGAAGCGCCGCCGTCTCGAGGCGGAACTTGGGCAGTAGCAGTTTTGCCCTCCGGCAGAGCGATTCCGCCTGGGGAACTTCCCTCCTGGAGGGGGAAATCACGGTCATCATTATCACCAACAACTCTCCCATCTTTGGGAGGGAAATCTTCATCAACATCTTCAACAGCACCATCTCCTCTCAAACCCTAGTTCATCTCTTGTGTTCAATCTTGTTACCAGAACTTCAGATTGGTACTTGTAGGTGACTAGTAGTGTTGATTACATCTTGTAGTTGATTACTATATGGATTATTTGTTGGAATATTATATGTTCAGATCCATTGTGCTATTTAATACCCCTCTGATCTTGAGCATGATTATCATTTGTGAGTAGTTACTTTTGTTCTTGAGGCCTCGGGAGAAGTCATGTTGTAAGTAATCATGTGAACTTGTTATGTGTTTGATATTTTGATGATATGTCTGTTGTGATTCCCTTAGTGGTGTCATGTGAACGTCGACTACATGGCACTTCACCTTATTAGTGCCTAAGGGAATGCATTGTGGAGTATTTATTAGATGATGGGTTGCTAGAGTGACAGAAGCTTAAACCATAGTTTATGTGCTACTTCGTAAGGGACCGATTTGGATCCAAAAGTTTTAAGCTATGGTTAGATTTTATCTTAATACTTTTCTCATAGTTGCGGATGCTTGCGAGGGGGATAATCATAAGTAGGAAGTTTGTTCAAGTAAGAACAACACCAAATCACCGATCCACCCACATATCAAATTATCAAAGTAGTGAACACAAATCAAGCCAGCATAATGAAAGTGATATGATGAAATTCCTGTGTACCCTCAAGAATGCTTTGCTTATTATAAGAGATGGTTTTGGCATTTACTTTGCCTCAAAAGTATTGGGTTACCTTGGTGCACTTTACTTACTGTTACTTGCTTGCTACGAATTACCTTGCTATCAGACAACATGTTACCGACAATTTCAGTGCTTGCAGACATTACCTTGCTAAAAACCACTTTTCATTTCCTTCTGCTCCTCGTTGGGTTCAACACTCTTACTTATCGAAAGGACTACGGTTGATCCCCTATACTTGTGGGTCATCAGTACTTTGTGCTGGACATGGTGTTGTGTCAACTAGAAGTGGGTTACTATCTGCTGGGGTTGGGGTTAGATGGGGTGTAGCTGGTTCTCTGTCCAATGGTGTAAGTGCACAATCTGGAAGAGTCTCGATTATGTGTGGTGGGGCTAGTTCGTGGGCCAGTACAACTATGGTTTTATCTGCATCGATGGGTAGCACCGTCTTTTGTGAAGAATGGGTTTTTACTCCCTTAGATACTGCCATCACCCCCTCCAGTTCAAATGGCTGATAAACCAGAAAATAAATTGAATGTACAAACATTATATGATAGACAGATGTGGTAATTCACATATATGTTGTCTAAGCAAACAACACAGCATGCCACAATTTCACATATATGATGGCTACTAAATAGGATAGCATGACACAGTTTCAGATATATGATGGATAACTTGACATGATATAATGGCATAATCCAACATATGATGAGTATCTAAATAGGATGACATGACACAACTATATGATGTCTTTCTATAATAGGTTGGGATGAAATAATTCACATACATGTTGTCTAAGTATACAGGATGGCATGATATAATTTACATAATTGATTCATATACTAAGCACCTGGCACTCGCATGTATGATCTCTAAACTAAGCAGATGGCGTTGAATATTGTGTATATGATGTTTAAACTAAGCGATGCAAGACACCATATGCATGATATGATAAATATAAACATTGAAAGTTAGAGCATACACCTCAGTTGGGATATAGGATTGGTCATATGTCTCTGAATCCTCCTCTGAGGAGCTGTTTCTAAGCATCGAGATATATGCTTCAATGGGTACCATTGCCTACTCTGAAGACCTTGTTTTCACTCCAAATTTTTTCATAACCGACTCAAATGGCTGATACACATGAAGAGTAGTTCAATATACACAGATTGTCAACAAATGGTATACGTAATGAAAAAAGGATGGCATGAGATAATTCATATATATGATGCCTAACTACACAGGATGGCAGTGCATAATTCACATATATGATAACTAGCTAACAAACATGGCCTTCCATAATTCACATATCTGATATAGAAAGCAAACAGGAAGCAAAAGGACACCATATGCATGATATGAGCAATATAACCCTGCCAAGTTAGAGCATACACCTCGGGGGGAATACGACTGGTCATCTATCTCTCAATCCTCCTTTGAGGAGCTATCCGTAACCAGCAAGAAATTTGCATTGACATGTAGCACTGACTGCTCAGAAGACCTTGTTTTCACTCCAGATTTTCCCATCACCAACTCAAATGGCTGATGCACAAGAAGAGTAGATGAATGTACAAACATTGTTAACAAACGGAATACATTATGCAAAACATAGTATGGCACGATACAATTCACATATACGATGACTGGCTAAATAGGATGGTATTGCATGATTCACATATATGATGTCTGGCTAAAGAAGATGGCATTGCATAATTCACATATACTCCCAACGTTCCTAAATATTTGTCTTTTTAGAGTTCAAATGGACTACCACATACAGATGTATATAGACATATTTTAGAGTGTAGATACACTCATTTTGCTCCGTATGCACTCACTTGTTGAAATCTCTAAAAAGACAAATATTTAGGAATGGAGGGAGTATGATAAAGAAAACCAAACAGGTGGCATTCACACAAAGCAAATCTAAACTAAGCTGATGACATATAAGATGTATAAAGTAAGCAATGTGAGGTGCCATATGCATGATATGACGAACATCAGCATGCCAGGTTAGAGCAAACACCTCAGGGGGTAAATAGGAGTGGCCAGCTCCCTCTGAATCCCGCTCTGAATAGTTTTCTTCCTCTGGAATACAATCTGGAATGGGGGAAAGGGACCCCCCCACTTCACCCACCATGGAGCAGCGTCTGCATGACATTATATTCCCATGCAACGGTCTTCTCTTTTTCTCTACATGTTCAGTATGATTGTGTACAATACATAATAAAAAACATAGTTAGATTATGTAAGGCCTAAGGGGTGCATGCAGAAATCAAGACTGATGGTAGCAAATGAGTGGATAGCTCCAAAACTAATGATAGCAGGCAAATGATATCTTCAGTTCAAAAAGAAAGACGATGACTCATCTACTGTTTGTTGCCCACCCAACATGAACCACATAGAAGACCCCAGATGAACCAGATAGTAGACAGATACTATTTGTTGCTGCCTCGATATGTGCCCCACATGCATTTTAAAACTCAAATTGGAACATTAGTTTGAACCTGACTCAGAGCCTAAGAGGTGAACATGACGATAAAGTAGCAAGTAATAATAACCGATGTATAACGTAAGCAAACAAGAAAGAGTGCGACCTCTCTTCCAGAACTATGTAGTCCTCACGTTCAGCTGCTTGGTCGATGATGGTAATGTAGTTGGCGTGGCTGTCGGCAACGGGGAAGATGACCTGAGGCAGCGAAAGAAGGTCTGCAGGGGGAATCTCTACTGCCGTTAATGCTTCTGTTGATGGTGCACCATAGGTGGGGTGGATGACGACATGGCAGGAGCGGGACAAAACACACAGAGTTTTCTTTGACACCTATCTGAAAATGAAGTAAATCTGTAAGGGCTCCTTAGAATTGGAGGATTCTAAAAATGCAGGGACAAGAAAAACATAGGACTAGGATATGAATGCACGTGCAAAACAGAGCATTTGCATACATAGGATTTCTGTCAACCTGGGTGTTTGGTTCACATG
The DNA here is from genome assembly GCF_002162155.2 of Triticum dicoccoides. Classification (NCBI taxonomy): domain Eukaryota; kingdom Viridiplantae; phylum Streptophyta; class Magnoliopsida; order Poales; family Poaceae; genus Triticum; species Triticum dicoccoides. The sequence continues at coordinate 191,743,767 of NC_041393.1, read as the reverse complement.
AATTGGAAGAACATAGGTATGGAGAAACATGGTCAAATTGAAGTCAAACCACATGAAAATGTAAAATAAGAATCTTATTATGGCAGTAATGCACTTAGTCCTGTTCTTCATGCATATTAATTTGAAAAGGACCTCCAAATGGATATTAAAATTCCTACATTTTTTCTTTGAAAGAGACACCAAAGGAAAAAATCCTCCATTTTGCTTTGCTCCATTCCTTCTAACCAAATGCACAAATAGTAGTACCATAGTAAAGTTTCCAATTCCTATGTTTTCCTTCACTTTTCTTTGAACAAGTGGCGATTCTAGTAGGCAGTCTTCAATAGGCTGAAGCCTTCCCTCGAAATATTTTGTGAGCTTAGATTTGGTCCACATCAATATCATATAATGGCTATCTTGCTAAGCCGATTCAAATTGTGGTTCAAAAGAGCATTTAGTTTTCTCCCTATTAACTTTGTGACCATGATTCATTTCTTTCAAGATTTGCAACTACTTTGAACCAAAGGATCCTAGAGGGGTCGACATGAATGTAGAGAAACAAAGTGATGCGACGAGTGTACAACCTCTTTGGCATAGACTTGTCGACCTCATCATAATTGGGTTGGACGTGGAGGATGGTGATGCTGGTGTGATTGTCGGAGGCGGGGAAGAAGATCTGAGGCCTCTAGAGACGGCGCCGAGGGTAATGCTCCGCTATGATGGACGGTTCCGTTGTTGGAGCAGCTCCAGTGAGGTGTACGACGTCGAGGCTGAAGCAGGACAAGACAAAAAACATTAATATGAAGTGGGAATCTAATAGCATGTGCAATAGGTGATGTAAAATACATCACCAAAAAGTGCTAGATTTAAAATGCATCAGCCGGGCCGCGGCTGCTCCGACAGATGCTGTAAATACTGTTGACTCTGAACGTAACTGAAGAAACTAAACTTTAGAGTCGTAACTAAATTTTACTGACGAAACTGATTGACCTAGTAGGAGAGCAGTGCAATAGAAGTTTAGGGCATTCGAGCATTGGTAGCAAGGAAGCGGTGATCTAAATAAGCAGCAGCTAGAGTAGGGAACGCACTAGCAGAGAGCAGCTCATGCAGCAGCACCGCGAGCGAGTGCTAAAGCAGCAACTCCTGTAGCTGTCGCAGGTCGTCAGTACAAAAAAATGACACATCCGTGACATTTTGGGCCAAAAGATTGTTTTTCCTATCATGCTTATGACACTTCTATGATGATAACTGTGACAAAACCCGGTATCATCATAGATGTGGTGGGTTCCTACTTCTATGACAAAAAATCATGACAGAAAAATGGACCTTTCGTCCTGGGAGGGCCAGAGACGCAGTTGCATGACATTCTTTGGGCCGTCCATGATGGAAAAACAATGGTAGAAGCGAGGGCGAGAAAAATATCGGGGAGTTCCCGGTTACGGTAGGTGGTCGGGGGCCGAGTGATGCGCGTTTCTCTCGTACACGTATGCGCGTGGGTGCAAGGCATTGGGCTCTGACTAAACCCGAGCAATTGCTCTGCAGGCTACGCATTACTGAACCTGAGAGATCGATCGATCCCTGGCTGTTAACTGAACCCGATCGAGTGATTCCTTCACTACTGCTGCTAACTGAAGACGATTGAACATGCTGCCTCTTGATGAACAGTGAGCGTTGTTGGGGGGGTTGGATGAACATTTCCCGGTGGGGGGTTGGATGAATAGTACCCCGTGGTAGTGGAGGCCGTTGCCGCTGGATGAACAGGACCCCGCGGTTGCGGGTAGATGAACAGGACCCCCTGGAGGGCTGGATGAACAGGATGATCCCGTGGAGGGCTGGTTGAACAGTAGCCGATGGAGGGCTCTATGAACAGTAGCCCGTGGAGGGGTGGTTGAACAGGACCCCATGGAGAGGGCTAGTTGAACAGTAGCTGGTGGAGAGTGGTGGAAGCTCGATGAACAGGAGCTCGTGGATGAACAGTCGTAGGTGGAGGCAGGAGGAGGTCGACAGTGGATGAATAGTCGCAGGTGGAGGCTTGGGGAGGTCGACGATGGAGATGAACAGTAGCCCATGGAGTCCTGTTTTGCGGTACGCCACACCCCTCCCGATGAACAGGACCCCCGTTTTGACCGTAGCGCTCCAACACAAGTCTGTTCCCTCCGTTTTGCAGTACGCCACACCCGCCCGATCAACAGGACCCCACCGTAGGAGGTCTAAGAGAAGTCCGTTTCCTCCATTTTGCGGTACGCCACACACCTCCCAGTGAATCGGATCCCGTTTCGACCGTAGGTGGTCGAACACTAGGCCGTTTCTTCTGTCTTGTAGTACGCCGGGCTTCATTTCGATCAGCTGTTCCGTCCAAGCCGGTTGGCTCCCGATGAACATGACGCATTCCATTCCGACCCAGCCGGTTGGCTGCCGATGAATAGGACGTCGTCGCTGCCTCTCCATGTACATGAGCCCTGGGCATACATATGCGCGAGTAGGCGTTCGAGACCCCGCCCGTATGTACGTACGTGGACGTATTTACTTTCTTGCACCCTTGCTATACATACATGTACATGCTACGTCTGCGCCTCTACTACGACACATGCCCTTCCTTACTCGGCAACGGTTCATCGCTGCAGCCTGCAGACAGACCGATCGACCAGTATGTACGTACACGTTCGCGACCAGAATGACAACACTACGTACGCTTTGACCAGGTGGGTCCCGACTGTCAGGGAGGATAAGGAGGCACTTCCTTGTCTGCGAAGATATAGCCAGTGGGTCCCAGCTATCAATGGGAGGAATCCTTTTTATTTTGTGAGTAATAAGGAGGCACTTCCTTGTGTTCGAAGATGTAGCTGGTGGGTCCAGCTGTCAGCCTCACCGCCTAAAGTCCTCTTCCGATGGATGTCCTTTGTTGACCACATTGACCACGCCGCGTCAAGAGCACCAAGGCGGTGGACGATGGTGAGGCCTAGGAAGGGAACAGCGCAGAGCCGGAGAAGACGCGACAGTGGATGCCCACGCGGAGGGGAGTACGTGGGTTGACTACTTCAGTTGCGGCATGAGGCTGTTGTCACGAGCGAATAACAGGAGGTGTGGGTGAGTATAGAGGGATGGCATGGCTAGCAGTGGCAGCACAGCCAAACACCGGAGGCAGGAGTAGGCGGCACGGCCGGCGCCGGTTTGGGCGGCTGGAGTAAGAAGACCAGAGGTTGAAGAAGCACGACGGCCGTTGGATGGACATTGAACGGTCACTGCAGCTAGAATCGTTTATATTGACTAAGTTGACAAAGCCCTTGGTATGTGCCAACTTAGTAGGCCCACAGGTCAGCCTCCGAAACAATGCACCCTAGATGTCAAGGGGAGGAATCATTTTTTGGGCGGCTGAAGAAATGATGTCCGAGATTGAAGAAGAAGCACGACATCCGTTGGATGGACATCCAACAGCCACTGCTGCTAGAACCGTGTGTTGACTATAAGTTGACAAAGCCTTGCATATGCGTCAACTTAGTTATTTTTTCTTTTTGAGGGGACGCGTTAACTTAGTAGGCCCACAAGTGTGTGGTAGAGAACATATAGCCCATTTGCGATTTGTAAGAATGTAAAGCCCATTTTTGAATTCTAATGGAATTTATTATAGCCTATTTACAGTTTGTTAAAAGTATAGCCCATTTTCTAGCTAGGACAATGATTAATAATTTTAACCAGCCGCTGAAAACAGAATTCAATAAAAATTTCACACATTTTGATGGGATCCGAAATATTTTTATCCCGAATTTCTAGTCAGATTAAATATAATTTCAAAATAAATTTGTATTACGTAAAAATCCAATTAAATATTGCATGCGCAACAAGTAATGAAATTAAAATTTCAAAATCCAAAAATAATTTCTTTAAACTAATTACATGTTTGGATCATTTTTTATAGTTACTACCCAGTTTTTATAATTACGTCCCATTTATTATTTCTTAAAGCCCATTTTCTTGTTAAGCCTAATGCATCCCTCCTAGGAAAGATTTGCAGCCCAGCGAGGCGGAGAATAACAAGTTGACCCAGATATTGTGTAAAACTGTCGGCCCAGTTGCATTGCTGATGTTCAAAAAAAGGCATGTGTAGTACTGTACAACTTTACATGGCTACTCGGCCCACACTTAGCGACGCGGGGAAGGCCCAAACAAGGCTTTTGTACATCTTTTTGAAGTCATTGAGCTCAGTTAATAACTTAAGAAAAAAGTTAGAGTACAGTGGAACCTAATTAAAAGCTGTCATGAGCGAAGAAACAATTAAACGGGTCCCACTTGTGCGTGTGTGCATGTGTGTGTGTATGTGTGTGTGTGTGTGTGTGTGTGTGAGAGAGAGAGAGAGAGAGAGAGAGAGAGAGACCCATCGGTCGATGCTCGTAAATACATCTTTCAGGCATATGCATTGCTAATGCTCAGTAAAAACTTATATAGTTCGCATAATCATATAGAACATCATAGCACACTGAACTTGCATACAAAAATTTCACGCAGGCGACACAATCAGGGTGGAAGCAGTGGATTGCTACGGGTAGGGCTATGTTGAAACCAATGAACTCGTACATAACGGTTCATCGTCTTTATCAATGACGGGGAAATATCTTGAATGTTGTGCAAAGAAAACAGACAGACAACACAATAAGTTCTGCTAGCACATTAAGTTGACGTACAACCCTTTCTAAAAAAAGTTTAGGTACAAAAATAGAATAGGTCACAATCAAATGTACTGGCACATCAGTTCTTCACACCCATAGCTCGAATTTAACTAGTATCTGATAAGATTCAGTTATCACCTCAATTAGAGCACATCCAGGCAGCCAACCCCGCCTCTTCTCCCAGAGAAGCAGTGGCCTCTACCGTGCGATGGAGTAGGCCCTGTGCCATCCATCATTCCGAGCAACACGGGGAAAGTTTGATGTTGACTCCTATAATGGACGATGTCGACAGACCCTGACACCAGTGGCGGCAGCAGGACTTTGATTGATGGATTGACCACTTCTTCGACATGCACAAACACTCGTTAGAGGTACATCCTGAACGTGGTCCACGGCGGCCTTGGTGGCGGCAGATAGTACAACCCCGGTTCCTGCACCGGTATCTTAACACCAATCACCTTCAGTATGGTGGACGACTTCTTCATCCATGCCATAACCGTCAGCGCCCAGATGTCTGGAGGAACAAACATACTTACGATCTCTCCTCCAAGGTCGTTGATAAGCTCATTCATGGACTCGTTGTTCCAAGCACGTCGAGGCATGCCGTGGAAGGTAAGCTTTGTTAAAAACTCAAGCTCAAAGGGCACCGAGCCCCATCCTGGGTGCCACTGATCAAAGCTCACCAGCGCACCATCGCAGAACAAATGCCGGGAAGATTCAAACACATGACTGCAATCGAAAGTTGTCCAAAACCTGATGAAGAAATCAGCCGGTGGCGGACAGACTTCGACGAGCAAGTCACTTATTTGGATGCCGTGTGCAATGCCAAGAGCTTTGACAAGGTCGTCCGGTGAGACGGGAGGCCGGTCTCTGTTGATGGTTAAGTACCATCAGCACTTCTTCGGCAAACTGGTCGTCAAGCGCCGCCATGCCACTGTTGAGCGACAGCACGCAGCGCCCGAAGGCACGACGGACCTCAGGATCTTCAGCTCAGAGATCCGCGTTGACCGGCGACATGATAGTGCGCTTGAGTACAGGGAGTACAGGAGGGGGGTTTGGGGGAACTGGAGTAGAAATCGAGATTCCAGAGGTGGGGGAGGGCTGGGAGATTGGGGATGAAAAGGTAGCATGAATTTCGAACACGCGCCAATATGCTCGCGGCGCGCAAGCGCATGAAAACACAGGTGGCGCCCACATGTCGGCCTAAGAGTCTTTATTCTTTCTTTTTTTGAGAGCCCGACCTTTATTTTTTGAGGATCTTTTGAGAGCCCGGCCTGAGAGTCATAATTGACCTGTTTGGCATTGCGTTACTACTCGGCCCATATCCAACGATACCTCACTGGCCCAAACAAGTGTACATCATCAAAAAAGACACTAAGCTCAAATTATAACTTGCAAAAATGAGATATACTCTGAACACTAGAGAATGGTGATGCTCTCATTTAGCCCACCACCAGTTTGAGACAATAAACAATTCGAAACAATGATATATACAACATTCAAACACTGACTAGTGACTACTACTGACATAACAACAAGACATGATAGTTCATTAGAAGTCTTGCTACACCACCAAAACGCACCCATCTATAGCACTCAGACTCTCGTGATCTAGACGAGAATGACATTCTAAATAGAGGTAACTATTACATAGTAAGAGTGACATAGACGAGGATGACAGAATGACAAGGAATATGCATAACAAAAGAGAGAACTACCCATCAAGAACTAGCAGCAAAGACAACAAGTTATTCAAAGAGGGATGAGCGAACACCATCATAATTTGCAGCCCCGCTTCCGCGACCAGTGATCCGGAGACACCGATACTCCACCCTTTTGATGCAACAACCCAATTACCTATCAACCTGAAGACTTGAACCACATAACTGCCTGTCAAACTTGAGACTTCCAAGGATCAAAGTTAATCCAGATGCCTTTGTCATTCTGACCTTCTTTTGGCTGTAGGCTGTATCGTTGACAATCAGGGGAGTTCACTCCCGAAGTCCAAGGGCTCGTCGTGTAGACACAGATTTCCAAGCAAACAGAGCCTCTCTGCCATCAAGGTCCTTGCCAACGGCGATCTCCTGGTTAATCAAATAATTTAGTCCGAGAAACAGAGAGTGTGAACCAAGGTTGTTTACCCACCTCCAACTTCAAAATCCTGAAGGCCCAAACAAGCCGGTATCCTGCTCATAGACGTAACAGCAACTATCCGGATACTCATGTATTTCACGGTGCTTGTACATAGTGGTTTTTTTGCAATATAACTTTTCTAGCTCATGTGTTTGAATGATCATCAGTCTGATCGAGCGAGGAACCAGTTGTGCTTCCCAGTTTTTGGGAAAGGTGGTGTGATTACAAAGGGCAGTAACTGTAGGGACATTGCATCATATCATAAAGGACATGCATTGTTAATGTAAGATCAACATTGTTTAGAGTATGAGTAGGATAATGCAAGAAACAACATTGATATGTCCCTGTTGGAACTGGGAGGAAAATACAGGGAAATGTATATTGGGTTTGAAAATATAGAAGTGCCATGCATGGTTATACTTATATTATCTCGCAATCAATTCTTCACAGGAAACTACCATGTCATGCATGTTATGTAATCATGTTCTGTCCTCACAAACAAATTCTTCAAGGAAACTAACAGACCATGAATTGTTATATACTCATGTTCTATGGGCAAATTTTTCATGAGGATATTATTCTAGCCATTGATTGCTGAAGGGCGAATATAGGTATGTAGACATGGTAAGCATTACAGGATTTCACTACTTCCAAATATAGAGTTCTCCATATGCACATTTACATCCCTAATATATGGTTAGATGAAACTAACAGTGTGATGCATGTTTCTACATCATGAAAATGAGCAAACTAACATGGCCATTGATACACACTCATATTTAGTAGTATATATATTACTATAAAGTAAGGAGAATATCCATATCTTCCTAACCATTTGATTATTCAGGGGTACAAATTGGCTGTAATGACATGGTCACAATTGCATGAACTAACTCATTCCAAATATAGCTGATTTACGACATCTCTAATACATTGCCATAGTTCTACTCAAACAGGGATATGCCAATCATCACAAAAAGTTCAAACAGTGTCATGGCGTCATCATTAACATTAGACAGAAACAACTTACATGCACCGTCCTAGCAATATGTGGTGCCATATGCTTTTTCTATCACGTAGATGATGCCATTGTGTTCAATAGCACCATAGAAGTGTGTATCAACTTTGATGATCCACTACAAGGTGAGTTCTCTCCAGCTAAAGAAGGCACCAGCAGAAAGATAGGCAAGTCCGCAGTCGAACAAGGCAATTAGCTTGAAGTCTACGTAATTCACATCTCGTGTGTGCACTTGGCAGATTACAATCTTCTGCAAAACAAGGTGCGTCCAACTGACTATAATCTAGATGACTTGGACCGTGACGGTAAAACCCTATATAATCCAACGTAGGAATGATAATCTCATGGGAGGTGTGCAAGTTCACGAGCACCAACTTTTTCCGGTATTGTCTGAAGGCATCCATCCAGTGGGAGCTCATGCCGACCAGTACATACCTTCCAAGAAGTTTTGGGCGATGGTGATTGGATCGAAGTCGAGGGAAATGATGTATGGCGACCCACTACATATCTGCAAAGAAGTTTTGGCTAATGGAGGTCGGATTGAAGTCGAGGGGCATCATGTACGCCTTCGTATCATGGTGAGCAAATCTTGCAAGACCAGATAGCAGCAAGCAAGGTCTCTTGAAAATCTTAGGCCTTGCTTCGATGATGGCTGTGTGCATGTCCCTAGAGAATGCAGCCAGCCGCACGACACTCAACATATCCATATAGGAACAACAGACGTCGAGATGTCACTGGGAAGATTGCTCCCATCGCGGCTCATATGGATGTTGCGCGATTCGCGTTCGGCCATGGTGGAGTTTGGAAGGCGGGGTTTTTGGGGGCACGATTTATGGGGGAGAAGGCTCTCGGTCTGGAGCGGCTAGCGAGGGAATAGTGGTACTGGGGGAGGGGAGCGAGGCGAGGGTACACTGGGTCACAGTGAGATTATGAAGAGTGACCTCACGATCTCCTGCGAGACGGAGATGGAGATGGAGTGGTGCTAGGGGAGAGGGAGACGAGGCGACGCATGCTATACAGCTGCGGTGACAGTGATTGCACAATGCACAAGGTGAGGCTGACTTTGGTAACCCGAACACACCGCCTGGACTGGTATCACCTCGGGCGCAGGGTCTTGTCACTTAACTGTGAGGATCGGATGAATAATATTTTGACCATCAAGTGCACCACAGTTGTCGGGGGTTGGATACGACATATGCCAAAGGATGGCTTATCATGGTGGGAGCGAGTAGAACGTCGCCGGTGCCTGGAAGGGGATGAGGCGAAGACATGCATGCCGGCGGAACTTACCCATCTTCAGGGCTCTCCTAGGAGATAACACCCCTACTGTTGCTCTGCAGGGTCTCCGCATGATCACTAAGGCAAAGTGGCTACAATGGTGCTCCTAGAGCTGTTTCTGGAGGTAGGAGAGGGCAGGGCTAGCTCTCTCCTCCCTGTCTATCTGGTCTCTCTCTCTCTAGGTCCCTCCTTTGCATGGGTGCCCCGGGGGGTTTATATAGGCCTACCCCCCGGGGGTACAATAGTAATCCGGCTGGGAGCGGGTCCCAGCCGTCTGTCTCTTAGGCCGCCGTCCTTCTTGCCGGCTTCTGGGGCCCGCCGACTGGCGGGTCCCACGGACAGGCTTGATACTGTAGCGGCACCCTTGATGATGCAGGCTTGGTCATTGGGTCATGGCAACAGTGTCGCCGTCTATCGGGTGATCACTGTTGCCATCCCCCGTCCTATTTGGTTAATGGCTCGTGGGGACCTGGGGGGGAATCGGCCGACTCTAGGGAGGCCGACTCCCTCAGAACCGTCTTCGGGGCGCTCGGGCCGCCTTTGGCTCACCCGCTGACAGACGGCCCCGCCGCCTTCGGGTCGTACAGGCCGGCGTCGTGGCCACAGTGCGCCGCTCACTGTGGCTGAGGTCAGGGCAGGCATGGCAACAGTGCCGCGCCTCGCCGAAGATCTTCCGGTGATACGGCCCACTATAGCCATGCCAGCCCTTCGTGAGCGGGGGGAAACGGCCATGTCGTGACCGTACCCCGCATCGTACTTTGAGATGAGGGAGGAGTCAAGGGTCGACTCTCCATAGTCGGCCTCTCTGGAGGTCGCCATCTTGGAGCCGGCTCATCTCGGAGTCGCCATCCGGGACTCGGCTTGAGGGGCGCGGCCGGCCCCGATGTCTTGAAAGGTCCTGGGACCCGGATTTGCCTACCCGTGGCCCATTTCTCCGATAGTAGTCCCCGAAGCTGGTGAAGCCCTGCGGACGCTGCATTGTGGGGCTTCAACAGTTTCAACTTTCCAGGAGCGGACTCTGGAGTAGCCTACCCGCCGTCTTCTCTTTGGGCCGACTGTCGAGAGTCGGATGCTTTTTGGCGAAGAGCCGCAGCTCAAAAGTCGCGGCGGGAAACCAGGCGGCGTGCCTGATACGCTTCCCCGCAGTCATTAGGCGGTCCTATCGCGAGGCGCCACGTGGAGAGGACAGTCTGCCTCCCCACGCGCGCGACGGGATGGGCCGTCAGGCGGGGCCCGCCACTACCGTGCCTCAGCATACGAACGGATCCGTTGCGGCCTTGGACAGTTGGCGTTCCCACGTCGTTATTGCGCGCAGTAACTTTGTGGGGTAAATCGTGGGCGGCGTGGGGCATCGGGCGCAGTTAATCCCACGCCTGCCCCCTCGGCTTCTCAGTCCACAGGGCTATAAATAGGCGGGGGGAACGGAGCGGCACAGCACGCTTGCCATTCTTCCCCGCTCCCCCGCCTCATCTTGCCTTCTCTTCCTCCTCCCTCCGCCGTTGAGCAATACACTCCGTTCCACGGCGATGAGCTCTTCCTCCGCTGCGGCCCCCGCCGTGCGCTCTGGCTTCTGGGACGGCTCAGAGGTAGAAGATGACCACATCGAGTTCCTCCGCCGGACACGCTGTCTCCCAGCACGGACCTCGTGCGCGCCCACGCCGCGCCGGAGGGGGAGATCCGGCCGGCGCCGGAGGAGGGCGAGCGGGTTATATTCCGCTCGCACCTCATGCGTGGCCTGGGGCTGCCGGCGAGTGGCTTCTTCCGCTCGTTCTTGGAGTTCCACGACCTTCAACCGCACCACCTCTCTCCGCCTTCGCCACTCTGTGCGAAGGTTTCCTTGGCGTTCTCCCCACCATCAAGCTGTGGGGACAATTCTTCTCCTCCAAGCTCGACACGCACGTCGCTGGCATGCCGGCTTAGTGCGGCGCCTTTATCGCGGTGCGGCGCTCGATGTCCGACAACCCTTTTCCTCCCATCACGCTGATCAAGTCGGTGAAGATGTGGCAGCGCTCATACTTCTACGTGAAGAACCTCTCCTCCGACGGCGACTGGGTCAACCTACTGCCTTACAACGCCGCCCCCCTAACTGGGAGGCCCCCCAGCTGGTCGTACCGAGTCAAGACGCTGACTCCCGCCGGAGCCGCCCCGTAGCGCGACTCCGAGTCTTGACGCAGTCGGAGGGCCTCGTCAGGGCCGACTTGCTGGCCGCCTTCGTGGCGCGCCGAGTTCTCCCGCTCCAAGGCTGGCCTCACCTGATCTGTTAGATGAGCAGCCTCCGAGACCCCAGTCGGATGAGCACCAAGGAGATGCCCCGCAAGGAGGTGGCGAACTTGATGAATCATATCGTGCACTGCGGGTTCGACGAGGACTGGCAGTTCGGCAAGGAGCTGTACTCGCGCGACAACCCTCCGCAAGTGGTAAGTCACGTACCCCTATTGTTTTGTCTTTCTTGCGGCCGACTCCGGCTTCTGACTCTTGTTGGTTTTTTCTGAGCTAGAATCCCCTTATGCAGCCTGCAGCCGGCGCCTCACGACAGCCCCGCGAGTATGTTCCTGATTGCGCGGAGAGCGGCGTCGACGACCCCAACTTGGGGGCGGCAGCGGTGGAAGCCGACGCCGAAGGAGGGGGAGAAGGGGTAGAAGGTGACTATAGGCCCTCGGCCACCTTCGCCGACTGGCCTACGGACGACGCCGAAGGGGAGGTCGCCCCGCGCCATCAGCCGAAGGTCGGCTCCTCCGCCAGCCAAGGCGGTTTGAAGAGGCGTCACGCCGGGCCGAGTGCGCTCGGCGGCAAAATGAAGAAGATGAAGGGGGCAGCTGCCGCGAACCGACGGGAGGAGGCGGCTGCGAAGGCCAACTGCTTCCGGAGGGAAGTGAGAAGGCCGCCGCTAGTCTCTGCGTAAGTCTTTACGTTTATTCTGTTATTTTCCTTAGTTGAATCTTGTCCGAGTCTTCTTTTATACTCCCTCCATTCTTCTTCCGGGCCCCTCTTTCCCTCGAGCGAGTCACCGTCCCCTCCGTCATGGGGTCGGCAGAGACGTCCGCCAATACCCGGCGGCCTGACCCCGCCGCCGACCTCCGGGAAGCGACGGAGCGGAACGCGCGGGAGAAGCGTGAGGAGGAGGAGGCCGAGCGTCTGGAGAAGGCGGAGGCTGACAGGGCGGCTGCCTCCGCCCAAAAGAAGTTGGAGGATGCCGAAGTCGCCCTTGCGGCGAGGCGGCACGCCAGGGGACCGCGCATCGTCGATCGACGATGCTCGTCCCCCCACTGTCGTCTGCACCGCCGCCGCCAGAGTTCACGGGGCAGACCGGAGAGGCCGGCACCGAGAACCCCGTCGCAGAGAAGGAGAGCGGCGAGACCTCCATGTCAGACACTCTCGCGCCGCCGCCGCCGCCTCCGCCGCCGTCTGGGAGACCGCACGGCAAACAGCCGGTGGGTCCGTCGGAGCCACTGACCGCAACTGCGGACGAGGCCGAGACGTGGCTACTTCTTCAGGTTGTCTCGCCAGTGCATCGCCGACTTGAGAGGGCGACCTCCGCGCCGCGACCTCGGGAGGCCGGTGCTGCCAGCTCGGCGACCCTAGACGCCGAGGCCACAAGCGCGAGGCGGCACCGGGCCGTTGAATCAACTGCTCCTGGATGTTCAGGCGAAGCTGCACGCTGAAGGCGACGCCCTTCAAGCCTGCACCAGGGCGCATCTGGCCGCGCGAACGTCTGTTCGGGTAAGTTTCTTTCTCTTTTTGATTCTTGTTTTCCTCTGTGGGGGCGCGCCAGCGCACCCACTGGGTGTAGTCCCCGAGTTCCGGGTCGGCTGCTGAGCAGGCGGTTCGGAACTCCCTTTGGCGAGTTCCAGATACTAACTTTGTATTCAATGACTTGTTGCAGGAGTATCACAACCTCCGCGTCACTGCCTTCAACCGCAATGTTGAGGAGTTGAACAAGCGGACTGCCGACTTATCGGAAAGACAGAGTAAGTTTTTTCCCTGTCTTCCTTGCGGGGGCGCGCTGGCGCACCCGCGGGCTGTAGTCCCCGAGATTCGGGCCGACTGCTGAGCAGTCGGGCCGGATCTTCCTGGCGATCTTCTTGCTGGCGACTTATTTGTGTCTTTCTTTTCGTTCTTCAGGGGCCAACGCCACTCTTCAGGAGCAGCTGGGCGAGGCCAATACCGCCCGTCGTGCGAAGGAGGAGGAGTGTGGCAGGCTTGCCGCGGAGCGCGACCTGCTGGCGGCGCAGCTGGCCGAGCAGAAAGAGCCACTACTAGGAAAAGGCCTACTAATGGTGCACCTAATTTGGCCATTAATGGCGCATCAGTGGTGCGCCATTTGTGCCACGCCATTATTATATTTTACTAATGGCGCACCACTGGTGCGCCATTAGTATCTAGTATACTAATGGCGCACCACAGGATGAACCATTAGTATATACAACAGTGCGCCATTAGTATGCCTCCTAGGGGGCCATGTATACCCAGGTGCTTTGGCATACTAATGGCGCACAACAGCAAGATGCGCCATTAGTAACTTCGGCATACTAATGGCGCACTGTCTAAAGATGCGCCATTAGTATCCTTTGGCATACTAATGGCGCACTGTGGTGTGATGCGCCATTAGTATGAATATTAGGTTTTTTTTAATTTTTAATTTTCTCTTTTTTGCATAGGTTACAAAATGTATAATTGGACAAAATATAGACAGCACACATCAACAACAGATTTATCGAATACAATAGAAGATTAGTCTCTGAATACAATTCATCATATTAGTCTCCGAATTGAAAAGACCGAACAAAGATAGAACATTATATTACAAGTCTCGAGACCGCGAGTAGCGAGTTTGTCTTCACATTACAAGTCGATATCGATCATCTAAACTACAATCACATAGAAGAGAGCTGCGGTCGTCACGATGAGCATCATCACGATGAAACTCGTCTTCATCCGGTTCCTCCAACGCTCCCTCCCCTCTCCCGCTAGATAGCGGGCGTATCTAGATTCGGCCTCGGCCCTAGTGGTGTACCCTTTGTAACTCTTACCGCTGAATCAGTGAACCTGTCTCCGACACTCCTCCCAGTCGTCGTAGACTCCGGGAACCTTACCCTTGTACACGACATACGTCGGCATCGATATGCACTAGCCAAACGAAACGTTAGTACCAATTCACAGACAATACATAAGCAATATATAAGTATGCAATAGAACGATCGGAAGAGAAAAGCAAGACATTAATAGCATCGATTACATCTAAGTTGAACGACTCTCGAAACCAAAGAGACATACTACAAGTTCATTAAAGTTTAATTACAACATGAGCCAATCGATGTTTCAGAACTAGACACAGCATCACTGCTTTCGACTCGACTCAAGGGACCGGAGCGTGGATGAAGCCGCCGTCTATCGTGGGAGTCATGAAAGAACGGGCGTTGTCAGCCTGCATTTGTAGCATTGTGTCGATGTCACTGTTGGACGGTTGATTTCCGAGGTAGAACTGCCCCGAGGTATGAAGGACATCTTGATGGATGATTTCCACAAACTCCGACTGGATGCGAAAGAATTCTTTTCGGAGGTCCGCGTCCTGGATTGCCGACACGCTCTTTGCCTAATCTTTGAGTTTACTCGGTAGCAGAAGTTGATGATGGTCCCGTATGATCGCCCGCATGTGATGGATGGCGTAGTAGGCACCCTTCTGACCGCCAGGCGGCTGCTTGACGCAGCAGAACATCGTATTGTGGGATAACACGTGCTTGCCGTACTTACGAATAGGCCTGCTGAAGGTGCCTCCAGATTTGGCGTAGCCGGGGAGAACATCGTCAAGAACCTTCTTGACATTTGTGTAGTCTACATTCGACTGACGGTCCGGGTTGAAATACGTGGCCATGGAATATTTGGGGCTTAGGAGGATGAGCGTGCAATGTGTGTCACTGCAGAAAACACGGAATGTTAAAAGAAAAACGATCGAAATCTAAGAATTCATATGTTACGGGCCGGTTGAGGGGAGGACTTACTCGGGAAAGTAAGGCACGAGGAAGTTATCCTTATCTTGGTTTGCTAGAATGACGCCTTCGAGGTAAGAACTCGTGACTTGCCGGTCCCCAGCGCTGCCCAAGATCTTGGCACGCATGTAGAAGGGGTCGACTATCACGATGTCTGGGGTCTTGTCGCGAATGATCCGCATCTCCATACTCAGCGAAAATAGCCGAACGAAGGTGTAGTGCAGCGGATGAAGGTTCATCATAGCGTGGATGTCATCAAACCGCAGGACGATCGTACGCCCGATGGAGTTATCCACAAAGCCCTTGCCCTCTGGCACCTTGGCCGTGAAAACCGGGTATGCCACATCCTTCTCTCTGAGACGCCGCTTCTTCAAAGAAAGAACACTGTCATGCAGACTCCGCATAGCGCCGGTTGCAGCATTGAGCATATTTGTCGGTAGCATCGCCCTACCCGCCACATGCACCCTCCTCGAGATATCCTCAGGTGAAGGTGGCCCGTCCTTAGCACGGATCGTACTCGGTGCCGGCTGGCTTGCACCCTTGTTAGTCTTTCTTTTGCGTGCCTTCTTCTTCTCCTGTAATGGGACCGAGTTCTGCTCATAGACCGCCTTCTTGAGTGTGTTTGGGCTGATAATATTTCGCACCTCGCCTATCTGAGGCTCGGTGAAGTCGGCAGCTAGAGGCGTCTCCTGAGAGCTGAACGGCAGACGACGCCTGTTGCAACTTGGCTTCTCCGCGGTACCAGCTAGATCGTGCACATCTTTTGTTGGGTTGGGTTCTTGACCATCGTACCCATGTTCGGCAAAGTACTGATCGACGTTGCCAAATGTATCGTCGTCGTAGTCGTTCTGATCCTGTGCCATATGCATGTTTGGATCCAGTTGCATAGGGATGTTCGGCACCGTTGCGGCGGTCTTGCCATGGGGCCGACTTGGCGCCGGCACGACTGGCGGTGTTATCTTTGGGGTGGTGTCCCCCGCCCCCAAACGAATCTGGCTCTTCGGCCAAAGCAGGGGCCAGCTCAGGCAGGCGCTAAGGGTCATCACGTCATCATCGTCGGCCCCGACGGGTCGAATCGGAGGTAACAACACGTCGCAGCCTGGCAGCACCTGAACCAGTTGAACCGTAAACAAGTTGGGTGGCATCTGGGTATCGTGGAACAAGGGGTTGCCCGGTTGAACGATTTGGCCCTTGGCGACATCGACCAACTCGTTGTTCACGAAGTGCAGGAGAGTGCACGGAACGTCGGCGGCGCCCTACGAAAACATGTAGGGCGTCAGGGATGCCCAGTCAAAGGCAAGGAGATGAAGTCCTCAGCCGAGAGAGGCTTAATTAGTTACCGTGATTATGGCGTCGAGCTCGGCTAATGTCGAGGCACTGCCAATGGCGGGCGTGCAGTTGACGGAGGGCCCGCTTGCTGCAGAGGTGCCGGCCGGCGTACACCCGGGTGCATTAAGCTCCCGTGCCGGCATCGTAGACACCAATGCCACCTCCGCCGGAGACACCAATGTCCCCGCCATCGCATTTTGCGAGTTGCTGGCCGTGAAGCTAGGAATCGGGGGCGGCCCCTGTTGGCCGCCCGGAATCCACACACTCAACCCCTGGATCAAGGTAGGCACAATGGCGGTGATCGTCGCTCCGAGTCGTTGTTCCACTTGCTCTTGGACAATCTCCGAAATCCGCGCCACCTGTGCCTTGAGTTCTTGACTCTCGCGCGCCTGGCTTTCCGAGCTGGTCTTTCTCTCCTTCCGCACACCAGCGGTATAGTATGACCCCCATTTTGTGGACAAGCCTTTGCCGGCCACACGACCAGCTGACGTCGGCTTACTGAGATTATCCTTGTTCTTCATTACATTCAACGCCCTATTTAGAGTGGTGTCCCAAGGGTTGCTCGTAGTCGACCCTGCGCTACTGCTTTCAGTCGCCTGCGGAAGGAATGTGAACCATTTAGAAATTTGGCTTCATTAATTAGAATGCAACCATCTTCTTCTTCTTCCAGTGCCAGGGACCCAAAGCAGGGGGGACCTAACTCATCTTCTTCTTCCAGTGCCAGGGACCGGTGGAGTCGGTCGATCCGGTGGCGGGCGTCATTCTCTCCGACTCCCACTCGTCGGCCAAGGCGGTTGCCGAGAGTCGGATGTTCCACGGGAGGCAGGGTGACTCGCCTTTCTCTGCGAGGAGGGAGAGGCAGGTAGTCGTCCCGCCGTTCCATCGCTTTGGGGCGGCCGTCTTGGTCGCGCTCGATGGTAATGTGAGTCCGACTGTGGCTGACAGCCGGCTCCTTGTCCTTCTTCCCACGGGCCCCGCCAGTCGGCGTCCGAGATGTCGCACCTTGGTCTCGGCGAGGCGGTGGGTCGTCGTTTGGGTGCTGCGGCGCCTCGGTACGGCAGCCGGCATCATTCTGCGCGGCAGCCGCGTCGAGGAGCTGCTGGACTCGCTCCGTCATTATGCGGCGCTCTTCGCCGTCGAAGTTATTGAGTTCGTCTGCCGCCGCCTGGGCTGCCCGGATATTCTCTGCGGGCGTGGCGTACACAGGGCGATCAGCCCCAAAGAGGTTGGCGATTGCTATGCCGCGCTGTCGGACCGCGCCTAGGCGGCTAGGTCCGGTTGGAGCCAGCGAGCCGCCTACGGCGCGATCTATCTCGCGTTGGTAGGCTTCTGACAAGCGCCTCATGCTTGCCAGCTTCTTCGCGCAGTCGACGAGCTGAAGGCGGAGCGCCTCCAGCGTCTCGGCGTCGGCGTCTTACGGAATCGGCGCTGCAAGGTCTCGCAGGGCCGCGTCAAGCGGGTCGTGCACTCCTTCGCCGGAGCGCTCGCCGTGATCGAGGACGAGGACCTCAATGACGACACTTCCGCCGCTTCCCTCGTAAGAGAGCGGCTCGTCGTAGACCACCACGTTGGTGGGGAACGCATCGAGCGACGCGGTGTCGGAGTCGACCAGCATCGGGTCGGTAGATCCTATGTACTCCAGGTCCGCGGCAGGCTCGCCGGCGACGTGGAGTTGGTCAAGAGGGCCCGTGAGAAGGCTCTCGGGGCCACCTGCGCCTGCGTCGGACGTAGGCTCGTCGGAGAGGCAAACCTCACCGATAAGATCGGCGAGGCAGCTGGCCGCACAGGCAATCTCAGTGCCACGCAGCGCGTCGGCACAGACGCCATCCGGTGTGCCGGGCTGGCTGCGCTCGCCGGAGAGGAATAGGGTTCCCGTCCAGAGCAAGTCTCCGGGCGACGGTGCACCTCGCCCCAAGGTGGGCGCCAAATGTCGGGGGTTGGATACGACATATGCCAAAGGATGGCTTATCATGGTGGGAGCGAGTAGAACGTCGCCGGTGCCTGGAAGCGGGATGAGGCGAAGACATGCACGCCGGCGGAACTTACCCAGCTTCAGGGCTCTCCTAGGAGATAACACCCCTACTGCTGCTCTGCGGGGTCTCCGCATGATCACTAAGGCAAAGTGGCTACAATGGTGCTCCTAGAGCTGTTTCTGGAGGTAGGAGAGGGCAGGGCTAGCTCTCTCCTCCCTGTCTATCTGGTCTCTCTCTCTAGGTCCCTCCTTTGCATGGGTGCCCCAGGGGGTTTATATAGGCCTACCCCCCAGGGGTACAATAGTAATTCGGCTGGGAGCGGGTCCCAGCCATCTGTCTCTCAGGCCGCCGTCCTTCTTGCCGGCTTCTGGGGCCCGCCGAATGGCGGGTCCCGCGACAGGCTTGATACTGTAGCGGCACCCATGATGACGCAGGCTTGGTCATTGGGTCGTGGCAACAGTGCCGCCTTCTATCGGGCGATCACTGTTGCCATCCCCCGTCCTATCTGGTTAATGGCTCGTGGGGCCCTGGGGGGGGGGGAATCGGCCGACTCCAGGGAGGCCGACTCCCTCAGAGCCGTCTTCGGGGCGCTCGGGCCGCCTTTGGCTCACTCGCTGACAGGCGGCCCCGCCGCCTTCGGGTTGTACAGGCCGGCGTCGTGGCCACAGTGCGCCGCTCACTGTGGCCGAGGTCAGGGCAGGCATGGCAACAGTGCCGCGCCTCGCCGGAGATCTTCCGGTGATACGGCCCACTGTAGCCATGCCAGCCGTTCGTGAGCGGGGGGAAACGGCCATGTCGTGACCGTATCCCGCATCGTACTTTGAGATGAGGGAGGAGTCAAGGGTCGACTCTCCATAGTCGGCCTCTTTGGAGGTCGCCATCTTGGAGCCGTCTCATCTCGGAGTCGCCGTCCGGGACTCGGCTTGAGGGGCGCGGCCGGCCCCGATGTCTTGAAAGGTCCTGGGACCCGGGTTTGCCTACCCGTGGCCCATTTCTCCGACAACAGTTGTACTACTACTACTAGTAGGAGTAGTAGGAACATGAGAAGTACTGTATAGCGGAAATAGGTCTCCCATGCTAGCATGTCTCTAGGTTCACTTCATCCTCCAGGTATCATCCATATTGTGAGCAAAACCAAATTCTCGTGCATGCAGAAGCGCGAAGAAGGCCTTTTCTTTTTTGAGGATAACCGCATATTCCTTAACCAGACAATGTTGTGTCTCCCATGCATGCACCAATATCTATCCGAACCAGCTCTCTAAATGTTGTGAAAATTGATGTTGGTACCCTCCCGTACATATCACTACAAAAAAAGACACATCCGTGACATTTTGGGCCGAACGAATTTTTTTCCTGTCATACTTATGGCACTTCTATGATGATAATTGAGACAAAACCCGGTATCATCATATATGTGGTGGGCTCCTACTTCTATGACAAAAAATCATGATAGAAAATGGGCTTTTCGTCCTGGGCGGGCTTGAGACGCAGCTGCATGACATTCTTTGAGCTGTCCATGATAGAAAAAACCGTGGTAGAAGCGAGGGCGAGGAAAATATCGGGGTGTTCCCGGTTACGGTGGGTGGTCGGGGCCGAGCGATGCGCGTTTCTCTCGTACACGTACGCGTGTGTGTGCGAGGCATTGGGATCTAACTGAACCCGAGCAAGGCGTTGGGCTCTAACTGAACTCGAGCGATTGCACTGCAGGCTACGCGTTACTGAACCTGAGTGATCTATCAGTGGCTGTTAACTGAACCCGATCGAGCGATTCCTTCGCTACTACTACTAACTGAAGCCGACCGATGCTGCCT